>NW_020448196.1:4651511-4712715 GCF_003343035.1 Apteryx rowi | reverse complement strand
GGGCGGAAGCGGGAGGGGGGCGCGTTGCCAGGCGACGCGGAGCCTGCGGGGGCGCCATCATGGCGGCGCGGCGCGGCCCGGGCGCCATCACAGTCGTCCCCAGCGGCTCCGTTCCCCTCCCGACCTCCCCTGTGTGGGAGCGCAGGGAAGGGGACCGGGTGTCCTGGAAATTTCGGGGATCTGAGGTGTAGAGCAGGCAGTAGGGATGTGCCGGGGGGGCCAGGCTTCCCGCCAGCCCAATTTGAGTTTAAAAGCCCCTTTTGCAGGTCAGTTTGGCCTCGGACGAGCACCGCGCTCGGCCGCTCGTCACCAAGCACGGCGATTTCAGCTACCCGAACGCGCGTCGGCAGGGCAGAGCTGAGCCCCAGTGGTGCTGCGACAGTCACGATAAAGGAATCATCCAGAGATGATAAATCGGCAGTGAACTGCCTCAAGGAAGCGTGTGGCAAAGACTTCTGAAAACCGCACGTCAGTCGGATCTGTTGGGACTGCGAAGTGTCCCACTCCCGGGGTCCCACGCCACTGAGGTGGTTTAAGCGTGTTCAGAAAAGAAAGGTTAAATCACGAAGGGAGGGGACTGGGGCTTCTGAGGAGGCCGGAAAGTATCCAAAAATTAAAAAAAAAGGAGGAAGAAAAATCAGAAGCGACACAAAAGGAAAACAAACCTTCCTACTGTTCTCTCTTAGCTTTGATTAGGAATTACTTTCCCTAATGGAAGGAATACAAAACTTCCTTATTGGCCCCCTGCCCCACTTGCCATCTAGGCACTGCCACAGTGGAAAAACCATTAAATAATAATAACTCGAGCCATCTGCCAGTACTCAGACACGCCGCACGGCCCAGGCGGCGTGAGGCTCCGGGCCAGACACCTCCCGGTGCAGCGAGCGCTGGTGCCGCTCGGGTTGCTCCCGGCTCGCTTCTGGCAGCGTCTGCCCCGCGGAGCAGTTTTATCCCGCAAATACGACACAGGGCCTGAGGTGTGGGACATACGTCAAGGGAAAATTATAACCGAGGTAATAAGCCTAGGAAATTGCTGTTTCTGCTTTGCCCACATACCCGCTGGCGGAAGGTGGGGGGGGGGGGGGGGGGAGGTACGGAGCTGATGCGTTTTCCCAATAACGTGAAACAGGGAACATCTGTTCAGTGACTAAGATCAGCAAGAGAGCGGAGCTACGGCCGGGGAACCAGAGGCGGCAATTTCAGCCCAAGCAACAAAGTGATGAAGGCGCTTTGGCTTTCCCACTGCGGCGTGATGCTGTCGAATGCAAGTGCCCCAACGAGGGGGCAATGCCAACGCCTCCTGGCATCCAGCAGGAGCCTCTCCAGGGTGAAAGGTCTTCCCCAGCCTCGGGGAAAATCCAGGCAGCTCGACCGAGCACCCCACCACCCAGCCGAGTGAGTGCGAGGTGCGACGCAGCAGCACCGGTGCCAAGACAGGCAATTTCAATTTCTTAGGTCAGGACGACAAAAAAACCCAAGACAGTCGCATTCGCTTTTCTGCCTGAACTATTCTGGCCGCTTTGCTGTCTAAACAAATGTGTGCCTTTGCAAACATACTGTCCTCAGGTCAGGCATGAATTGCGACTCTGACTTTCAGAGAGATAAGATCCTAAGCAAACACTTGTAAGTTCAACCGCAGGGAACCCGCCCACACGCACTCCAGCAGGGCTCTATCGGTTGTATTTCTTTCCTGTGCTAATTTTACTAAAGACACAACTCATATTCCTGTTGATTGAACAGTTTTGTGTTGACAGCATTGAAGATTTGTGATGGAACTTATCATCAGCCCAGAGAGTGGGCCATTAGTACTAGTCACAGCGGCCAGCTAGTGCTGCTACATTTTATGGCACACTTCGAAGACAAACATACACATTTGTATGTCACTTGTTGCAATAT
This sequence comes from Apteryx rowi, assembly GCF_003343035.1. Lineage (NCBI taxonomy): Eukaryota > Metazoa > Chordata > Aves > Apterygiformes > Apterygidae > Apteryx > Apteryx rowi. Next base: position 4,710,819 of record NW_020448196.1, on the reverse strand, counting down.
AAATGCTAACTTGTACTTCTTTCAAAACTTTTAATGAATTGTATACATTTCAGAAGATTTATAGCATAAACCGAATGGCTCAAAATATTACTTTAAACATATTTGTCACTTTGGCAACAGAACGAAAAATATCTGGAAGATATGTGTTTAGAAATAAATCATAAATATATGCATCTTAAAAGAGTTTATTTTGGTCATTAATAGTTGATGGGCCCCCCCAGTGCAGGATTTAAAGTTAAATTATGCAAAATCAAAAACAAACCTTATAATACTTAATCAAACATGCATAAAACTGTCAGGGCCAAATAAATTCTCTCAATTAACTTGCTTCAGATTGTGATTGCATTTACTAATTTAATCAACACTAGAATAATTTGGAGACTGGGTAATGATGAATTACTATGGCGCTGCACATGAAGGGATGCTAAGGTAGTGTGCTGAGACAAGAATGCAAGAAATGCTTTCTAGGCTGAGGGCGAAAAAGTAATAGCTGAGTTGTCTCAATCATTTTATAATGGAAACATTTTTTTTTATTCCCATTGGGGGGGGATTTTTTCCACTAAAGACTTTAAATGCCAGTCATGGAGAGACCTTGTTTGGATGCATGACTTTCATGTTAACCCATGTAGTCACAATCTCATTTCAATATGGCATGAAGTGAAACAATTCTCTGCAGGTGTTCACTCCGTATTTTTTACTGATTTTGTGAATGTGGCCTTTTGCTTTGAACACGAGGCAAGGAATTGCAACTTCCAGTCCTGTTTTCTGGCACTGATCCACACTTTGGCCTTGGTCATTTAGGCTGGAGCCAGAGTAACAACACTGTAATATCCAGATGTTCTTTAGTTCAATCCTTTTGCACTTAGAATGGATCTGCACTTACACTAAAACGGGTCTGACCCCTGTCTAGATAGAGCTTTCAATACTATTACTTGTGGAGAGTTAAACATCTGATTTTTGCAAGTGTAAGCAAGGTTTTATGGATGACTGTTCAGAGAGGTTCTCATTTACAGGTTCATGTGAAGGAAGCTGTAAGGTACTCAGCCCTCTGAAATACTAGATCTATGAAAATCAGACCCTCATTAGGTCTTTAACCTTTCTACATCTGTTTTACAAGAAATAACAATGCCCATATAGCTGTCGTGGGAATTAAGTCGTTATTGCAAAACTCACCTTTCCTCGCTTCCTTTCTTCCTCTCTTTCTCTCTCTCCAACATACAGTTTCCAGAGGCTAACTCACCTTTTTCGTCATCTCTTATTTGGAATGGGGATTGCACTTTATAAATGTACAGCACCTAGCACTATTTGGGCACTAGCAGAAATCAATAAATAATAAAAATGTGCTGAAAAGTAGATCCAGAAAGATAGCTAACAAGTTTCCCTCAGTGACCCAGAAACAGCTACTTGAACAGTAAGTCTATAGCCATATAGGAAGCCATAATTCTAAAGGTCTTAAAGGTAATAAATTTGTTAACATGGTATTTTTAAGCTCGCATTCATTGCTGGCTACCAGTAGTATCCAAAACACCATTCAAAACCAACAGCACCTTGTGCAAAGTCCATTGGGTTTTGCTGAGCCGTAATCTATAAAGCTGAAATATAACAAATTGAGGAATTAATTCTTCCCCTTTTCCTTTAAGGAGATTTAGGGTCAAGTCTGGGTCTTAAATTTTAAATTTAATCAATCCTTCCTGCAAATCTAAAATGCAAAAGCCCGTGAAATAATTTTTCCTTATTACTTCTTTCCAAAGCTCATCTCTTAGCTTAAATGTCAGTTTTAATCAGTATGAAGAGATTTGCATGGGGTAAATAATATAATGCAGTAAATTAGACCAATCGAGAAAAAAAATACGTAGCAGAAAGTGGAACTAATTCACACTTCTGCAGCACCGGAGTAGCAGAGTGCAGCCCCTCGAGCAGCGCTCAGACCCCCTGGGCTCCCCGGCTCTCCTGCCTCCCTGGGAAGCCAGCGGGATTGTGAAGGGGGAGCCTCGGCTCGGGGTGTTATCGGGGGGTTTAGGGTCACTGCAGACTGAGGGAGTGAGCGATGTACCTGCATCCCCACATCCCCACATCCCCACAAAAGTATACCGCTCACAGCAGGCTTCCAGCACATCGCCGCAAAGCTGGGAAGCAGCAGTGCCGGGTGCAAGTGAAAACCCTGTGCAGCTGGCAAGGCTGTAGCGCAGTGGGAGCAGACTGGCTTTTCCTGGCTGGAGTCCTGGCTCCTGTCATGCTTTTATAGATATATATTTTACAGGTGACTTGCGAAATATAAAACTAGACCAGTCTGCAGTTTCTAAAGTAATAAATGATACATGGTTAGTATGAGGCATGGTGAGACGGTAACGTTTGCTGTATTCAGTATACGTGACACATCAGCATGTTTTCTGGCATAATAAACTATCATCTACCCAGTGCTGCCTCCAGCCTTCACTAGACAAAAAGCAGCCGGATCGGTGGGATTCACCGGCGGGGTTCGGGGCAGCCTGCTTTGCCTCTGCCCCGCAGGTGCTCGCGGGGGGGGGGGGGGGGCCCCCCCCCCGCCGAAGGGGGGGGGGGGGGGGGGGGGGGGGGGGGGGGGGGGGGGCCGCCCCGCCCCGCCCCGGGGGGGGGGGGGGGGGGGGGGGGGGGGGGTCCCTCCGCTGCATGAAGCAGGGTGGAAGGAGAAGGAGCGGGGCCGGAGCGGGTGGGATCCCAGCGAGACCACGGAACGGGGAGAGGAGAAACTCAGCAGCAGCCGCAGCCGCACGTGCACACGCTGCGTGCTGCCTCGAGCCTGTCTCACTACCGGGGCAAGGACTGCAGCCCTGGGGAGACCGGGCAGCGCTCTTCGTGTCCCGTAAATCGTACCGAAGCGCAGCTTTACCTATAAAGCTGAAACTGCATTTGGTAGCTGATTCAATGACCTTTCTCTGCCGACGCGCAGAGCGGGGAGCGGTGCAGCCCTGCGCTCTGGGGCAGGAGCCGCTTGAGTTTCACACACCAGACTTTGACCAGTCTGAGCACCCTTGATCAATGTCAAACACGTGTGTCGGTCTGTAGTGGGGACACAGCTCACCCCCCCCCCCCCGATGATCTGGCGAAACACGCAGCCTCCCCAGCCTGGCTGTTCACTCGCCTCTGGAGAAGTGGCAGGGGGGAACTCGAGAGATGCTGGCATCAATGGACAGATTCCTGCTGACCTCCAGGATTGGAGCCGGAGCCAGCTGCGCACATATGGTGGGAGCAAAACTGTCTCTAAAACAAATGGAAACAGACTCTGGCGCTTTGCCAGCGGCAGGACTCCTGCCAGACCCTGTTGCTGCATCATGTTGGCGAGCTCCAATCTAGCTGATGTCAGAAACTGCCTATTCTGCAGAAAACTCTCCTGGAGAAGTGTCATTATCGCCTTCTGCTCATTTGTAGGTTAGGCCCACCATAAGCACGAGCCCTTTAAACTTGGAAAAGTAGCACCTTCGCTCTGGGAATCTCATTTCTCTGTTTTTCCATTCCTCAGTAACATGTCCCAAAGAGTATCTTGGTAGTAGCAGCCTGGTCCTCTTAAGCTCACTGCACGGATGTGCCAGTTCTGTGCAGAAGGCATCTGTTTGCCCTGGGACCATTGCGGCAACAGCAGCTTGTTCCCTGGGACAGTGGCAGAGCTGGGCCTCGTCTCTTCGCTAGCATTTCCAGGCTCCCACCTGCATTTTCAGAGGTGTTTTAATACCCCAGGAGGATGCCCGGCACCGCACTGACGCTAAGATCGGACAGGCTTTGGGCAGGGAGCTGTGCAGCCCCGCGCACGGCTCTGCACAGCCATAGCCGGCACTGCCAGCAGCTGAGTGCTGATCGCCGTCCTGGGAGCCGTGCGGAGCGCAGAATAACGCGAGGACTCCTGTTCAGCTCTTCGGCAAGGTAAACACAGGCTGGATCGCACTCCATCATTCCCACAGCAATTCCCTAGAGCGAAAACAGATGGTGAGGAACCAACACAAACACAGACACCGAGATATCCAGGCTGAGCCTAGCTTTTGCCCCAAACAGTTCTCCTTCTGTCCCTGCTAAATCTCAGCTATCCAACAACCCCGACGGCATTCGATCGCCTAAAGGCAAGTGCCTGTTTTTCTGCTGCTTAGCAGGTAAACCGCCTGCAGGAGCCGACCGCCCGTGCCGGGTCAGGGCCTCCGTTTGGGAGGTCTGGCCGTCGGAGCGGTGCTGGGGGAGAGCAGCGCGCACGGGGAGATGGACATCCTGCCTCTTGTTCACCTCTGGGAAAGGGCAGGCGCTGCTGGAAGACAGGGAGCAGCAGGAGCGAGCGGAGACAACCCTGCGCTTGCCCAAGGTGCATTTCCCGGAGCTCGCCCGCCCCGCGCCCTCCCGGGGGGATCAGGGGAGCCATCTGCTCCGGGCATTGGCAAAACGTCAAATTTAGAGACAGCACTCATTTTTCCGAGATCAATGGGAAGCAGGGTTTGCCAATATTTCTTAAGTATCATTAGGGAACATCAGTCAGTGCCTGAGGCCACCACTTCCCGGGATTAGCTGCGATGGCATCGTTTTCAGCACTAGGGGGTTCAGTGCATCACGAATCCTGCCGTGCTTTGCACTGCGGTGCACAAAATACACCCAGTTGCTTTCAAGGTAAATTCCCAGAAGGGTGTTTTTTTGTTTGTTTGTTTGTTTTAAACCATCGGGGAAAAGCAGGAGAGTAAATCCCCACCTGAGACCCCCAGTAAAGCACACCACGTCTTCCAAAGCAGGTGACAAGGGTTGGACCCAAGTCGCCGGTGCCGCCAGGAGGGTGCTGGGGCTCTGCCGGAGCGGAGGAAGGTGCCTTCAGCGGAGCCCCACGGAAACCGGGGGGTCAGGCCTTGCTGGCGAGGCGGGCGGCCGCGCAGGCCGCGGGGGCCGTGGGCGCCGTGCCGTTCCGGCGTTATCCCACGAGGCGGTGCTCCTGCCCAGAGGATGCCGCCGCGAAGGCCCTGCGGAGCGAGATGCTCATCCAGATGCGCTCCCCTCCGTGGCCGTGGGCGTCCTGCCTCGTCCCTTCCATGTACCAGAGGTGGGGAGGTGGGACAGGGCTGCGGGAGGGAAGGACCCTCGGCGGGATCCCCCCGGCACCCACACGTCCCCGGGCGCTGCGGCATTGGCATCGTTCACGTTCAGAATATCTGGTGCAAGCAACAAAATGACTTTTCAGCATCATTACAGCGCCAAAGTCCGTATCAATAAAAATGATCAACAGAAAGAAGCAGATGATTTATAACATGAAATGTCTCCAGATATATCCACATGTAACAGCAGTGTCTGCTTTCAGACTGAGGGAAAGCCATCGCACTCTGTTAAAGCTGATTTTGCTGTAGGTCTGGGCACTGCCCCTCTCTTTCTAGTTACCCACAAACTGGGAAAATGCAGCTCCCCAGGACAATGTTGCCCCTCTGCCAATAAGGAATATCATTTTTATCGCTGCAGGGAGCATAGGAATAAGACCTGAGAACACTGCTGCCAAAAATCAGCACTGTGGGGGAACGTTAACAAGAAAAAGTCCACTGAATGGACATACTTTTTTTTCAGCCTCGTGTCTGGGTTTTTCAAAGGTTCCTGTGTGAGTGCCAGTACTGAGAAACGAAGCGACCCTGATTATCACCCCCCCAAAAACGCCTGGGAGGGAGCCCGCCACTGCCGAGCTCCAGCGTTGGCTCAGCAGGCTTCGTAGGGCAGCGCGAGGAGACCGTGCACCTGGCTGGGCGCATGCAGCAAGGCACCGTGGGCTCCTCTCTCCCTGACTTCCCTGCGATTGCTACCGGCCGATCAACCCGTAACTTGGCGGTGCAACATTTTGCTAGCAAGAACATGAAGGAGACAAAACCCAAAAGCCCTCATCAATCACAGCCTGGGCTCCTGGTACAATTAGCAAGTTCTATTATCTTAAGACTGACACTTGTAGCACGGAGCAAAGCATGGCGCACCTAATATTATAATACCGCATGTAAAAAAGGGAAGGCTTGAATTGCATTAGCATTGCATTAGATTCCCATGACTTTTTATATCAGCACTTGTGAGTTATTTATGAATTCATTTATTTACAAGGACAGCCCTTTCTGCATTCAGTTGCCATGGTTGCTTTAACTCCTGTATCCTATTAATTCTGGATGTTATGAAATAAATATAGATCAGACAATCATTGTGTGCTGGTTTTTTTTTTTATTATTCTTATTTTACAGTTTGATTCCTTGTGTCCTGGCCAGAAAGGCTTTATCACCAGGCGTCTTTGTGGAGCATCCATTGCTGGATGGCTGGGAAAAGCGGTGCTGGGGCAATTCACAGAGCTCTTCCCTCCTTTCTGCCACAGAAATACAGCCTGGGCTGGGTGAAATGCGGTGCCCGATTCCTACTCTACACACTTTAGTTTAAAGCAGCAAGCAGGGAGCAGAGCTGAGGAAGGAATTTAGCGAGGCGACGAGTTAGTGTGCCAGCCCGTCTGGGCAGCACGCCAAGGCATCAGCATCCCTCACCTTGGGGAACCGCTGCAAAAGCCGTCAGGATGTGGATTAGGGCTTCCTACCATCACCGTGCAAATGGTCCGTTTCCAAAACCACAGTTATCCGAGAGTGCAAAAGCAGGAATGCCCTTGGGGAGAACCAGGAGGGTTTCTCATGTCCCCGCTGAAAGGTCTGCGCGTGTTTGAGCACCGGGGTGTCACGGGCAGCTGCTGCCCCGGCCCCAGCTCTGCCCCGGCTGCAGACCAGGGCGCATCCCCCGTGCAGCGGCTGCTGGGGGGCGGTGGGCATGCCCAGACAGCAGAAAGACAGGGAGCATCTTAACTCTGAAATGGGGAGAGCTCTGGGGCCGCTGGAAGAGCCGTCAGACCCTCACCGAGGGCCAGTGTCCTGTGAGGCTCGCGGGCTTTGCTGGCCGGGTGTCGGTTTGTGTTTTGCATCCTCTGCCCATCGGAGAGGGCAAAAGTGCTGTCAGAGAGGAACGTTGTCCTGGAGCCGGATCCAGGAGCCGGCGTGCTGCAAGTGCTTTGTAATAGAATTCCACAAGAAAATTAAATCAATTACTGAGTCTAATAAAGCACTCAAGGTTTTTAATTAAACTAAGTTTTAATTAAAGCCGCATGAGCCTGTGCTCTTTTGATATTCTGCATCAGACCCCAGAGGATTGCGACTCCTTTTTGTAATTTACACGGGCTGGATCAATCACCAGCGGCACGAAAACAGGGGAACTTTGTCACTTTTAAGGAATGAAATACTGGCCATCAGCCTGGAAACTCCGGCAGCCCAGGGCCGGGAGAGGCACAGAGCCTGGGGTCTCCTTTCGTGCCCTGGGCAGAGGGGAACGACCATGGGCCTAAGCCGGTGCAGTACTGGGGGGAAAAATCCTCTCCCCGGCAAAATACCTGCAGCCTCATCCGCCAGGCTGGCGAGAGCTGCGCAGCGGAGCAGACGCAGCCTCCGGCACCTGCAAAGAGGCGTCAGCCCTATCGCATCGGCTGCTGTCGAGCGCACGAATGTAAGAGCTCAGTAATTCCCCCGTGCCGTGTCAGAGCTGGAGATTTTTCCTCTTCCAAAAACAAGCCCCTGCTTCGCCCTGGCAGCGCCTGCCGCAGGTCGCGGCTCCGGCTCTGCCGCAGCATGGGGCAGTGCTGGCCCCGGAGGCAGCCGGAAAAGCAAAGCGAAAGCCAGGTCCTTCGACCTGGACATCTGGTAAGTGGCCCCAGAATGTTCTGCCTCTATTTTAGTCTCGTTTCATACACAATATGCCCAAAACATGCTTTATTTCTTAAGGAGATAAAGATCTTCATGTAACCCATTTTTCCTTAACGCTAAGTCCTTTGTCAGGATTAAAGAATCCTAAAACATCTGTACGGGCTTGGGTGGCAGATGCATGGGGAAAGCGGCCTAAAATAACATGGAATATTAACCTACTAAATGAGGTATTTAAAAAATAAAATAAAAGGACCCTCTAGCATCGTTAGCTACGGCCCATTCCTGGCGCCGGCTGCAGGTGGACGATAGCCGTGGGTCCTCCTCAGGTGGTGTTCAGCTAACGGCCCAAGAAGTTTTACCAAACCGAGGGTGATTCCTCCTCTCCTGAGCCGACAGGGACCTACAGCGAGAATCGGGTGCCTTCGCTCTCTCCAACCGGCATTGCCCGAGGGATGGCTTTGCTGCAGGAAAGCGCTTTATCTCCGAGTGTCTCGGGCTTGCAGGGAGGCAGGTTAAACCTGCGGTGCTGCGAGCAAGGGTTTTCCCTGCTCTGTGGCGTGGGAATTGGGCTGCCTAGAGGACGCCCGGCGCCAAGCAGGACGTGGCCCAGGTGACAAGAGCAGTGGGGATGGCAGGAGGATGCCAGGAGGCACTGGCTTTGCTAGCGATGCGCTTTTCAGCGGGATAGGGGATTTTTCCACACGTCCCTTCTCAGCTGGGTCCAGATTAAGAAGGGCTGAATTTTGGCATGACGTCCTTGTCCGGGGCAATCGCTGGGCGGGCTCGAGTACGGCGCTGGGAAGAGGCGGCTCAATCTATAGCTGCAGGGGGCTGGTTTTTTTGGATACTATCATGTGTTTCAGAACAGGCGGCCAAAACACCTTCCCAGCAAACCTGTGCAACCTCGTGGCATGAGTGCAGCAGGGCTCGACTTTGCCAGGCGGCCGTGCCGTGCCGTGCCGTGCCGGGGGAGCGGGGCTGCCCCTGCGAGGTGTCCGTCCCCCCCGGCCGCCCCAGGGCTGCGGCCGTCCGTCAGGAGACCCGGAGCGGCCGGCTCACGGCACGCTGCCTAACGCCTCCGGACAGCAGCAACTTCATTTAAATGTATTCAATACTACTTAAAAATCAGTCCTTTGTATTAAACAGAGTGATGGACGGATGCTCCAGACGGGCGGGAGGCTTGTGCGAACAGGAGGATGGAGAAACTCTTCCCTTGGCCGCATCGGCGCGAAAAGGCAGCGCCGGGGGCTGTTGGACTCCCAACCACTTTCCTCTCTATTTAATAGGACGAGCATCGCTTCTCCTGCCCAGCTTCCCGAAGCCTCGCTCAGGAAGGCTCGGGCCGGGCAGCCCCATAACGTATCGCAAGCGAGGAATAATACGTTTTGAATTTTTCTAGTTTTCCGGCCCCCAGACAAGCCTATAAAAGTGAACGCTTCCAGCGGCGCTAGGGTTTCCTTCCTTACGGAGGTGTCCCAGCCCCGGCGCCCCCTCCTCGTGCTGAAGGCTTTGGAATCGGGGCCAACCAGTGCGGGCGACGGGCGGCTGTGGGGGTTGTGTGTGTGTGTGTGTGTGTGCGTGTGTGTGTGATTTACACGAGCTTTCTAAAACCGGCAGCAGAAACCATCAATAGAGAGAAGACAGGGCCTCCCGTGCTCCCGGGGAAAATACACCGCTGGTCTCAAAATAACCTTGAATAAACGTCTGTGGCCGCCGTTAGGGAAGGGAAGTGCTAAGTGCTGAGCAACATCGATCCGACTGCTTCAGCCTGGCAGTTAACATTTCCTGAGCAGGGCTGCTCAGGGCTTGGACAGTCGGGTTTATGGCCTTGACTCTGGTGTATTGTGTTTCTTCGCCCCTCAATTTTAAGATTATGGCATGGAGTAACTCTTTTGAGCAGACAATTTGTCCTTCCTTTAATAAAAGAGTTTCTGAAAAGTGCATTTGCTTAAAGAAGTCAGCCGGGAGGAGAGGCCGGCGCAGGGCCGCTGCGGCGCCGGGAAGCAGCATCCTCGTGCCCGGCTTCCCGCGGCAGGAGGACGAGGTGCCGGAGAGCACGGCCGTCCCGGCTGCCCCGCGCGAGGCTGGGCAGCCCCTGGGGACGCCCGCGCCGGGGGCCCGGGGGCTGGCAGGAGCCCCGTGTCACCGGGGCTCAGGGCACATTGCTATCGTCCCAAGGCAGCGAGAGCAGTCTCAGAGCCCCGGTCTGCTGGTCCGGGGAGCGCGCACCAGGAATCGCCCGGAGCTAGCCCTGTCCTGACATCATCTCTGCTAATCGCACGGATCTACGCGCGCTCGTTAGCTTTGATAGCTCGGCACGGATGGATGGAGGCACAGGGGCACGGGTGGATGGATGAGAGCACTCAGCGACTGCTTTCCCAATGTCTTTGCCAATACTCCTGATCAGACCCGATTCGGTTGAAAGTCTATAGAGCAGGTCAGGAATAACCCGCAACGCCTTGGTCAGTTAGAGCACAACGTTAGCAGCCTCTCTGGCCTCATCTCCCAGCCCATTTCCAGCGATCCATACAGGCCCATCAGTCCTGGATACAGCCGGCTCCCTCCCAGGCAGCCAGCTAAGGCCATTAGTGTGATTACTGAAGGTCGTGAAGTTCAGACCAAAATGTCAATTTTCATTTGGAAGAATGGTCACATTTTAGGAGCAAAGGGATTTTTTTCCTCTCTCGAAGAGACCCCGACGCTGAAATCATTGCTCCCCAAAGACTTGCAAATTTCTGGCCAGCAAAAGGTGCCAATAGCTGCTTGAGCCAATAAAAAGATTAACAAGGGTCACCGACGCTTTCCTCCTTCCCCACACTCCAAGGCTCTGGGGCCTATTTTGAAGATATTAACCGTTGCCTTTTCCTTCTGCACGTTCATCACGGGGTTCGGGGTCTTTATGGATTTATTGACAAGACTTTGCCATCAATCGTACCTGCAAGAGTGCCAGCCTGGGAGTCACCGAGGGTCACATCAGCCCTTCAGCCGGGAGCTTTTAGCCAGAGAACTTTGAAAAGGAAGATTGAAATAAGACAAAATAGCGGGTGAGCTACGGTGCCGCTCTGTGAGGTCCCTGCGACAGGGGGACCGGGCACCCGAGCGGGGCTCTGCCTCCAAAGCGGGAGGGCAAAGGCCGGACCCCGGGGAGGCAGCTGGGTTTTGGCCATTGATTCGGCGGGGTCAGGGTGGCACCCCTGCGCTCGGGGTTAACGGCTAGCGTCCCGATCCGCATCCGGGGTCGCTCCGGGGAGGAGAGGGGAGCAGCTCCTCGCCCGGCCGCCGCCGAGCAGATCCCGGCGGGCGCTGGGCCACGGTGCTGGGTGCCGCCAGGCGCTTGCGTCCTGCCCGCCCGCGGGGCGTCACGCTTTTAAGGTGGGTTTTTTTCCTTCTGTGTCATCGCGTTAAATAATTAAGTCTGTTCCATCTTTACCTACTGACAATGTGGCACTTAATTAAGTGGTTTAATTAGAAGCTGGCAACTTTAATTAAGTTTAGGACAGCGGAGGTGACGGGGAGCCTCCAGGAGGGTTGCAGAGCCTCTCCGTGCGGGAGCGGCGCGGGCTGCCGGGGAGGGAGAGACCCGCACCGCGGCCGCCCGTCCCGTCGCCTCTCCAGCCCTCGCTGCCTCCGGCGAGCTGGGTGGTTTGGGCACCTTCGCTCAGACGTCTAAGGCAGACGAGGTCTTCACCGGGACCATCGAGTAGGAAGCGGAGGTACGGCCAGGCAGGGCGCGATTCGCAGGAGACGGGTGTCGGGAGCCACTGGCTCTGCCCCCGGCAGCCGCTCCGGGTCTCCTTGCTCGGGCTGAGCCTGCCGGGCGCCGGGGCCGAGCTGCCGCCAGCAGGACGCGTCCGGGGGCGAAGGCTGCGGCAGGCTCAGGAACAGCATCTGCAATTCCAGACCATGCACGGGGCTGTCGGAAAGATGTATTGCTTTTTAATAATGTAAATATGTAAATATTACAGAGGTGCCATTAATCCTCGTTGCCTCAACATGATACCACTCTTAAGAACAAATGTAATAAGATATTATTAATATGCAAAGTAATAGTACATTAACCTGACTAACACCAATAAATTGCAGAGCTTAGCACAAAGTGAGAAGTTCCTAGCGGAGCGGCCTGCGTCCCGCTCGCCTCGGAGCCGGCTCCAGGTAGCGCGCCAGCCCTGCCCTGCAAATCCGACCCATCCTTCTCGCAAGGGAAACGCAGTGAGATAAGCAGCATTTCAGCAGCACGCAGCCTTCTGGAGACCCTCACCTCAGCCCCCTCGGAGCCCAGCACCCGGGCGCAGGGCCCGAGAGCAACTCAAGCAGGAACCCAGCCACGGTTTATGCAAAAATTAGCCTGTTGCCCTTACTTGGGTGAAAGTAATTCCATTCAGTTTGGTAATCTGGGCCCTATATCATTAGAGAGTCCTCTCGGGGGGGGATCAGAGCATCTCTTTTTTGGCTGGAGAGAACAGCAGAGATTATTGTTAATGTTCAGGTTGCTCACTAGAGCAGAAAGACCTTGTGCTATTGACAGCACTGCTGGTTTTCACCTGACTGGTGAATGGAAATTGCCAAATTAATCTCTCATTAGATGTGAAATGAATCCTCAATTTCATGATTAATGAACCTCAGAACCACAGATTTACCCAGGCAAAGTATATTGAGAAATTGTATACAGTAGATGTCTGCAAATTATCATGATTGTACCCAAGCAAAGGCGTAGAAAACAATTATTCCCTGTAGCTCTCCGCACAAGAATGAAGCGGCACACAGTACAATTATCAAGCAGCAGGCTGAAAAAAGTGTTTTTTCCCAGTGCACTATTGAACTGTGGAACTCCCTGCTGGAGGAGGTTGTGTAAGTTATTATTACGGAGGAGCTAAAAAAAGGCTACACAAATTCATGGATTATACATACGCCTACAGCTTTCAGCCCAGGAGGTCTCTAGCCTGCGGGGTGCTGAAGGCTGCAGGGGCAGCAGGGGACAGCGGAAGGATTGCCCTGCACGTGCCTCGTTTTTCAGCTCTCCCCCCGTGCATCTGCTGCTGGCTCCTGGGCTGGAGGCCCTGGTGTGACTGCTCCGATGGGTCAGGCAAACAGGACACGTTGCATTATCTTGTGGAGGTGTTAACTAAACCATTCCAGACTCACGCAGACAAGGCTTTAGGCCAACCAGGAGAGCTCTGGTATATTTGCCTGGGCTGTTTTCTCTCTCTGTCTCCCACCGAAGCACTACTCGCGTGCTCTGCCCGAGCCCTGGCGCTCCTCTTTCTCCTCTTTCCCAGCTAATTGGAGGAGCCAGTTGGAGCTCACTGCGTACGAGCTGCGTTTCCCTTTTCAGATCATGAACCTTGCCTTTCCTTTCAGGGCTTCTTTTATGCATCACCACTTTAGGAGGCCCTATTGTACTGGAAATCTGTTTGCCACATGTTAGCTGGAGCTCATCTGCTAAGATCCTTGGTTAAATATTCATGGCAAGGTAGCTATTAAACGAGGGGCGAGAACTCAGGTTACACAGCGGAGATGAGGAGAAGGATGCGCTGGCACAGGAGACCGACCCAATATCAAGTTAAAAACCCTTGTGGAAATGACTTACCCCACGTAAGGATGGGGCACGGAGCAGTAGCAAAAAATCCCGATTGCACCGTGCTGTGAAAGTGCGTTAACGACCTCGGTGTGATCAGTAAAGTGGAGCATTGGCCAGACTGGAGCCCTAAAACACATCCCGGGCAGCAGGTGAGTCCTGCTGGACCGCGTGGCCGTTACAGAGGCAAGAGGGGATTTCCAGGCAGGTTGAGTTTTTAAGGGGGAAGAAGAAGGAGCGTCCTTGCATGGGATAAGGGACCGCGGTCTCACCTCCGTGCGCACGTGCACGGGACGAGGAGAGGGGTTTGCAGGGAACAGCGCGGACTCGGAAGCGCTGCTCAGCGAGGAGGCGATGCTCGGGCAGGGCAGGGTGCGGAGGGCCGGCGCGCCGTGCGTCGCAGGGGGACGCCGGGGGCAGACCACCCGGCAGCTCCTCTCCCCTCGCTATCGACTCGCGCAACCCGGAGGCAGGAAGAACGAGGGCAAAAGGACAAGGGAGCACAAGTCAGCCGCGGGGTGTCGGGTAACCGGTTACCTGAGCCCTGCCTAAAGGTAACTTCCTCATGAATAGCCCGCGATTGCTCATGCGAAGGGCGACATGCGAGGCTGGTGAATTATGCAGGGCAGCGGGCCGCGCCGAGCAGATGGCACCGCCGATGTAACGTGAGCAGCCGCGCTAGACAAAATGCAAAGCCCAGCAATTAACCTTTCGGAAGGTTTCCTCTTGTCTCGGGGATTAAACCTCCTCCAACCGCCCTGCGCTCCGCTCCTACCCGAAAGAAAAGAGTAATCCCCCAAACAAACAAGGCAGAGAGGCTTGTGCGCCTCCAGCAGCCTCCTCCCTCCTCCCGGCGGGGCCGGGGCAGAGCTCGGCGCTGCTGCCCCTGCCGGCTGGGGACAGCGGGGCCGCGCCGGAGGCACCGAGGGCAGAATCAGCCCAGAGCCACCGCCGCCGCTGCAGGACAGCTCGGGAGCTTGCCACCGCTCTGAACCAGCGCCATCCCATTATTTGTCTGCAAGATGAATCTTTGGCTCCGGAGGATGCCTGGAGTCTGTTTGGGATGCAGTTTTTATTTACATGCCCAAGCTTCAGCATTTTATTTTTCCCAGAGCCTGCCCTCCTGAAGCCTTGGCCAGGGTTGATTTATGAGAGGGGAATAAAAGGAGAATAAATCATTTTTTAAATGAAGAGAACAAATTGATCTTTTCCTCTTAGAGTGAAAAAGATCCCACTATTCCCAATAAAAAAGCTCTGCGGCCATGACTACTGGGTTTGCAAGAGGGCAGACCAAAGGGAAGGGGCCAGGGATACGGCAGCCGTCCCCAGCGCAGCGTAGGCAAGGGTCTTCATTCGTGAGACCGTTCTCCTCTGCGCCCAGACTTAAAACCACCTCACCAGAGTAGGTGAAATGCCCGGAAACCTTTGGGCCTTTGGCCTGCACTCAGACAACAGACAGAGCGAGGTTCGTCCAATGCCTTTGAAAAGCAGTTCCAAGGAGGGCTTGGATGGGCTCAGTACAGGGGAAAACCGGAGCAGATCCGTGTTTCCCTTTCCCTCCCTCTGCGCTCCACCTTTTCAGCAACGTGGTGACCACACAGTGTGGGGAAGGAGAACATGAGCATGTGCAATGGTTTACTATTTAGAAGAAAAAATGTGTGTCACATGCCAGGCTCTCACCTTGGTGTATGACAAAAACTATTATTTTAACTATGATACTTAATCCTCATCATAATTAAACTGATTAATTCACAACAATGGAGTCTATATTGCCTAATACTTTTAATTAACAAAGTGTTGTACATATACTGGCAAAGCATTACTGGCACGCTGCCTATGCAATACACTTAATTCTGTAATAAATTATTAGCACAGGGGACTAAGACACATTGCACCCTGGAAGAGACTGTCAAGAGAGAAGTACTTCTGACTCCTGGTCACTGGTTGAATCATCACGGAGCGGAAAAGATGTCTGATCCTTTCCTTTTCTCCTCTGGCGCTCTGCAGTCAGGAAAGAGTGCCTGCCCCTGGCATTGGTGCCTTTGCAGATGGCAATTCTGCTCGGGCAAAGCCTGCTCCAGACCCCAGAGAAAGCCAAGACGGTCTCTCCTTTGCCTTCTGGGGACCCTGCCTATAGAAATGCCGGGCCCTTGGGGCCTGCTGCACTTCAGGGCCAATCCCTGGCAGAGGAGGGATATATCTCCGCCAGCAATTGTCCCCCTGGTTTAGTGCTTCTCTAGGAGTTTTCCCTGGGTGGGCACCGTGGAGCATCTGTCACGTCCATTTGGTCCTCACGCAGCAGAGCAGCGTGCACATGTGTCCTGCTGCAGAGCTGCGAGGTTAGAGGTGACTGATGTTTTTATGAATGGTCATTAGGTCTGAGAAGGAAACTGTGTCTTGTAAAGTAAGGATATGAAGGTTAATGCAGTGATCCTATGTTTTCCCAGGTTTCTTCCAAATTAGTTAAGAGACAAATACCCTGGGGCCACATGCAAAGCAAAATTCATTCCTGCAACTTTTATTGGATCACAGTTGAAGAACCTCACGGTCAGAGGTCATCAGTGTTGCTTTAAGACACAGTCACGGGGGTCAAGCTAATTAGTGTCAGGGATCACATCGCAGGCTTTTCCCTTTTCTCTTTGTTTCCCAGTCCTCGCTAACCCCGGATCGCAGCCTCCCAGTCACCACTTGTTTGCAGTTATCCGGCTTCCCTCAGACATGCCACTGAAGAGACCTTTAGTTCTCTTTCTGTTCAGTTTGCAACCAGCCAGAAAACAACCCGTAGCAAAGGCAACTATATCCCCCTCTCCGAATGGTGTGAGCAGTGCCTGCAGCTCACACAACACCAGGGAAAGGGATGCGGAGACCTGGGAAAGAAGTAAGAGTCCCTGAAGCAGAGAGTTGTAGTGCAGCACATCATTTCTTCATGGCAGTCCTCATACCTGCTTATACGCAAAAATTATCCGTGTGGAGTTGACATTAAAGGATTACGTTGAATGTTTAGAGGGCTGGAAGGTGAGTGGACTACACTCTCCCTTCTCTGTTGCATTTGTTTTGTTATTGCTTTTATTATGGACACTTGCAAGCTGTTTCTGTTTGCTGGAGAGACATACCCACACCAGGTAGTGGTGGTAAGACCCCCACTGCAGCCTCAGCTGAAGGGTTCTCGGCAACATCCAAATGCACAGAAAGGCTGGATTCCTCCCCTGTGTTTTCCCTGGGATGGTCCTGCCGGGGCTGTGGCACGCCAGCCCCGGGCCGAGCACGTCTCCCTCCCGTGCGCTGTGCACCCAGGCAAGGCGGCCAGCACTGCTTCCCTTCTGAGAGGCAGATTTAGCCCATTGTGCTTGGTCAGCACGTCACAATGATGAGTTTTGTGCAAAAGCTGAGCCTAGCCCCAGTCTCATAAATTTGTTATGCATTACATCCAATTAATGTAAATTATTACAGTGACTAAATAATGGCTCTGCCATCAGGATAAGGGAATAATCATAAGCGAGCCTGCAACTTCTCGAGGTCTCAGCTGAATTAACCCTTTCCCCTGATTCCACTGGTCCTGGGATCAGAGCTGGGTCCAACCCTGCTCCTTTTCCCCCCAGGGGTCAGGTTTGTCTCCCCTAATGCCCTAGTCACCATCCTGAGGGTCTGGGCAACACCAGGGTGACTGCACTTACTGCAGCTGCCTCCCAGCAAACAGCGTCTGCCCCTTCAGCCATGAAGTAAGAGATCTCCAACTCCCTGCATGCGGGTATTGGCCCTGGCACCACGAATTCACAGGCCCGTCTTCCCCCACCATGCAATACATCCTGAGTCCCTGTGGATGCAGAGATCAGGGAAGGTACAGGGCACCACCTGGCAGGGGCAAATGCGGAAAGGTGGTCCTGCCTCTGAGGCAGATTTCTTGTGAGCATTTGTGGGCCCGTGGTCAGGCTGCCCCAGGCGGAGAGCTGATGCTCATCAGAAATGCCTCCAGGTGCCTGTGCTGCAGAGACCTGGAGAGACCCCTGGTGTGTTTCTCAAGGCAAAAGTGATCATCAATGTTTGCAATAATTCCTGGGCTCACATTAAATGGAATAAAGGCATGAGTTCACAGCGATAAATAAATAGTCCTCTGCCTGCCTCAACGTGCTTCTCAGATTCATTCGCAAGCTTTCCTGCATCATGTTCCTTCTTGGCTTGCTTGTGCCCAGCTCCTAGCGGTACCCATTTTACCTTGGCAGAGCAGCCCACAAATCACGCTGACACACCAATCAAGAGATCTGGAAATTTTTACACCACTCTGCCTCTTGAAAGATGAGTCACCTTCTGCACCGCGTTCCTGGGCATCCAGATAAATCTGTCACAAACTTTTCCTTCCCTCAGGGTGCAAAATTCTTTCCCTTTCTCGCTAGGGCTGCGTTTCCTCTTTTTAACCTCCTCTTCTGCCCCAACACACATGCACACCCCTCAGCCAGCTCAGTATATTTCTCCCTTTGTTCCCGTTTCACTGACAACTTCATCCTAATAGTCTCCTCAAAGGGATGATGAATGCATAAGCTGCATATTGATCACTGCAGTGATTGATTACTAGATCTCTTTGACAGATGAGCCTACTAAGGTAGTTGCCAATATGGAGGTATGGATGGCAGGGCCCCCTTGTACAACAGTCTAATGGTATCTGACCTGATAGGGCAGAAAGGCAACTCCCTCATTTCAGCAGGAAGAAAGGCCTCTTTATACTCTTTATAAAATAATTCATAGGAAACTTAAAACACTCAGACACAGAGAGATTGCAAATGGGGAAATATGATGGATTATGGGTTGAAAGGAGCCGACTTCTGGAAGCTAAATTGATCCCCAGGAAAATGTTTTTGTCTGCTGTGAAAAATGGGCAATATCTCAGCAGCTCTGGAGGGCTATAATCTGGAAAATAATTTGCTTTTGATTTCCTTTAGTTTCAGGCATTTTTTTTTTTTTAAAGTTGGTTCCTTGCAAGCTTTGTTGCTCAGCTGGGGGAATCAGTGATGAAACAGGCAAGGGATTAGCCATGCCGACAGTACGAGCTGATCCTTACTCATGGTTATAAAGCCCTCACCCCACCCTTTGTCACTTATTTCATGGGAGATGTTAAATCCCCTGCAAGAGGAAGTCCTCTGCCAACCAAAAAAAGAGAAAAGTCAAGTGCATCACTAAACACGAGCGTATATGGGAGAAGGAAAGGAATTTCAGGCGATGATCCTGCTGAATCCTGCAAGTGACTGACGTATGTGTTCCTGTGAAAAGGAGTGAGGCTTTGGCGGAGCGGTGCTGGAGGCCGTCAGGCGCGGAGGGAGAGGGCACCCCATCAGCCAGGGAGGCTGCGGGAGGCTGCGCTTTGCCTGCTGAGCAGCTCCACCGCGGAGGCCGCCTCTGTCAGACCCTCCCCAGAATTACAAACACAGGGAAGAAGAAACAGCAAACTGACTTTTTTCTATCCCCGTCCAACCCAACACGCCTAATAACCATTCACCAGTCATGCTGCGTAGTTCCTCAGTGAGCCAGGTATAGCACCACCCCATTCGTGGATAGGGAAACTGAGGCATGGAAAAATGAGTATTCTCAGATCCCAAGGGCTTGAGTGGGGCAGACTCTGGGGTCACAGAGCCAGCTGGACTCAGAGCTGGGACTAAAACTGCGTTTCTTATTTCCTGCTCCTGCCCTCTAATCACCCCCACGGCTTAGGGGCTGGTAAGAGAACATTGGATCGGTCTGAAAAACACATTTAGGAGCTTTCCTTCACAAAAGGAGGAGTTTCTCTCACTCTCTCTTTTTAATCAACTTCCCACTCTACTGCTAATAACAAGAAATGTTGTTCTGGCAACAATTAGAAGAGTTTTCTCCAAGTTCAAAGTGCTGAGAAGAACATTTATAGGGAAGTAGTTACAGCCTCCCGGCGCCTGGAAATTCCTTGGCAGAAAGCTTTTGCTCCGGAGAAATATTGAATCAATGGTTTGCTAACAGCTCAGCGGCCCATTACAATAACATGCATACCCTGAGTTTAGACAATCGATAACTCAGCAGGATGCGGCTACCAGAAAACAACAACAAACTACTTAGATTTCCATAGGTTACACATTTGGTAATAATCAGCAGGTAGAAACGAAACTTGTGCGAGGAGACCACTGAGCAGAACAGAGACCTTTTATTCATGCCTGCTTTACTGACTACAGGATGTTTGTAGAGGGCTTCAACACTAACATATGTGTACATGTTTGACTTTACACATAGTCTGACTGAGCTCAGTTATTTTATTGTCAATAGGATTCCTGTTTGCAGAGGTTTTTCAGTGTAAACCAGTACAGAAGCCTTATATGGAGACACCCTCAGGCTTAAATTTAATGTATCTTATTATTTGCACATTCCTACTTTAAGATACAGCCTAAGATGCCCTCTGCATATCAGTAAATTCAGTCCAGAGATCAAATCTTTCTCCACTTACATATTACTGCTGCTGGCTTACATTCGTGCCGACCTCTGGCTGTATGAAGCACCCGGAGAATGAGAGCTCTCAAACAGTGGAACCACAAATCACTAAATATTACAAACAGCTTTGAGGATACTTCCATGGTATCTATACAGCCAAACTGCTGTTTCGTTGGATTGGAAAGATCCAAGTTTATTTTTCTCCCTCTGGAAACAAATAGTGTTTTTATAAACTTATTTCTTTTTAATCAGTAGATACCTATCAAGAGTTGTGTAGTTCTTACTGCTAGAGCTTCATTAACTAAACCTAAAAGATACAGGAAAGCTTGCAAAAGTGCAGGTGACATCCATACACACCAAATGAATTCATTCAGACCACAGTTGTTGCTGTCCTGCCCCTCATAGGCATTTTGCCCAATACCTTTACAGAAGAGAGGACAAATGATTATTGAAATTACACTTGGCTAAATTCAAAGTAGCTCAACTTCTTCACCTTAGTGTAAAATTAGAACAGAAAGTAGCTCTACAGCATTAGAATTTTAAATGGTTCTCGCATTCATTTGGTAGGCAATTTCTGAGGAGCCAGATTTCACAAGCTGGTAGCTGATTTTATCTTCTCAGCTATTAAATGCTCCTACTCTTGACAGATTTTAAGGAACCTTTCTCCAAATGCAAGGTTTTAGTTAGTAGCAATTCTTCCTTTAAAGCAAACTCAGCTCAGTCTACTCAGATTCCTATGTAGTTCAGAGTTTCTGCAAATTAACATAACTTAATCCTGCCAGCAATATCTAGGGTACATATCTGTGCTCCTTTAAAATAAATACAATTCCCAAGCTCCTCCTATGATCGTACCTTCCAGTAGAACCAGCCCCCACATCTTCACTAGCACAGAGAATATTTGGTTTACTTAGTATCTGATCAGAAAGCAAAGGAAAGGATATAAAAGCCTCTACCAGCATCCAAGAGAAGAAAAAGCTGCCTTTGCCTGCCTGTCTGAAAGGAGTTAGGCTTTCCAGACACCCATATAAGGCTGGTGGGAGGTGGTGAATGGGATTCACCTGGAGGCATTTACACAGTTCTCAGCTATAACAAGAGCATTGAGTCTCTGCCCAGTCTTTCCTTTAGAGAGTGGGTAGCACAGTTCTGCTTGGTAGCATGAGGTCTAGTAGGCGCGTCTAATAAACTACTTTGTACAGAATTTATTAGGACTCTTCCTAGCTAGCTAGGAAAAGGCTTTGCATCTGAATGTTGCTGTGCTTGTTCTAATTTGTATTGCCGTCTGAAACCCACTAGGACATTTTATAGAGGTTTATTAGCTTATTGCATTTAGTAAAGGCTAAATGCCTATCAGAAGCTCTCTGGAGTAAGGACTTCTGCACTGGAAGTGTCCTTTTTCAGCAGGAGAGACTGTTCATACCTTTTGACATTATAATGTTGGATAAAGCTTTCAGTTACATGGTTCTTTTTTCTGACCAGATCTAGTGAGCAGTTGCATCTGCAGATGACACCAACCAAACTATCAAACAAGTTTATACTTACTCGTGAATCTATTTTGAGTTCACATACATTGCTTAGGTTTTTTTTTGTTTATAAGAAACACAAATTTCCAAAAGAAACAAAAATCCCTATATCCCATTTCAGACCCATCCCTGCACCCCAGTCTTGTCCAAGCTGAGAACAGGCATGAGGAAAGGACTGTCTTAATGATAAAGCTGTGTCTATCAGAAGAACATACATTAAGTGGCTCCAAGAACATATGTACTCCTGGGATGTTGGGGAGGGTCCAAAACTGTGAATTCTCCAAAGCTCAGTGTATTTCAAAGAGGCATTTTCACACGTACATTGGGAAGTGTTCAGCAGTATCACGAAATGATCTATTTCTGTTGCCGTCAGCAGGGTTGGCACGGTCCAGTCACTAGCACTGCAGTGAACTTACACGCTCATGCGTGTGGAACAACTTTTCATGGAACTGATGAATTCTGCAGTGGTGTTCACAGCAGCAGAACGCATTACTGCTGCAATACATGACTATCTGTAACACCTACAAGTCTTTAATATTCTGCAGCTGAACTGTGGAAACAGAAGAAAGTTGCTTATAAATGACTAATTCACAGTTTAACTGGGCTGTCTGTCAAAATAATTCTCAGATGTGAAACTTCAACTATGAAGTCTAAAAACTGGAGAAATGTGGGGAACTTCTTGATGAACGTTAAAAGCATTTTAGAGAAGAACAAAACTAACAGAATAGTTTTCTGCTTTCATTCTCATCACTGAGAGTTTCAATTAGCTCTGTCTGTATAGCTATCTAATCATAGGCTTTCCCAGAGTCTTAGCAACTCCATTATGTGAATAGTAAGCATAGTAGTCTCAAGTGACAGGGCTTTGTGGGCAGAACATGGCAGAATGGATTCTGTCTTTCATTTTCTCACTCTAGGAAATGTTTCTTGCTTATTTCCATTTCACAGTTCACTTGTTCCGATGGGGAGTGCCGGTTACCTGCCCTGTGCGTCAGGACTCGCAGCTGCACTCGCTGTCTCCATCTTAATCTGGATGGATGAAGTTGCTCTCTGTCAAAGCACCCTGTCACATCTCAGCTACAGATGCAAGTCCCCAGACCTACACTTCTGAGCAAGCATGCAGGTTAGTCGGTGGCAGCAGAATCATGGACTTCGAACAGGAATGGACACAACAGAGGGCCTGCAGACAAAAAACACCATCGAAAATGAGCTTTTTGTGTTACGTGAAGGGATTGTCTACTCATGCCTTGATCCAACTGCAAGCCTGTTGCAGAATCAAGGTTTTAGCCTGCAAGTTCATCAGGCTTGGCCTGTCTGCTTTTATGTGCCTGTACTGCATCTAGCACAGTGCTGTCAACATGCAAACTGTGACTAATAGCTGCAGAAACAGCAGCACAAAGCAAGTGGTCAATGGCTTAAGGGAGCTTCCCCTCGCCAGAAATGCAGTGATCCAGCAAGACACATCGTAGTTAGCATTCCCATCGTTTGAATCACCTGATAGTTCATTGCATGAAACATTGTCCAAGGCTTTGGCAGGAAGTTGTGCTTAACGGCAGACTCTCATAGGAGGCACTTGATTATATTAGACAGATAATTATTGATCCAGCTATAGTTTATCCTTGCTGCCTAATTTCAATAAACAGCAGCTTGGGGGAATTAGCAAGGGATTCTGTTCCCCCCTCCCCCTGCTTCTTCAGGATTTATCAGAAACAAGATGATTTATGTGTATTCCAGTAAGATTCTCGTTTGTTGGCAGGCTGTGGGGAATTGTTTGGGGTTGGAAGTGCTAAGCTTTTATATTTAAATGCTTCCATGCGAGTATTCATGGGTCTCACTACCTTGCATTGTAATATCTGAATAATAACTGTGACTTATGCAAACCAGTTTTCAGCTGTTCACTGTGAACAATTTTTCATTTTAAGCAACTCCCTGCCATCTCAGGAAAAAAAAAATTCTGATAGGCAAGAAGAGTGCGATCCAAGGAAGATAGTAATACTATTCCCTTTTTAAATAATGCACAACTCATTTCTGGAGCACTTTCAAATGTGTTGCTTTCTATTAAGCGTGTATAATATTCTCAAGATGTTCCCTTCTCCTTTCAGGTGAGGCCTTTGGAATACCAAAGTATGTGAGTGCAGGCCTGCCTGGTACAGCCGGGGCCAAGGCC
Source organism: Apteryx rowi (assembly GCF_003343035.1). Lineage (NCBI taxonomy): Eukaryota > Metazoa > Chordata > Aves > Apterygiformes > Apterygidae > Apteryx > Apteryx rowi. The sequence goes on along the minus strand of NW_020448196.1, from coordinate 4,687,425 downwards.
TGGCTGGGGGAACGTCCATGAAGCACAGGCAGGACTGCAATAGCTCTGTGTTTGGTCCAGGGCAACTGGGAGAATTATACCACGATGGTGTGTGCTGGTATAGCAGCTACTCCATCCCATTCGAGAGATACCTGTTTTTACTGGTGACTAAGCATTTCCAGAACTGGTAGTGCCTGAAAATCACTACACAAACATAAGCGTATCACAGCAGGCTCTTCTGAAAGCTACCGAAATACTGGACCATCTCTCTTCCAGGTAACTGGTTTGGCCTAAAGGGCAATGATTGCTGTTGAACTGGGAAAGGATTAGGAAAACTATTCTCTCCCTGAGAGTATTCAAGTAGATCAAGTCTATTAATAGGGAAAGGCTCACTCCTGTTAGCAGAAGTGGTGCTTAACTGGATAACTTAACTTGATAAATGTGAACATCCTAGACAATTTCACGTGAACATGACTTGTGGTCATTCTCCCAGGTTGGACTTCACCAGCGTGCAATGGATGTCTCTGAATTTCATTCACATGATGATAAATAACTTCAGTTCCTTTAGGGAACAGTTCAGGGTCTTTTCTCTTTTTTAATGAAAACCTCCCATTTGGGAAGTGAAAGAAAATTCTCAACATTAACAGTTAGATCTCTGTATCAATGCCAGTAAAGCAAGCTTAAAAAAATCTGGGTTTTGTTTTATTTCTACTTCCTGCTTCGTTTGTGAGCCGAAGTTGTTGGAAGATGGCTAGGGATTTAGTTCTCTCTTACTAGTGCGATTTGAAAACTTGCTGTATAATAAACACTTCATTAAGCATCAGACTGATGCATTATGACAGGATTTACAGATGAGCGCTTGGAAGTACTCCGCTTGCTTCCAGGCCAGGACTTCCCAGTGGGAACTAGATTGCTGCTTGTGGTTTTCTAAGGCCAGTTAGATTAATGCTCTGGTATTTTATCTTACGCCCAAGAGTCATAGTAACCAAAAATCTTTCCTTAGCTGCCAGGTATAAAGGTCACATAGAAAATGATTTTCATGTGCATCCATGAAATATCCCTGAAACAGCAATATCCATGTACTGCCAGGCTGAGACATGAGCCCTCTGGAGTTAGGAGGAGCCAGGACTTCTTGCAGGCTTCAGCAAGGAATCCTTTTGCCAAGCAAAATACAAGACAGACAGATTCTACACACCACATACAATATTTTATATTGTCATTTGATTAGTTACTTTACTTCCAGGAAAGGTTTCAGGACAATCCTTTTATTGCACTAACCTTTAAAAAACTGAAAACTTAAAAAAAAAAACTAAAAAACCAGTCTTCTCAATCTCTCAGGGGCCCTACTCCTGTCTGAATCATACCCCTTACTGTTAATTATAAATATTGCCTTAAATAATGATGAGAGGATCTGCTGTAGCAGGGAATCCCACAGCAAGCCATAAAGCTGGAACTTCTGATTCCTGCTGTGGGCCTGAAACCCACTTCATAGATCCTAAAGGCTGGAATGGCCTATGCCCATTTGCTTTGATCCCCTTCAAAAGGACTAAAGCTCTTTTCCAGATGCTCTGGCACCGGTTGAGCTGGAGTACAAACTTTTGACAGGCACCTGGCTTTGTTTTAAAGACTTCAGTGGTGAATGTCACCACAGTCCTTGGGAAGTGAACCCAGCAGTGAAATACCCACAGGAGAAAAATCGGAGCCTTTATTTATTCTTGGCCTCATCAGGGAAAGCACAAATACCTAAATTCATGTGGGTTATGGGAAGTAGTGAGTTTTTCTACTACCACTTTCAAACTCAAGCTGCTGTTTACTGCTGTCATGAAGTATGCATTTACTTCTGCTAGAATTCGATTAGGAAATTTCATAATTATGCAGTAACCACTTGCACCAGAAAGTGGCTTGATCATCAGCTGGTGTCAGGGGATCGAGCTCTGCTGAAATAAGGTGTCTGAGGATTTGATCACTACTAACAGAGCACTGCTTGAGAAAATGTAACAGGTTAGGTCAAGTGGTATTGGAATGAGATGGTTTTCACAAACAAAATATTGAGGCCTTTTTAGAAAAGATCCTGTTTTATTTTTCACTCTCTTCCAGTATGAGTCTAGGATCTCTTTTGCTGAATATTTAGTGAACAGCATCTGCAGCATCTTAATTACAGTAGCTGTTCTCATCTTAATCTCTTGCTTCAGAATAAGGTTAAGTGTAATCTGTCCTAGATTTTTATACAGATGGTTCGTTTCTTAAATACTTGAGAAGAGTTTAGTCGATCTTTAATTCCTTAATCTGGGAAGCAAGATCAACCAACCAACCTGATTCTGAGTAATATTTTACCAGATTTTACAAGAAAAATGCCCTATTGGTTTCTTTTCTCTATTTTTTTCATTCTCATGAAAAGTTTTTGGAGGCGAGAAGATTCATACATGATTCTCCCTGTATTCAGCTGTTCCTTCCATCTATAGCCAGATTGCTGGCACCACCAAAAAACTACAAATCCTGATTGGACATAGATTTCCTTTTTGTAAGAAATCTGCTCTTAGCAGTTATGATTCTGGCAAGGAACAACTAAGACACATAATTGTGGGTTTGAATTAGGTTCATATTGAAACACAGTGATTACAGCTGCAGAAACTGCTGATGTAAAATTTTAAAAGAAAAACATGAGAAAAATTGCTTTGTTTCAGCTATTTTTTTTGTTGCATATTTGAGTCTTGAACCAAACTTCTTGACCTTTGTGCAGTTATGAACAAAAAGGGGAAGGTTTTTCAGTTAGAATAAGGGAATGAAAACCACAAGGGTTTTAACTACATTTTCTCCTCTCTAGTTCAATTTGCTTTAATGAGCTGAGTTTGTCTCTTTTATTCATACTACTGTAGCAAGAGAACCCCAGCTGATATCAGAGCATAGTTATGCTAGCTGCTGAAGTGATATCAGGCCCCAAAAGCAGCCAAGGAATTGGTTCAGGCCTCCGTTTTCAAAGGAGAAATCACAGTCCCAAAGTCCTGCGGCACAGTCAGCCCAGGGCCTCACATCTCTGGAGTCGCAGCCCATTGCCCAGAGCACACAGGCATTCTTCATAGAGGAAATAACTGTGTGTTCACTTCTTTAAGCTAATAATCACTTCCCTATTTTAATTCCCTCGCTCTTGGCTTGTGCTTATGATTTCAAGCTTTGCATTCATTTGCTAAAGGAAGCTCAAGAAATGAGCTACCCAGTACAGTCATTTCTCTTTGTAAATTCTTCCAGAAGAAGCTCCATTTGTGCTGTCCTTTGGCAGGCCTCCAGGGAGGGCGTTTTGACATCCCTTCTAGCAATTCTGGTAGCTCCATACAAGAATAATTGAGAAGTTTTACTTCCCATGACATAAAAACTATATTTGTTTTGTTAGCATTTTTAAAAATAACTAGGATGATGCTCCAAATACTGCTGTACGTTAAAAGCAGCTGGCTCTGGAGGCCTCTTAAGATATTCCCATTAAACATGATGTTAACAGGTTTCTGCTGTATACCAAAGTGGCAAATGGCAAAGACTGGCTGCAGGCATGGTCACATTTCCTAGCCATCAGCAAGAGGACCAGAAGGTCCCTGTCAGTACCATGTTTCCTCTCTCCTAGGACAATTCTTGAGCTTCCCTTTCCCCAAGGTGTTGGTCTGAAGCCTCATACAAGAATCTGAGCACACATGAATTCCAGAGTGCTGTGATCAGAGAGAAATGAAATGAATCTACTTGAATGGGAGCTCAAAGGCAGCACGTTGAACAGGGGAGAAATCAATGTGTAAAGGGGGTTAAATTTCCTCTTGTCCTCAGTATCCTGATCTCAAGCGCTTGTAAAGCTGAATTCAGCCTGGCCTTTCTGTTCCTTGTGCACTTGCATGTTTTCAAGCAGCTTTCCTCTCCCAACATTTGCCCAATTTCCCTCCCACCAGCCTGGAGGTTATTGCACAATCTTTTCTGGCAAAATATGTGACATGGAGATGACTATGACCTGCTCTGATTCGGCTGAAATCATTCCTAGATTAAAAGAGCCTGGAAGGACCTAAGCGAAGGAGCCCAAACACTGACCCATGCTCCACCCAACGCAGTCTGGCGCACACCAAGAGCCACCGCAGTTGTCGCTAGAGCTGCCTGCATCCTCCATCCCCTCTGCTGAAGGTTCCCCTCTTGCATGACAGTCCACAGCGGACTGGAAATGCCTCCTCACAGGCACTATATCTCTGCAGGAGCTCTCGTACGACAGGTCTCCCATCCTGATTTTTTGCTTCTGGATGCTGCTGTAATGCAGCTAATGGCAGTGAAGGCAGCATAGGGGAGAATGGGTGGCCCAGGACACACGAAAGGTGCTGTCACTTCCTCTGGTGCTTTTGAACATGCACACAGCCCATAAAACATGCGTCTCGCTGAACGACCCTGCTCGCGATTCCCCCAGTTTGAGAAAGATTATTTATGCGCTCTATTCAAATGAGAGCTCAGGCACAAAAAAAAACATTTTAGAAGATTGGGGATATCGCTCAGAGGGCTGCGATTCACTCAGCGGGGTGTAAACGCCTGTCAGCACGCAGTGACAAATTTGGGGGGGGGGGTGTTTGCCGATTGACTCATGCGCGGCTGTTGTATGTCTGCAGCAGCCCCGCGAACCCTCAAAGCTGCGTGTATTAATACACTGATCTTTGAGTTAACAGTAATCTTTATCCCTCCTCAATACATGAGCGGCTCCGCGGGCCTGAGCCTCCTCTCGGCGCGGCAGGAGCCCTCCTGCGCCGCGTGCGGCCGCGGCCCCTTCCCCCCGCGCGCCCTCGCCTTCCCCAACTTCCTAATGCGCCTCTTGGCAAGCAGCAATTTTTCTCCGCGATTATAAATTTCAGCTGTTGCCCTGATACAGCAGATGTTGGTCTTCGAGCTCTCCTCGATTGGTCCCCGGTGGCAGGAGCCGATCGATTTTCCCGCCTCGTCCGGCGCGGATGGATTAACACGGTGATAAATGGCTAAGGATTGATTTGCACTTAATTGACAATTTGGTGAACCTGTTTTAAAACCCCGAGGTTTGGCCCCGGGAGCGAGCGCTCAGGGGTAATATATAGCCCGATCGATGAGGCCTGGCCGGGCCCCGCCGGCCGGGGGCGAGCGGCGCCGCGGCGGCCCGTCAGGGGGCGGCAGAGCCTGCGGCAACGGCCGCCGCGGGGCGGGAGGGGCGGGGCGGGGCGGGGCGGGAGGGGGCGCGCGCGCCGCCGGGAGCCGTTAGAACCGTTAGAGCCGTTGCGCGCATTTCAGCGCGCGCGCTCTGGGAACGGCGCCAGCCGCCGCCGCCGCCGCCTGCTGCCCCCGCTGAGGGCGGCCCTGGCGCCCTGTGCCCTTCCCCGCCGCCCCCGTCTCCCCCCTTTTTTTATTCTGCGTGAATTCCAGCGTCTGCCCCCTTTTACTCCCCTCTGAATAAATCCCTGTCCCCGAAGGGCATGGCACCTGCCCCCTACGCCCCGGCACCAGCGGTGGCAGCCTTGGGGGTTCCCGAGGCCCGTGGCCTTGCTGCTGCCATTTAAACACGTCCCCTTCGCCTTTTCTTGATGTTTTCCCCAAGGGTCTCAAAGCCATGACTTGCTCCTTGCACGCACAGACACACAGAGCCGCTGCCTCACGGGTGAGCAGGGATTTTGCAGAGGGGGGATTAGCGGCACTGCCCAAAAACACTTCTTAAAGGGATTGAGCGGGATGGGGAGCTGGGGGTCACTGCGATCCGGAGGGGCTTGTGCCCAGCCCCATAGCCCCTGTGCCCCGCCAACAGCCTGCCTTGGGGCAGGGAGCCTGCGGCCACCCCGCCATCGTGCCCCACCAGCCACCCCGGCCTCCACGGCAGCCAGGGGCATGGCGATGCCCAGCATGGTGACAGCGGTGGCTGCACCACGCTCCCCCCACGCTGGGGCCTGGACCAGAGAGGGAGAGCTCCCCAGAAAGTCCTGGGCCTGGATCCCCACGCACAACCCCCCCCGTCCCATCTGGTCCCAAGCTGTATCTCCTGCTCTCTTTGTCCCCCGTGCTGTTCACCAAGGCCCATTTTGTGTGCTCCCTTCGTTCCTGGCGGAGACTCCTGCCCGACCAGACCCAGCGGTGGCGGTTCCCTTGCCCAGCTGCTCAGGGAGTGGTTCCAAACTCATTACTGCTGGCTTACCGGTAGCTTTGTGTTTATCTTAACAGTAACACAAACTGCCCTCAGGATCAGTCACCTGTGACTAGGAGGCTTTATGGACAAAGCACTGAATTGGACTGCTGGCAACAGTGAAAGTAAAGGCCATAAAGGAAGTTAATTAACAAAAACTATAACCTCCATTTGCTTTTTCTTTTATCTTTTTTTCTTTCCTCCTGTTGTGCCAAATCCCAGAGCTTTTACCCAAGTAATACCTCCACTACACAATCTGCATTAAGAGATGATAAAGGCCCTGTGCAATTCACGACAGCAGAGCAACAATATCCTCTGGGATTTATCTATTATTTATCAGCAAGTATTTTTAGAATTGACAAGCGAAGCAACATGCGCTATGAAGTCAACCTGTTGAACGACTCCATTCAGAGCCACATCCTGTGTGCCTGGATTTTCTAAAGCACTATGTAACTGCACGCACAGCTGTAACCCCACGGAGAGCATGACCTCGTCATCCCCTAAATATAAAGGATGCTCAAATTTGAATTTTTCAAATAACTTTTCTATTGATCAGTTCCAACTAACCTGAGCTTCAGCTCCAACATCATCCTTCAGAGCCACCTCTGGACTTCAGTCTTTAGGTTATAGCCATAGCTGCTAAATCTGATAAGATAAACTGTGAACAAAGCTAAATCCTTCATCTCAAAGAATTACTTTGGGCATCATATCTCCACTTCCCACTCACTCCAGCCCCATCTCACCCCTGTGACGTGGGCACAAACTCTGCAACGAGTTTAGGCTTCTGAAGCAAATGCAGGATACCAGACTTGAAGAGCCGATAGTTTGCTGCAGCACAGCGTTCCCATAACCATGCTGCGCACACACGCGGTGCCCCTCTTCCTGGCATCGCAGGGTTCCTCCAAGTAATCGAATCTCTGAAACTAATCACGAGGACTGTGGCCCGCGTTCCTCTCGCAATGGGCTCTGACACCGCCGCGCTGGCCTTCTCCTAGGGCAATTGGACTTTGCAGAGCACATAGAAATGAGGCAGTGGTAAGACTGATTGAGGGCAGTGAGTTTAAATTACATCTGCCTGCTGCATGCCTAACTTGCAAGCCTGGGCTGCTCACCAACTGCAGGGTCTCTCTTCAGGACAGAACCGCTTTCACTACTGCTTTCTCTCTTTCTGCATGTCCTGGCTTTGGAACTCCCCAGAGTACTAGCCACTGGCCACTTTTTGCATTTTTTCCCAATGGGGTAAAATGGCATTTATCTTGCACAAAAATTGCAGGGTGGATGTATTGAGAAGGGATGTAGGTTTCACATGTTTTTGTGTTTTCTTTAAAAGCCCATTTCCTTTTCAAAGTTAGCTGGAACAGCCTGTCTTCTGGTGAGATTCAAGCTAGCAATACAAGAGCGCTGGTGGGCCACAGTAGCAGGGAAAAAAAACCCACTCCAGGTTGATGCAAAGGTCAACAGTGTGTCAGATTCTGAGCAGAGGCAAAACCAGTTATTCCTGAGAAGTCATCACTGCATAGTTTACCTGCTAGGCCGGGACAGTACATGCTGGCATGGTGTGTCAGCAACTGTGCATTAATAAAGCTGTCCTCTGTCTAAAATGGGTCTTGACTGAAATACAAAGCAATAAGCTTTGAGTTTGAGAACTGCAGGATTTCTCTCCAGCTCTGCTCTGACCAAGGGTGCCCAGAGGTACTAAAAATTTAGGCCCACCTTTCCTATAAGGCACCCTCCTGGGTTATTACACTGGTTATTATATGTATTATATACACTGGTATATTACACCGGTTACACAACAGAATAGAAATACAGAGGCAATTGTGTGGGAGAAAGAAAAGTTCTTTTTAACATCACCTGTAGCTTTGTGGCATCTCTGTATTGATTACATCAAAGGGAAAATAGACAGTAGATTACAAGCCAAGCTGGAATTCACTGTCAATACATTTAATTGGAGCTGAAGAGACAAGTTTACTGGTTAATTAAGGACCATATCAAAAGAAGGTTAAAATTGCTTGGAAAGAAAAACCTAAACTTTCTGGTCCCAGAATGACCTCTGCTCCTGCCCCAAGCTTTCTTTTTGTTCTAGAAGTAGCCAAACCTCTTTATGTTCTTTGGCTGGAGAAGTAGGAATATAAGTAATAGCACAAGCAAGCAGAATAGCTCTGTATCTATTTAGGGTGTAAGCACATTGTTATAACTCCTTAGCATGGAGAGGCTTTAAATAATATGTGCAATAATTTTATTTCCCTATGCAAGAATCACGGAGTCATGTAAAAGGAAGTAGTTCATGTATCATGCTGCTGATACCACTAGAATAAAATAGCATCTTCTGGCAGTTTCAGCAGGGTAAAAGTTGGTAAGTGCTGTGCATTAGGGTTTTAATTATTGGATGCACACAAATCATTTATTAGACATTGATTTGTTTTTTAAGAATGTTCTGGTAGTGTGAAAATAGCTGGTAATTAACCTATGATTAGATAGATTTACCTCCCTTAGCAAAGCAGGGGAATCTCTGAAGACTTACATTTATCAGACTTCTCACTGCTAATCCTAAAAACAAAGCCAAGGCTCATATGGCCTTGCTGGAGACACAGAAATGTTCATTTGGAAATAACCTTAAAAAAATTGCCAGAATTAGCACTATCTGGAAGAACTGAGAGTAAGAAATTCAGATGCATAAGATTTAGGATTGTGCCTGCGATTTTATTACATTCCTAAGCTCTCTCCAAAGCAGTAGATAGCTAATTGGATATTAGGTGTTCATTAGCTGTTCAGAAAAGCAGTATGGGAACAGAACAGCTGAACCCTGAGAACAGTGGGAACTGGTTAGCTTGATGGGGCTTGGCGTAATATATCACACCAAGTTCTAAATGCTGCTGTGGTCCCCAGTCCAGCAACTGCCAAAATCCAGTGCTTCTGGGGAAATTAAATGTATCAAATATCTGTATGAGCTCAGGGAGAGAAGGAAAGACATCGTAAGCACAAAGCAGTATCTTTATCCAAAAATGGATGTGCTTTCCATTGGATGCTTACTCCCGGCACCTATTCCAGCTACAGTTTTCCCTATGGTAAAGTTTGTTGTTCTTGGAGAGAGGGCATTTCATTGCCCTGGACTGGAATATTTGGGGGGGGATTTGAGCAGAGCAGTGGTAGTGGCTGCTGTGAGTTCACTTGTTGAACTTGGAGGTGTGAGGTGGCAGCCTCTAAGTTTGTGCAAACCATTCTGGAAGAATGATTATTTCCATTTCTGTAGCAGCTTTCAGCTGAGGACTTCAAATCACCTACTAGCCACAGGTAAATTAAACTTCCACCTGGCAGGTACAGAAATATTATTATCTGTCATTCCAGAAAATGGAGGTTTTGAGGCAGTGCACAGCTAGGAAAGGGAACCCAGGCTTTCCAGCTCCTGTCCTCTGCCTCATTCCCAAGATTGCCCTTCGGCTGCACAGGTTCAAAATTAGACACCTTGGATAAAACCCTAGGCCCACTGAAAACAAGAGCCAGACGTCTGCTGACTCCTATGGGGTCACGGTTTCACCTTGTAGCTCAAAGGCTTGAAAACTTACCATCTGATAAATCGTTATACTTTCTGTGCTTTTTAAATGGAGCTCTTAATAAAGAGACTTTCCTCTAAAAACAAACAAGAATGAACGGAAATGAACTGCATAGTAATCAGGCAAGTCAGCGCAGCAAATGAGACTGGCTGGCTTGAATTTCTCATTCGGACACTATTCAATGCCACTGTTATTGCTGAGCACGATGGTGCAGCCAAGTCTGGAAATGGAGGGATTTGAAAAACAACAGGGAGAAATTCCATATCCCCTACCTGCCCGTGTGAAACGTTACAGGAGGCCCAGGGATAATTACTGCAGGGCTGTACCGATCGCAATCTGCGTCTGCACCAGGTGACAAAGGGTTAAACCCGAGTTATTTGGAACAATAGATTTCACTTTGTTTTCCTGTGTTTCCTATTTTACAGACTTGCATTCTGAGGCTTTACTACTTAATCCCCACTGTAGTAATAAAATTTTTTAATCCTGTGTTTAAAATATGAGCTTTACTTGTCAAAATCTGGATATACAGCAGGAATTATAATCGCCGTTCAGCAAAAGCAGTTCGCCTCCAGTTCAGGCCAGTGTTTGGAAGAGGTTGTCAGGTGCTTTTTGTTAGAGCCCGAGGTACGCAAAGGTCAGAGCTTTCCCTTGGTGCTGGGGATACAGTAAGTTCATGAACATTTCATAGATACCAGCTGAGGTTTCCCTGTTTTCTCCCCCATTTTTTTAATCCACCCTTTCTTTCTGTGGTGTTGACAGCAACACCGGTTCCCTCAGACAGCACCTGTCAGGCAACTGCTACCTAGCGATTAATGAGGAAAGTCTTCAGCGAGAACTGAAATGCAGAGTGGCTTTGCCATGTCCACATCTCACAGTCACAGCTGGGCACCGTTTAGCTAAGGCCTTTTGCCCAAGACCTTAGTCGAGGTGTTTTAGGCAGTGGTGCGAGGCTCATCTCCAGCATGACCTGCAAGAGAGGCCGGGAGAATCCTGCGAGTCTTGCACGATCGCTCACTTGCACCGAGCACACTGGGCAGGCGCCGGACAGCCAGACCTGCTAGGTGTGGGCACTGCTTCGGTGGGTCAGGGCTAAACTTTAATTCAGGAAAAGTATGCCTGCTGCTAAAGAGCAGATGTTGGACCTATCTAATACAGGTTAGCATCCAACTGACAGTACTGCCTTTCTGGGAGGGCGAATTTCAGGCTGGAGGATAGGCTTGTCCTGGCCGCTTGAATAGTAAATTTGAAATACGCTCCTCACTTGAACTGAATTTATTTTCTTTGCCCAATATTTATTTAGAGCAAATCTGGACAGGTGCCATCCACACCTCCCAATATTTCATTATAGCTGTATGACAGCAAAATTAAGATTAAACTCCTTTATGTTTTAGTGTGGTAGAATTAACACTAATATCCACAACCTGTTTAGTGAATTCTTAAACAGCAGTAAGTTCTCATATGTATATCTAGTGTATAGCTATTTACATCATCTCTCCCCCCCCACACACACCAAATGCATCTCTGGGAAAAAAGTTAAGTGCCAATTTATCAGCTGATGTCTGATTTTCTTATGCTTGGTTGGTTTTGAGAACTGTAAGCTGGGAATATTGTATTTGTCACAATGTCACCTTTCACAAAGTTGATTTTATTCCAGTTGGGGGGGGGGGGAGTCCAAGCAGTGCAAATCCTGCTGCTTTATCATGCTGCACTTTGGCAATTGCACCATTTCGTCTGCATTTTGCAGCTCATCTCACCTTATTAGTTCAAAAATTTGTGCTTAAAAAAGAACATACTACTGTGAGCTAACCTGCATTTGTGGCAGGGGAGACTAAGCATGTCATTCTGGGGTTAGTCTTTGCAGAATAGCTGGTTATTTCAACATTGCTTTGAGATCATTTCTAAATGAGCTACTATTTCAACAAAACAGCCCTTTGTCTTGTTCAATGGCAAGAATGTTTTTCCCTTCTGGCTAAAAAAAGGTTTAAATCTAGATGAGAAAGAAAAATCTAGGAATAGTGATAATTTTTTTCTTAATGGAAGACTATAAGTAACTATCAACTAAATCATCCCTCATGCTAGACATGACAGACTTAAGCACTTTAAAATGATTTGTTTTTAAATGATATTATGATTCCATGGTTGAAACTGTAATACTTTGTGCTTCACCAGTCCCTGCGTATCTACCCATTGCTTACCCAGAGGAGATGCCATGAAGTAGTGATTGTGGACGCTTATTACTAGCAATGGAGATAAAATTGCACGTTTTTGTTTATATAATGCCCACGTGTCTCCGCCATGCCAGGTCACGCGTGCTACCGCAAGACTGGCTTTACCCAAGAGACGGCGCTGCCCTGCCTTGCCCTCTCCCCCGAGAGCTGTCGGGTGGCATCTTTCTGGTCAGGCAACGGGGGCATCGCTGCTGGCTGTGTCCCAGCCACATCACACCTGCATCCAGCCCTGGCTTTCTCCCTGCTGGTTAAACCACTGCTTCATCCAGGTGGACAAGCTCCAAGGAAGTGCATCAAACATCTTTAAAATGCAAACAGCCCTCAGCTTAAAATACTCCTCTCCTGACTTGAAAACTGATGTCACAGCTCTGATAGCTTGATGAAATGAAGATATTCTCCCTGCCTCATTGGACCTAGCACAAATTCCCTTCCTGGCACGTCCAGCTGCATCTTTCCAAATACTGTGACCTAAACTACAACAAATGTAGCCAACCTTTCCATCAAGAAAGGCTTAATTTATTGTGAGCAAAGAATAACAAATCATAGGCTTTCAGATTTATGGCCCCCAGGATCTGTGCTGACCGTACAGGCAAAGCAGCCTTTCCAGCACTCTATTCATTTCTTTAATAAAGTTGAAAATGTAAAATATGTATGCATGCATGCAGAGCCACCCCATCTGAATTTTATGTAAAGTGTGCAATAAGTTTATGGATGGTAGTAACATATGACTCCTTGTAATTTCATTATGTAAAAAGACACAGTTGGGATCCTCTAGACCCCAATTTAAACATTTATGAATTAAATAATTGAATGCATCCAAGACTAATTGGAGAGCAACATTTTCCAAAAGGCAGAATTGATGGGGAAAGGGTTTCATAGTTTTATGAGGCTGTAAGAATCACTTTTTGTTGCCCAATTAGGAGAGAGAATCTGACAGGGAGTGAGAAGAAACAAAGGAAAGCAAAAGCCTGTCAAGATGGGGAGAAAGCAAATTTTAGTGCCAACTTTAGACCCTGGATCAAACCCATCCTGAGCTTCAGATGCATCTGTCACCCTAATGGAATCAGGAAAGCAGGTTTTTGCTTTCACTGGTCTCCCTCCTTAGCAAAGCACCGAAGTCTCAAGGCAGGTGCCGCAGGGAGGCTGTGCTCACCACTAATAAAAAAGGTACCAGAGCGCTGAAAACCGAAGGAGAATCCATTGATGAAGTACGAAGCCTCGCCTGGAAGGCTTTGCTTAAATACCATGCAGCAATGAACACAGCATAAATACCACAGAGGGGTGTAGAGAAGACTGTGAACCAGCATCCTTCCTTAACTGTAGCCAAAGTCTCTCCATCCTTTGGCTCACCCTCTGGATCCCTTTCCTTGAGCCCACACCCGAGTGGCCCTTTCCCAAGGAAGTTTAAGGACCATCAGACACATCCAGCTGTCTCCTCTCAACCTGCACCCCATTTACAGGAATTCCTGAGACTGATAGCATTACCCAGTAGCCACAGACAGACCCCCTGTAGCTCTAATCTGTAATTTCAGAGCACTTAATGGTTACTACATTAGCTGTATGTTTATTCTATGTATAAGCCTTTGCTATATCTTGTCAGATTAAAGACACAAATGTTTTCTTTGCCCTGTTCCCCCCCACCCCCAAAGATTCTGTGTTTAATTTCATTAAGCACCTATCACATATTTCTGTGTAAAATACTTTGGTCACAGCAGTAGCATAATCAAGCAAGGAACAGGACGGAGTGTATTTTGGTTTTATGATGGTATGCATGGGACATTTTATACCCTGAGTTAAGTAAACTCTAACTTATTTGGGCAATACCTTCTGGTCGATAGAAATGCCATTATTTAGACTATCACAATCAATAAATTGGATTTTGCTTTTGCAAGTGAAAGGGCTGTTATTTTTCATACAGTTTGTCAATAGGCTCTAGGTTATGAGATATATGAAAGATATTCTACGCAGACTAGAGAGTTATGAGCTCTCAGGCAGATGAATTATTTAAGTTCTTTTCACTTCTATAAAAAATAAATACAGGGATGGCCAAAACGGATGCCATAAATTGTGTTTTTGATGTAGGATTTCCATCTTTTCTTGTCTGTTCTAAAGAGCCTGTGCTCTTTGTACTGAAGATCCTTTCACCATTTGCATCCGTGCGGGGAAAGACTGATACAGCAATAATGTTCCTTGAACCAGACTTGCAGGTGAAGACTTAATACACAAGAGAATTCAAGAGAAGCCTGCCGTTCTGTCTGGAAGCTGGGAGGAAGAGCGTAGCCTTCCTAAGCTAAAGTCTTTTCTTGCCCAGTAAGGTTGGCTTCCAAACCATCATAGGATGCTGCTCTACAGACAAATAAAAAGTGATGTCTCCCAACAAAGTGCTCTGGCAGCCACACTCCAAAACATCTCACTGGATGATCAGGGCATTACTGCTTCCCAGGACCCTTCGGGCCCCTCTGCCAGGGATGTGGCTCTTGTAGCACAAGGAAAACGCCCCAGATCACGTACAACACGCTGACACCAACCTGCTCTCACCCGGGCCTAAGCCAATGCATCAGCCCACAAATGGCAGCAGCTGAAGACGTTTCATTCCCTCCCCCTTGCTCTCCCTGCAAAGGCTCAGAGCTACAGTCCCCAGCGTATCACAGGCATGGAAAAGGCAAAAGGGCAGAATCTACTTTCCATTTTTTCTTGACAGCTCCCCCTGTCATCCCAACAACTCTGCTACAGTCTGAAGATTACCTGTCCCCATGAGCTATTGTAAAGAAACCTCAGCAAAGGAAACTGTAATTCATTGCAAATAGAAATGAATTATTTGAGGATACAATAAAACCTGTATAATCTGGACAGAAAGCTCTTATGCTCCCCTGGTTTGAAATCTGTCTTCCAGCCTGCCCCTTCTCTTTGGCTTCAGTAATTCTCTATAGTCCTCACAGTTTCAGCAGTTTTCTGCCCTACCACTCCACTCTGACACGAGCCATTATTTAATCTTAATGTGCTCCATATACCTCATCAGCACGTTCCATATATTTTTTTTCATTCACAAGTGTGCTCAGAAGGGCCAGGTCAGAAAATGGGACCTCTTTGTTGCCAGATGCTGTAGGGGTGCTTAAGCAGAAGGGTAGTTCTCATGTCCAATCTTATGTATTAAGATATTGTTCCCTCTTCCCCACCAGCGTGTGGTTGAAGCACTCTAAGACAGCCTGCTCTGTCCTTGCTGTTTCCTTACACGATCCACTCTAGTTAATACCTTTTTCATAAGGAGTTTTAAATTATAAGCCTAAATGAGGCCAATAAATTATACTTCATAAAATTCTGTGCACATCATTTTCTCACAGAAAAGGCTCCAAAGAAATATTTTCCATGCCACCACCTATGTTCCCATCCCTTTGCAATATAACATTTATTCTAATATTAAAATGGCAGCTGCTCTATAAATTGTGAATCATTAGCACTCTTCATTGATTTTTCCCTTGCAGCCTGCAACCCTGGGCAGCGACTGCGTGTGAATATCAGTCTATTGGATTGAGATTCATATCCTATTTGAGGGTCAAAGACCGAGACCTCATGAGCTTGAACTTCTATCAGCCTAAAGCTGATCAATACTTGGAGATATATTTGATCCTGGCTGCTAGCACAGATTAAGTGGCCATAAATACAATCAAAAACGTGAGGCTGCTGGGATAAGTGGCTGGGGAATGGGAGTGCAAGAGCACAAGCGCCAGCCCCAGCAGGCTTTCCGGGAGCAGGGACGAGCCTGCAGGCTTCCTCAGCCGGTCCCAGTCCCTCTGCTTTTGGGAAGGGGGCTGGAGGCTCAGGTCAGCAGTGCTGACAGAGGAACAAAAGAGGATTTGTTGCTCCAGGGATGGCAGAGACCCTTTGCAGTGCCCCATCATTTTCCATGATAGGTAGCCAGACTTGAGCATGGGACCCCATTGAGTTCCTGTGGGATCAGTGCCCGCGGAGCAAGGACTGCTCCCAGCACGCAGGGAGCCCGGCTGTGCAACAGCCACTGTGCTGGGCTCGCGCACAGGGGTGGGCACACCGCAAGGATTGATTGGAAAAAGCTGAATGGATAAAATAAGTTTTTCTTTTTCGTGTGCCTTCCCTCTCACTCTCCTCCTCCATCTCTCCAAGTGAAACTTTAAATATATGATTAAAATGATGTATTCAAAAGGAATGAGTCTCTCCTCTTTAATTTATTAATGGTGATTCTGTGCTGAGGAAGAAAAAAATCCATAATCATAAGCCTTATTAAAGAACAATATCCTTTGAGGGCTTTTTGTTTTCCCCTTTAGATAATGTGAAGCCTTGAAAAATAGACATAAGAATAGAAAGAAAGAGACATTGTGTTGCACTGCTACAGGGACCACAGCACTCAGAGAAATTACCTTCCTATTTTTAGGCATGTTTACAACGTGCCTCTTTGCAGTATTACATTTGATCCTAAACTCTCATTTAAATGATTCTTTCATATGCCTGGTAGATCCAGAGTAGAAATGATTAGAAATGTGGCATGAAGTCAATGGGACGCTTTTTAAGATCAAGAGACTAATTCTCCGCATAACACAGTTGTAAGAGGAGATGCAGGATGTAACATGCCAGGTGAGCAGGAAAGGGCATAAGCCATCCCTTGCCACGCGTGCAGAGGGACCCATCACACTTGGGTTTGGGCATCCGTGGGGTGCAGCCTCCTAAACCAGAGTCCCTTCAGCTGACGTGAGACCAGAAGCCACTGTCTGCTTACAGCCAAAGGCTCCCCGGTGTTTATATTTACATGGCTTCACGTCCTTGTGATGCCCTTGTGGGAAGAGACTTCATTATCATAAGGAATATGTTTTTATTCCACTACATAAGTACTACTTATTATAGTCTCATATATTTTCTGACACAACCAAGGGGTCTTTATTGTTGTACATCAAGGTCACTGACAAGTAATATATTCAATCTATTAAGTTATTAGGGAGATAAATAATTTGGATGCAAGCTGAACTCTGAACTTTTACCTTTTCCCCTGACAGACGGGTAGTTTCTTGGCGTTCATACTAATCTCGCCTGTTCTTGAATAGTAATTCCATTAGGGTTATGACTGCAGCTGTACATATGCAATGACCTCAAATACAATTTCTTTATGGAGATGGGCAATAGGAATATTAAAATTTTAAGCCAAAGAGGATGCAATTTAACTTTACATTATTTATTGTAGACACAAATCCTTTATAATATTAAAGGATAAAGAATTAATAAAAGAAAGATCCCATAAACAATCCATAAAGTCAATGTAGTTCTTGATTTAATGCAATTGCTTTTTAGTGTCTTCTGGTTACAGACTTGCACCTCATTTAAAAAAAATCTACTCAAGAATTGAGAGCATCTTGGCTGACTGGAGGGTCCCTGGGTGTTTTTGAAAGTAGCTTTTCAGCCTCTGCTCCTACCCTGAGGTGTGCACTTCTCTGTGTTTGTGACTCATCTTGATCCTGAGGTTATTGCACTTAATTAGTGCCTGAAAAGGAGACCTCTGCACCTCCGAAGCAAGGTATTGCTCTCCGCAGGACCTCCGAGCAGGTCCAGAGGAGCCAGGGCTTTGCACCAGCAGGACACCTTGGGGTAGGCCCTGGCCTTGCTGTGCCCCAGGGTGGATCTTCAGTATTTGGGAGCTGCACTTTTCCCCCCACTAATACTCTACCAAATAGTTTTCATTCCTGATAAACTTAGCAGCAGAAACTGCACCTTTTAAGTTTTAATACGTGAATGTCTCATGCTGAATTCCAGGAAAGGAAGCATTTGGAGCATCATCCCCAGGGGCTGGTGGAAAGGCAGGAGCTGGGGACGCGCAGCTGCAACACGCAGAGAGTCATCATGCCCTGGCTCCCTCCCTTCCGCTCTCCCATGCGCCTCGGTCCGGCACAGGACACCCTCCCAGCCCCTGGGCAGGCTCTGAACACCGACTGCACTGCAGTTTAAAAACTGGGATCGCTTCCCTTTCCAGTGTCTCCAAGGCACAAGCGCTCTCATAGCCCTAACATTTTTCTCTGGGCTGAAGTCATATTGCATGAGATAGTTAATATTCTCAATACCAGGTTCACAATGCTAAAATTGCATCATATATTTAATAGGTATTGACAATCAATATATGTTAAAGCTCTTTTTTATGTCAATTCGCTTTCAAATTTAGACTTATGTCAAGAGAATGTTTTCAGCAAGGTTTACACTGGTAGTCTAGATAATTAACTAAACTTTGGAGCAAGCTTTTCCTAATGAAGAACAAAGTGAAAGTGGGGAAAAAAAGCAATAAGACTTTCCTACCACAGCTATTAAAAGTATTTGCAATAAGAAAATTATTTATTGCAAATATTGAAATATCTCCTTATTTTAACTAGTTGAATACTTAGGTGAAAAAAGGAGTTTGAATAATAAAACCCACCTCATAAAATTTTAAGTCCCCAGCTTCCCTCAGTAACCACACCTTTTGCTAGGAATCCCAAGTGTTGTATTGCAAAACTGATGAAACAAAATTGTAACTCCATGTTTTTAAACAAGCAGGCTTGCCACTCCTTACATTCATACAGCAGTTTTTATCCTCATCCCCCACTTTTTGGAGGAGAAAGCAGAAATGTTCACCCCCCTGAAAGGGGCAGAGCAACCCAACATGCGAACAGCAGGATTACAGTTACCAGATTTTCTTCAGGCCCCAATCAGAAAAAGACAGTTCTAGATACTTGCTTGGCTTTCTAACACTGTCAGCATTAACTAACCTGTTTTATTTTTCTCCCCCAAGATCTAGCTGTGCTGATCCTGCCTCTAATTGCCAAAAGGGGGTGTTTTATTCCTCTTGCTGAATACAGAAGTCAAACCCATCTGGGGTGTAATGCTACTGCAGTCAGAGTTCATGCACTTCTTTTCACATTCTCCATTCTTGCCTCTTTCTTCCTCCTCCTCATTTATCATCCCCTGCCTATACCCTCTCGCTGCTCCCAAACGTCACCTTCTGACCAGGAAAGCCCTTGGGCCTGGGGAGCCCAGGCACGTAACAGCCCCCCAGGCACCCAGCTCCTGCATGCTCACACGGAGGCCTCCCTGGGCCCCAGAGAAATGGGAGCTTCACCTGTAGACAGCAGTTGTGAACATTTTTAGGCTATTATGGGCCAATAAATGAATTTGATTCAAACTTGAGGGTTTTCTCAGTTTTCCATTTTTTGGCAGTGCCTGTTGAGCCATTTGAGCTGTTCCAGCTTGCTACAAGCACTAGCTTTTGTATTGCAATAAATGATGAGCAAAATTCACTTAACATTACTACTTTTAAATCAAATCTCCCACATGTACTATTAATTTAGATTTAATCAGAACTATTGCGCTTGAAATAATTACCCATTGATTATAAGGGACATATTTATTGAGGATGAATCATACCTAGTATATTACATGGCTGTTAATCCTTCTCCGGCATGCCTTAAATAATTAATTGGTGGTTATTGAACATGCAAAAGGAGCCATTAAGTATAAAGAGTTCGAGTGCAGAGAAGTTCTGCTGGGCATTGCTTGGAAGGGCCTTGCAGGCCCGCTCTTAAGAGCGGCCGCACGAAGCCAAGCAGAGCAGAGAGCTTTGGGACTCTCTCATAGCAATCCGTCCATTACCCAGGTCTGCTGTTCAATAAAGCCACCTCACAGCACCTTAGCAATGGAAAAACTCGTGGGAAGGTACTTTCCACCCATTCCCTCAGGCCTTCATGCACCCAGAGCGAAGCAATGAGGAAAACAACAGATTCTGAAACATTTTTAGCTCATGCTGGTTGAGCCAGGCATGGCCATGCCGTCACGAGGCAGCATCTCCTTGCCTTACCCCTCTCCGCAGCAGCGCTCGGGCACCTGCCCTTACACATCATTGCAGCCCACCCCACCAGTGAGGCAGAAAGCATTGGCTCAAAATACCCCTCGGGGCTGAATGAGTGCAGCCGGAGCTCACGTACCCTTGACTATCTGTTCATATGTGCGACCTGGTGAAGCCTTTTTAATTCCACTGCACACAGCAGTGTGCCCACAGCCCCAGTTACCACCTGCACAGTGAGAGCGAGTCCATCAGGTGGGCACAAGCCCTAAACACCACCACTGAACCCTGTGGAAGAGCTGCCTGGATACACCCCGTGTCACTGCGATGGTCTCTAGCCCTTTCAGAGGAAGAGTCCTGCCCTAGGAATCGCTCTCCTCCAGCTGGGGTGGGCTGGGGTGTTCCTGCAGCATGCTGGGGGGCACAAGCCCTCATCCTGCTAAGGAGGGAAGGACACGGGAGGGTTCAGCTTTGCTGTTGCAAGTCAAAAGAATGACATGGATTTGTGGCCTATCATCTTTGACAGCCTCCTTTAAACTGCTTATTTTAAAACAGGATAAACAGAGGATTAATAACCTTGCACAGCACAGAGCGCCGGTTCCTCCCAGGGCAAAGGGAACAAGGATGGCTCCACAGCGTCTCCCCCCCGCCGGACCCAGCAGCCGGGCAGGGCCTTCGCCCCCTTCTCCTGCCCCGAGCCCCAGCATCCTGTTCACCCCCGGGGCTCCAGCCCCATCCCTCAGCAACCTGCCTGCCTCCGGCTGCAGCCACCGGCTCCGCAGGGGACAGCATAGCTCCCGGGGCATCTCACCCGCGTGGGGTTGCACGGACTGCCAGGAGCAAGCCCTTTCCCCTCACCTTCCTGCACCCCCGGCTCCTGCCCCACGCAGGAGCTGGCAGAACAGCACTGTTCCTCAGTATCTGCGTGGGTCCAAGGAAAGCTATATCCCGGAAGAAAAACTGGCCCCAGAAGCGACCTGCATCCACCTTGGACCACGCAAAAATATTCTGTAGGCTCAGAATACACCCCCTGTTTCGACTACGGGACTAAAATAGTACTGAAAACCAACTTTCCTCTGCACTGCCTGAATTAGGTGGGAAACGCTTGTGGGGATAAACCTAAACGCTTTCGGAAGCAGCAAAATGAAATCGTTTCAAGGTCATGTCCCACTCCCGTACTGCAGGATGGAGTTTTTGCTTTCCCCACCACCCCTTATTCAAGTTGGCTTACAAATGTTATTTCAGAACACATCTGCAAGTTAAAGCCGCTGATAAATACACTATTGCAACCACCGAGCACACACACATTCGCTGGTGAGTGGCTACACTGAACAGGGTCAGGGGGTGGGGGGTTATTTCACCCAAGGCCCCATTTGCTCAGTCATTTTGGAGCAGATTTTCCACCCAGGGCTGCTGGAGAGCCCCAGAGAGCTGGCGGGGTGGAAGGGTGAGTAAGGAAGAGCAAGAAGGTCCCTTTCACACTTCTCCTGCAAGACCTTGGTGGCTTGAAAATGCCACATTTTCAGCGAAGCAGCAGCACATTTAATAAATCACATCTGTACGCCGCTTTATTCAAAGGCACTGACAGTTTAGGATTGACGACACCCAGGGCAACCTAGTGTCAAGCACTCCTAATGAAAACTATCCCATTTTGCTCCAGTAGCAGCAGCTGCCAACAGACATAATCTACCGGCATATGGAGAAGGCCATGCTAATCCCTGCAAGGTCATTAACAAGAGGGTGAAAATTGCATGCAAAGCACCAGCTGGGGCATCCCGGCTCCCTCGCACGCCGGGTAGCAGGGGCAGCAGAGGTGAAAAATGCAAGTGTGTCTCAGCAGGCCAAGCATTTCTATTAAGAGCAGAGCTATTTTTGCCCTTTCCCAAACCAAGGCTCAGCACTGCCGAAATTCTCCCGGTGCAGAACAGCAGTCCACAAGTGCCACCTGCTTTCACAGTCAGGAGTGACCCTAGGGGAGATTAGGTTTAAGTCTATATTGCTGCAGGACAGCTGGATTAGACAGATTGAACAAAAAGGTTTTTCCCCACCTTGTTACATGGGTCATGAGCTGCCGCAGGGAACAAACATGTTTTGCCCCCCTGTCCTCCCCATCAGGTGTGAAGAGCATCCTTAAGCCACACTGACAAGCCCAAACCTTGATTTTAACACTCAGCATTTATTTCCAAGGTCCCGCTGGCCCACCCTCCCCAGAGCAGGGACCTCATCTTCTGTGTCCATGCAATATTTCGCACTTGTGTTGATGCTTGACAGGTAATAGGTTAAAAAAAAATAATAAAAAAAAAATCAAATCATTCATGTTCTAGCTGACTGTGACACTAGAAAGACATCTGAATTACGGCTTTGTGCTGCTCCCTTGGACAGGGTCTGCAGCGGGTGTGCTGGCAGATACAGGCTTTCTGCTACATCGCAAAGTTTGCAGGGCGCAGAGGTCTGAATGTCTCACTGCGGCAAGGGACAGCACTGGACAGGGCTAACAGGAGTCAACTAAGTTAACTCCTTAACTTAGCCAAGGAGTAACTAAGTTTCCAACCAATCTTCCCTT
Source organism: Apteryx rowi (assembly GCF_003343035.1). NCBI lineage: Eukaryota > Metazoa > Chordata > Aves > Apterygiformes > Apterygidae > Apteryx > Apteryx rowi. Next base: position 4,665,125 of record NW_020448196.1, on the reverse strand, counting down.
AAAAAAAAGAAAAATTCACTAAGACCCAACAAGCATGCTGACCCCGGCACAAAGCTCAACTTCATCCTAATAACGAAAGAGCAACTTTCCTTTGCACAATTCTCTACTCCCACAACTTCACCCCAAAAGCACAGCAGCAAAACTCTGCCCAAAATGGGTTTCTGCAAGTAAACGCCAAATCCCCATGGGCTCACCTCAGGTTTATGTAAATCGACATTTGTATGTGCACGTCTTTACACACACATCAGCTCTGATTCTATAATCCCAAATTCACTCCCAAAGAATATTCTACTCTCATATTTGTTTGGGAACTCAGGATCTGTTTTGTCTTTTCATTAAATCATGCAAACATTTTTATAAGCAATAAATAAAAAGCTCTGTTAAAACCCCTCAGCAACAACTACCTAAAACAAATCTTTTCCAATTTAAATCCCAGCCTGTATAACAATCAATCCCATAAACCCCATGATTGTTAACATTACTTTGGGTGATGTTTAAAAACATTAATTTCAAAAAATGTAATAGGAAAAAAGCTCTTTAAATCGGCAAAAAGATAAATGATCTCCAGCAGCATGACCTTTTTCCATACCACAATGACATTGAATCATTTTAAAGTTATTTACATTTTCATTCTTCCCTGGAAAAATGTTGACAAGGCTTTCACAGGCCGTAATGGATACTCAGCAACATCTATGGAAAATGTAACTGCATCAAGAGCCTTTCCTCAATTCCTCTTCACTGCTTCGCACAAAGCAGCTTTAATTAATGGAGGAGGGGTGACTTCATAACGAGCGCTCTCATTAGCGCGACTGGCAGGTCTGTGGGAAGTGACACAGCTCCCCAAAACAGAGCTAATGGAACCAGGGGTTATTTTTTTTTTTACCACCGGCATCTTTCCATCTTGAGCATATGTGTCTTCGACTTCACTTTTCAAAGCTGAATTTGACCTCAAGGCTTGTAATTGCCATGAGGCTGCAGGTTCGTCTCTGACAGCTGAAAAATACCTGAAATAACTCCTGGCTCTTCTTTCCGATCTGTAACTCGAACATCCACCCAGCAGCGGCTCGCTGACCAGAGATGGTCATGGGTGCAACCTCCCACATGCACGTATGGCACGCGTCGGCCCATGTGCGCTACGTGCAGGTTATGGTGCGCTCGTGTGCACATGTGGAGCTATAGCTATGTAGCGGTAGAGCTATCAGCAGAGAAATCCTTCGGAAGAGACGCTTGCATGCGGGCGGGATGTGGCACACCTAGCACCCAACACACGCACGGAGCCCGAAGCGGGATCCTGTAGTCGTGGCCCTGCCCCAAGAGGTGCCGGCGCAGAGACCCGTCACTCGACGAAGCCGCTCCCTGGGGCTGGCTTTAGCTCCGACACCTTCCCTCACCCAGACTCAGGGCAGGACCAGGGATGGCTTTAAAAATAAGGAAGGTTCAGAGGTTTTCCCTTCCTACATCCTCAGCTGAGGATTTGCTGAGCTGGGAAGAGCAAGAAGTAAAGCGTCTCCCACGCTGGCAGCAGGTGTTGGCTCCTGAGCAGCTCCTGTCCCTGCGGAGGCAGCAGGCTAGGGGCAACCGAGCTGGACTCGGTGCTGGCCCACGAGCCGCCAGTCCCACCCTTGGGTGCCCCAGCCCCTCCTCTCCCTGCCCTCTCACCCCGGCCCGGCGGGCACAGCAGGGAAAGCGCAACTGTGCCGAAGCTCCGTGCGCTGCAACGTGATCTCCTCTTGGCTTGATACAAAATTAATGACAAGTAACGTGCCGAGCCACAAAAGCGGTCGTATTCCAGCTGTGCTCTGCCGGAGGGAGAAGCAAGGGCTCGCCTCAACTCCGGGGCCACGTCCAGGCCCAAAAACCCCTGTGAGCATGCGAGGGTGCAGGTGCTGCCTTGCATCCACAGCCCCGGGCTCTCCTCCCGTCCCACCGCTGCCTCTGGGGGACGCCACGGGTGACGGCACCCTCCGAAAACACGCAAGCAGCACCAGCGGCACGGGAGTTACGGAGACAAATGGTGGCCTCAGGCCAGGGCATGCCCTCCCCGCGGGTCACGTGGCATTTCGGGGCGAGCGAGCCCTGCGCTCACGCAGGGCCCTGACCCTGCTGCCCGGCTTGGCAGGGGCAACACGGCAGCTTGTCACGGGGCCGCTCGGGAGCCCGCTGCATTGCATCGAACAGCTAGACGTGCACATCAGATAGACACCCCCCCCCCCCCCCCCTTTATATTGAACAGGGAAAAGAAATATCCCATCTGAGCAAAGCGCGTCCAATTAGTGTTCCTCTAAGTTAATGAGATGCTTCAACAAACACAGGGGAATTTTTTTTTCTGAAAAAGATGATTTTTCCTGTTAGCAAATCTAGCGAGAAAAAGGAAACAAATCTGTATTTTGGTGCGTCTGGGCGACTGCTTCGTCTCCAGAATGAATCGGTGCGATTACGCTGGCCGCGGCAGGGCTAATATCGGCGTTCCTCGTTCGCATCCTGCACATTAATCCGAGCGCAAATGAATGAGCCCGTTCCTCTAGTCCAGAAAAACGCTTGGGGGACCAATTCTTTATTTCCAAGTGTATGATTAGTACAAATTAAAACCAGAATAAGTTTTAATTTTGCCACATTAGGCAGCTTCATCAGAACACCCTTATCCCCAGAGCCAAGTCCCAATGAGGGCATAACAAGGGGATGGTTTAACTAGAATGATTAGGATAGTCTAGGAAAATTAATTTTGTAGTTCATGGCAGCCTCCTGCTGGAGGGAGGCCACAACGAGGCGGGTATGTTCAGAAAATGAAAACGAAAAGGCCGTGCTAAGTGCTTCCAGTGGCAAAGAACAGAGACAGAGCCTGGCTCCCCTCCTTCTACATCGGCCTCATAAAAGCCCCATTTAATATGGGGCCAATTCAGAATGATAAACTCAGCTACTGGAGCCCAGTTCCCAAACGCAGAGGTTGGCTGCCCAAATCTTGCCCCATTTAGCTCGAGGCTCCCCTTGGCTCTCGATCGGGTCTGGGCAGAGCCGTCCAAGGCGTTTGCTGCCGAAAGCGGAGCCCGAGAGGCTGTGGGGCGAGCGGGGCGCTGGGTTTTTGACTGGGCTTGCAACACACAGCACAGCACAACGAAACAGCACAGATGCAGAGAGCTTTCCTGAGCCTCCTTCTGCCACCTTTGGGCCTTTCAGTGCCCGTAACCTCCCTTTGCTCGATCGGCCTCAGATAAGTCACGCCGCAAGTCACCTGGGCTGTAGCTTGGGTTGCAGGAGCCTCATCCCACCTTGAGAAAGCGATGGCTCTGGTGCTGCAACACACAGAGCATTTTGCCCTTCCTCAACAAGGAGGTGATCGCTCTGCCCATCCCCTTCCGCATGTGCGGACACTCCACAGCTCACGTGGCCACCCACGCTCTGCAGGAGCTCCCACCTCCAGCCGGCACGGAGACCCGGGAGACCCAGCCGGGCTGCCCATCGCCACTGCTGCCCCAGGAGCCCGGCGAGCAGGATGGCAGCTGCCTGGTCTCCAAAACTTCTTCTGCCTTTTAAAACTTGATTCACTTCTGACAGAACAAAACAAACCCCAATAAATCCTAGCACAACCTGCCCCATGCAGAAGGAGAAGTGACCACGGCTCAACATCATGTGGCTTCGCAGACAGGAGCCAGCAAACAGCCTGCAGCCGCTCAGCCCCCGGCTGTATTAAAGCATCCCACAGCACCAAGCTGAGATCACCTGTTTTTCAAGGAAAAAGCTCACAAGTTGGGACCCAGCTTCCTTAGCAATGAGAAACACGTCCAGTTCAACCCACAGCCCGCACAGACAGCGGGAGAGACCCTGCAGCCACCCAAGCACCGCAGCCTGGGCAGGAAACCATCTCCTGCCCCACAGATTTGCAACAACTGCCCCGAAGGCAGAGGGGAAAGGCCGCCCCACCGCACGCACAACCCACCTCAGCACGCGGACGAGGTCCGAGGACACAGTCACCGGGTGCGCACAGCCCCGGGAAGGGGGTGGCAAACACCGCCAGGCTGCAGCAGCACCAGCAAGAGGGGAGCAGGGCTGGAGGCAGCCGGGGCCGTTTATTAGCTCTCCTCGGCCTCACCTGCGCAGCCCAGGTGGAGGCAGCCGAGGCCGAGTCTCCTCGCAGGCAGCTCGGGGGAAACTGTTTGCGAGGGGAAACAAACCTCCCGCCCCGCGTCCCGCGCGGCTCTCCGGCGGTGTCTGCGCGGGAGCGACCTGCGCCCACCGGGCCCCCGTTTCGCCCGGCTGCTTTGCGCTGCCGTTCGACGGCCCCTGATTCGCGCCGGCGTGAGGGAGGGGAGGCCGCGTGGCCCCACGCCTGCCCTTCATAAGTATTCTCCCGATGTGCGGGTTCCACAGATTGAGAACAACATCCTCCCTCGGAAAAACAGAAGTGATTCCTGAATTAATTTAGATTTCCCGCTGCCTTGTTAGGCCAGCTGGATATGGCACGCTTCATCTTCTCTGCAAACAGCGCCGGGGTCCCTCTGGGACACTCGGCACTTTATAAACCTGTCAAGCCCTTAAAGCCGGTGACCATGAGGCTTTGCAACAAAACGCGCTGAGGTCTGTGGCCACACGCGCACCAGGCAGCCCCGGAGAGAAGAATCAGCCCCGGTGTTTTTGCAAGTGAGAGGATGTTGTTTTGTGCTACAATTTCATTTAAGAGCAAGGAAAAAAAAAAAGGCACTGCATGATTTATTTTAAAGCATCCAAGCTGCTGCAAACTGCAATGCTTTGGGAGCATATTTATATATACGGGAAACAGAAGATTGTCTCCAAAGTCATTTGCATTCATCCCCCTCCCTCCCTCAGGCAGTTAAGTATCTTTTAAAGGACTTATCCTGGAGAAGGCTTGAGTACCCGCAACTTTCTGTGGAAATCAGAGACTTCTCGATGCACCTGACCGAGCTGGTTTTAACTCTCAAAACATATTGTTCTGCCCGCTCCCCCCTTCTCCCAACACCTCCAGCGTTGATTTATTTTCCCTATTCCCAGAAGATTTTTACTTTTTTTTGCAGGAACAGCGTCGATTCAGCATCTCCCCGACCTGCTCCAGGCCGAGCGCTCGCTGCAACCCGGTGCCGGCGCCGGCGGCCTCCCAGCTGGAGCGGGGGCGGCGGGTGCCGGGGCCTCGCCGGCCACATGGCAAGTCCCTCCGCCTCGCGAGCCGGCAGCTGATGGAGTCTCTGCCGTTGGGGTCCCCGCGGGAGTATAACACAACCGCAGCAGGTCCCGGCTATTCTCTGCAGCCCGGCGTGTTGTTGCTTCATTAAACGCCAAATTGTTACATTAATTCTAACTGCCCTGTAGAGATGTAGCTGTCAGGAATGATTTACTCGCCTCCAGCTGACTCGCCGGCTTTTCGCAGCCTCCTGCGGGAGAGCGGAGAGCGCGGGCGGCGCGGCCCGGCACCCGCGGCCCGGCTGGGCGGCAGCGAGCGGCTCCCACCTCGCCGCGGACAAGGAGACGCTCTGCCGACCGCAGGGGAAAAATAACCAGGGAGCTAACAAAAAAAAAATTGCGGCGGGGTGTTTTTAGCAGTTTACGCTTCAGGTGGCCAAAACTGCCTGTTAAAAGGCGGCATCGCTGCGGGAACGTCTAGCGAGCCGCGGCTGTGCCGACTCGCGGTGCTCCCGCGGGCAATGCGGCCGCCACCGCGGCAGAGCTCGGTGTTGGAAAACACCTCCGGTTCGCGGTGACCGAGGAGCCAGTTGCGACCTCTCCTCTGGGCGCAAAGCAGGAGTCTCGGTGCTTTGGGCACGGCGCATTGGCCGGGCCATCAGCTGGGGGCAAAGGGCACCTGGGTCTTCCTCTCCATCGGACGCGCCTCCCATGGGAGCGCCGCTGTCTCCGGGCCCCAAAGAGCAGCGAGGTGCCCGTCCCCCCCATGGCACCGGCAGCCCCGCGCTGGCCTGTGCCAGGCCTCCACCACCCGTTTAGTAGCTACTCCCCGAATCTTCCTTCAAAACGCCAAGAGGACAAACCGTCTTGAGAGTCAACCGGCCATTTCTGCTTAAAAGCCAAGGACGGACCATTTGAACGGCGAGGATGCGGCTCGGGCTTTCTCTCCACAAAGCACATACTTTCCTGGCGCTACGCTCACACAAGTACGTACCTACATGTGTCCCGTGAGAGAAATAACGTGCAGAAACTGATTTTGTCCTAGCACGAACAAGTTCATTTAAATCTCGAAACCTTGCATTTTTGGCTGTTAAATTGTTTTTCGTCCCGGGTTACGAGATGCCGAGCACAAAAGCAGTGCTTTCTGCATCCCAGACCGACGTCTTCCTCAGGCTCTGCTCCCCATCCACCGCACCCCGGTGCCAACAGGGTGCGACACGTGCACGTGTCTGGCCGGTGTGAAACGCACGCCTGCCTAGGCATGAAATAAAGCTGTCGGAAAGAAAAAGGCGAATTTGGACACCTTTGCTTTTCTCCAGCGTATTTTTGCTAGCTTGGTTTTCTTGTCAGGGCCCCATTTACTGCCGGCATTTACCCTGCCGGCACCTCGCTCCCCGCTGGCCGGGCTGCTCCCGCCCGGGTCCGCGGGCGTCGGGTTACCGCCGGCTCCCTGGACCGGCAGCCGGCTGCAGGGAACGGGGGGGAGAGCGACACCTCCGGAGAGGCCGCCACGCTCGCCTGCAAACCGAGCAGCGCAGCCCCCTCTTCCTCCCGCTGTTTGGGTTCACGAGCTGCCGGTCAGCTGCAAACTAGTAGTTTTATTTGCTTCTATCAAATTGATTTGCTTCTTAACAGGAAGAAAGCATTTATATTAATGGAATCTCTGAGCCCGGGCTCTGAAGGGACGGGCTGAAACGCAATCCCTGCATCTTATATCAGGGCGTGCGGGGAGCTCTCCGCCCTCCGGACTGTGGCCCGCGCCGGGAACTTTCAGCCTGTTTTGCCTTTCAGAGCGAAACACAAAGGAGAAGGAAGAAATTTGCATTTCTCGCTTTCTTAAATTCAGTAATCCACCGGGAATTCCCAGGGGCAGTGGGACAAAAGTGACAGTTATTTTCTGTGAGGGAACTTATGCAAAAAAAAAAAATCTATAATATACTTATTCAGTAACTACAATTTCTAGACAGTGATTCTATAAAAACATTATTATCCTAAAGGAAGCTGCATTTCTTTATTTCTGTTTTTATTTCCTTCTTTTTTGGTCAGTCTCTTTCAGGAAAATATTATGTATGCTTGAACTGCCAAAATGTGTTGATGCAAAACAATCAGCCAGATTTGGTGTAAGTGTTTCTAGATCACAGAGCAGGAGAACGGAAAACGAAGAATTCCTCTCGCTTCCGTTTGGGTGATCTCTTGTGATCTCCTTTCTCAAGTCCCACAGTTGCTAAATTACTGCACGAAAACGCCCTCGCGCTGTGCCTGCGGGCCAGCAGCAACAGTTGGCTCTTTATTACTCAGCTCTGGAGCAGGAAGAAATTGCAGCTCGTCCAGAGCCGAGCGAGGCAAATCCCTGCCGCGGCTGCAGGGGACAGAATTGCACCGGCTGAAAAATCACCCCGGAGCAGAGGCACGGGGGGGGGGGGGTCTCACGCGTCGCCCCCCGGCCCACGCTGGCACGGCATTTCTACACTGAAAGCCCTGTGATTTTGTGCAGGAGGGTTTCTCTCTGCCCTGGTGTGGCTGTTTTCCTGGGTGTCCTGAGAAGAGAAAGAGTTTCTCCGGTTAGTGGATACTGCAGCACTAAGGCTGTGTGTACGCACCCATTTTGCTTCGGGGTTTATCCCTATATCCCGGGAACAGCCGTACACACAGAGAGCTGCGCCTGCTGGAAGCAGTTTTCTGAGGCCACAGCGGTGATGGGCATCTGCAGAGCTCGCGGGCGCCGCCGTCACCGCTCGGCCCGGGCGCTTTGCTGGCAGCTCACCGCGAGCAGCAGCTCGGCATGTTTTTCCTTTGCGAACGAAATGCACGTGGAACGGGAAGGGGCCGAGCTGGGGAGATGCTTGTGCGGCACTGGTGTTTAACACGCAACTTGAAAACCGAAATCCTCCTGCAAACACTGTCAGTACCTGCTTGAAATCCTCCTGCAAACATTGTCAGTACCTGCTTGAAATCCTCCTGCAAACACTGTCAGTACCTGCTCACTTCTGGAGACGTCGCTGTCGCCCCCTCGCCGAGCAAAGGCCGGGTTCGGGCGCAGGGGCGCCGAACGGGCCCTAGCAGCGGTCACACGTCCCCCCGCAGCTGCAACGCAGCAACGGGCGTCACCCCGCGGACAAACCGCTGCGGTCGTTTAGAAAAGGTGCGGAACAAAAGCCTGGCTTTTCCAGGCATCGCCGCCTGACATCTGGTGCCCCCCGGGGCAGCAGGCGTCCCGCGGGGCGCTGGGAGCCTCCAGGGAAAGCACGGCCTTTCCCGCGGGATCCCCTGCCGTCGCCGGGCTCCCGCAGCTGCCTCCCCGTCCGAGGCTGCTGCGCACTGAAATTCAAACACTTTGGAGATGCTCAGCATGCTGAAGGCCCTGGTGCGAATCTTCCCCAGCTTCCCGGGGGAGTTAGAAGCTCAAATCCCATAGGCTTTAAAAAAAAAAAAAAAAAACAAACTCCCATCCAATTCTTAAACTGGAGACTTCGATAAGCAGTGATTGATTCTGCTCGGAGGAGCGTGAGCACAGATATTTGTATATGGGAATTATGTGTGGGTGTGCGCGCCTCTCGCCTGTGCGTGTGTACACACGCTAATGGGATGCATATGTCGGGTCAAGCTTAATCCCCTGAGGTTTTTTTATGATTTCTCTTTGAAATTTTCCAATGTATGACTTCTACTGTTTCGTGTGCACACCTTTCAGTGCAAAACCAGACAGTATCAGAATATGTTATTTTCGATTACTTTGTCACCACAAATTTCTCCCTTACGTATTTCTACCTTTGCAATGAATGCTGAAAAATAATCGTGACCCATCAAAAATAGCTCGTCTGTGATCAAAGATTGTGCACACGCCGCGCAGCGCTGCCTGGGTCTCCCAAGACTGCCAGCCTCCCGGGCTGTCGTTTTTTGCTTCTACTTATCAAAGCATTTCTACACCGGTGGGATTGCTCCTGTATTTAAAGGGCAGCGTGCACTCAACACTTTGTTGAATCACGGCTTTTTGAGGGCTTCTACTTTTCCTTTCAGGCATTGTATTTACCTATACCGATGCTTTTGGTGTGAATTTAGCAAAAGACTATTTAAAGTTTAGCTGACAAATTTATTTGTAGTCGCGAAGTATTTGATCATCAGAGAGAAAGCGAGAATATAAATAAAAGACACTGGACATTCACATAATCTACAGTTAATTCAATAGTTTTTACAGGTAACAGTATACACATTGCCTTGCCTTTCCTCACAATCAGCTCGCACTACGTCTGCAGAAATACACAAATGCCTCGAACAGAGAAGTGGCGTCGGAGAGCGTGCGTTCGCGCGGACACACTCCCGGCGGTGCGGGAAGAGCAGCGTGAAACCAGCCCAAACCACCTGCTGAGAGACCTTCCGAGAAGGTATTTGGCAACGAGACATCGGGGTGGTTTTGAGACGCTTTGCAGTAAAACTGTTGTGAGGGAATCAATAAAGAAAAGCAGAAGTTTCACAACCCAGAGCCACTAGTGTTCCTGGGTCAAGAAAAAGCACCCCTTGACCCTGTGAGAAAAGTGTGGTTATTTGGTAATAAATACATCTATTCACGGCTTAATGCTTATGTGGAAGAATAAAACTAGCAATCTACAAATTAAAAGATGAGAAGCAGAATTAACATGTCATCTTCACCTTACAAAGGAAAAGGGGTGTTGATAAATGATTGGCATATTAAAGAGATTCCATTTTAGAAAAGTTAATGTAAATTCAAAATAAAACAAAACATACCGCATCGGTGCACTTTTTAAAAAATCTGCTGGAAGAACAGAGAAGTTTTCTACCATGGATTTCTGAAGTGATTCACTATTAACATTTCTCCTATAGAAATATAGACATTGTCACACCTTTTACCGTGGATGAGGACTTTATTTTCTCTTAAAAAGGTTTCGGTGTGGATAAGTGATGAAGCAAGTCCTTGCTTTGAAGAATGCACTGACAACAGAAAGCAAAATACCTTATATCAAATCTGTAAAGCACAAGTCTTGGTGTTGAGTACAGACACAGTAATCAGTTCCCTTTGGACGCTCCTTCGGCTAATCAGTGCGACGCGGCTCCCTTTGCGCACCGTCCCTTGCCGGCCCGCCGCGGGGTCGCCCTCCGAACGCGCGTCCGCTCTCCCCGTGTCGTTGCGCTTTCCTTCCCCGCTCGGCAGTCGCAGGCTGTCCGTCCTTTATTTCCAAAGCAGATGGCGCTTAACAGCACCGAGTCCTTTCCCTTCGCATTGCACCGTGCCGGACCCTGTATCAAAACTGAGCGTGGTCGACTTCGTCTAGCCAAGAGGCCGGGCTGGCGGGGAAATCCGGATACCCCCCGCTGCTGCCGGTGGAGAGGTCGGAGCTGGGTCCGTTCCCAGCCAGCACTCTCATGGACTGGGGCACCCCCTGTCCGCCCTGTCCCATGATGCCCAAGCCGGTGTCTGGGTAAACCAAGCTGGAGATTAAAGGCTGGTGGCCTGGCAGGGCCTGCAAGGAAGCTGGTGACTGGGGTATCCCGTAGGGGCTGTTGGACCGCAGGTCGTGGTACTGGTCCTGAGCCGGGAGGCCGCTGTGATCCAGAGCGAAGCTCCCGTTGCTCCCGGCTGGTCTCCCCAGAGCCGGGGACGCTTCGCTGAGGTTGCTGTAAATCCCGTTGGAATGGTTCATTTCTGACATAGACGGCTCGTCTGGAAGGGAAAGCGACTGGTTTTACTGGGAGAGCAAAGTGCCACAGCTGGCAGCGGCCGGAGGGGAGCTCCTGCGAGCTCTCAGCAGAAATAGGTTGGGTGGATAGGAGCCGAACGGCCACGCACTTGCCACTTGTAATTCCTTATTATTCCTGTTCTTGTTAACAGATCTTCATAGAAAGCCATGGGATTATTATTTTTCTGAGTAGGAATGTCTAATTCATTTTGGATTTTAAAAATGTGCATGAGAAGTAGATATTAAAATATAAGATTGTGATTTAAAAAAAGTCCTTTAAAGGGGAATGGGGTTTAAATTCTTTCCACCTTTTCTCTATATTTCTGTTTGGCTTTGAGGTTTATCTTGATTTTTGACATCATTTTTAGGAGCTACCTGAGTGCTCACTGATGCAAGAAAAACTCTCTATTGCTCAGAAAAAACTATTAAATCTCAGCATATTTGGCTGCTCAGAAACAGGCTAATGAAATATATTCATACAACTTAAAAACACTTTTGAAATAATGAAAAATATTTTTTAGTTACCAGCGAAAAATTGTTTGCATTCATTACGGGCTTTATGGAAACTGAGAGCCGTTCTGTTGCCTAGGATACAAACCTGTTTGTGGGATCAAGCTATCAATAATTGTTTAACATTTTTAGTTATTATTTATGGTATATTCATATTTAATGAGGCTGATGCCCAGTGTGTATAAACAGACTTGGAAATCAAATAGTTTTTAAGAATACAGGAGAGAAGCTGAAATGCAAAACTGTGTGTATATATACATATATGCACTCTATACACATATCTGTGTAAATATGTACACACTGTTTTGCATTTCAGCTTCTCTCTTGTATACCTAAAAATGATACAAACACTTGGACACACACCGAGCTGGACACTGCAGTAACACAGGCAGAAGCCGCCTGTCCCTGGGGAGCAGCTCCAGGCCGCCGCTGGGGCAGTGCAGGATGCAGCCCGGATGCTGCCGGCGCCCCGGGCCGAGCTGCAGGCACCGACCTCCCCGCGCAGAGCCGCGTCCTGCGCCTGCAGCAAGCCGGCCCCAGGTCTGCAGAGGGTGGGCAGAGGCTGAACGGCTGAGAGCTGGCACAGGGACTTTCCTGGGCTGCTCAGCAGACATCTCTGCTCCAAAAAACAGGAGTCCCCATTACAGAAACCTCCTAACACAAACCTCTCTCTCTTTTACAGAGAGGGAATGCTTTCCCACAAAGCTGGGAAGGGTGTCCTAACTAATAACTGTGCAAATAAAATCATCCCTAAATAGGGTGAAAATATTTTTTACATACTTTTTGCCATAGAAACATTCAGTGCAGTGATTCTGGACTCTCTGGGTTTTGTATTTTTACAAGTCCCTTGAAAAGACCGTATATGAGGTACTCCTTTAAGACCCACAGCGCATGCCCAGCTAATTCCTAAGGGACTCTCTCCCTGCTTTTCCTTGGCTGTTTCGGACTCATCGCAGCCCTCGCTGAGGAAGATGGGAGCTTTCCTCTCCAGTTTCTCGGCACCAGCTGTCCCTCGCGGCCGTGGCTCGGTGACTTCCCCAACAGCCCCGTGGGGACCAGGCGGTTGAGCGCAGCCCAGACCCCTGAAATCCCACAGCTCTGCACGTCTCCTCCCACCCCATTCCTCCCGGGCTGGGCTCTTGTTTTCACTCATTATGTTATGGCTGGAAATCGTTAAAGTAGCACTAAGGGGGTGAAATGAGCCTAGACAGAGACCAGGGTGTTTGCATGGAACGTAAAGACCACACGCAGCAATACCCCACCTGGGATCAGGGCTCTGGGGACTGACCTGTGAAGGAGACCTCAGCGTCACTGTCAGGCCCTTCCTCCTGGATGCTGTCCTTGTCGGACTTGGAGGTCCCCCGGGATCGCTTCATGTTCCTGAAGTACTGGCCCCACCGCTGCCTCCCGGCATCTTTCTTCAACCTCTTCTCCTTGGCCCTCCGGTTCTGGAACCAGACCTGCAAGCAGGGCACATCGGGGAGCTCCCTCTCTGCGGGGCCGGCTCCTTCCCTCGGGGCTAGCACTTGCCACTTTATCCTACCAACTCTCCACCTCCCACCCTCGGGGCCCTGGGCTGCCCCCCGAGGGGAGCCCCGTCTCACCTGCACCACCCGCATGTCCAACCCAGTCTCTGAGGAGAGCTGCTCCCGGACGTGACGCGCTGGCTTGGGCGAGTTGTTGTAGGCATTTTTGAGGGTCTCCAGCTGCTTGGCGGTGATGGTGGTGCGGGGTCTCTTTGCCGTGGACTCCGCCTCTGCCAACACAGTGCGAGTTACCAGTGTAGGAGCTGCCTGCGAGCCAGTGTCCCCAGGGACGTGGGAGCTCCCTTTTCCCTCCCCAACAGCAGATGCTCCTTGCATCCCTCCCACCCTGCTGGACCAGGCTGCTGGATGAGAAGGTCCTGGAGGGCGAGGGGCTCTCGCCTCTCTCCCAGGGCACCCTCAGTGAGGGATGGGGCAGGGATACCTCTCTGCTTGGCCGTCTCGTAGTCCGCCTTGCAGACCAGCCTGCTGTCCTCCATGAGGTAGAACTCGTCGCCGGTGGCCAGCTGCCGCTTGCAGACGATGCAGGCGAAGCAGTGCAGGTGGTACACGAAGTCCTGGGCCCGGCGCACCACCTGGGTCGGGGGGATGCCCTGCTGGCAGGCGGCACACTTCGTCCCGAAGCGCCTGGGCGAGGACAAGCGGCGGCCGCTGAGCGGGCGCGCACCTTGCGCGGGGCCTCGGCGCGCAGCCCGCCCGCCCCCGGCCGCGGCTCGGCAGCTGTCCGTGGTGCTGAAGCG
>NW_020448196.1:4649710-4651402 GCF_003343035.1 Apteryx rowi | reverse complement strand
GCCCCCGGCCCCACGCACTTGAAGAAATCCTCCTTGCAGTACACGCCGTCCCCGCGGCTGAAGCACTTCTCGGCCAGCTGCGTCTGGCAGTCGGAGCATTTCAGGCACTTGCTGTGCCAGTGCCGGTCCAGGACCTTGAGGATGAACCTGTCCACGATGTGCTGGTTGCAGCCGGCGCACAGCGGGATCTCTGCGGGAAGGCAGCTCCGCGTCAGCCCGCCGCCCCGACGGCTCCGTTCCCGGCCCCGCTGCACCCCCCGCGCTGCCCGGCCCCGGTCCGGCCTCCCGCGATTGCTGCCGCCCGACGGCGGGCAGAGCGGGGAGTAGAGAAACGGCACGAAAAAAATTCGGATTCGTTCAAATTCGTTGCCGCCGCACCCTGCGAGCCGCCCGGCAGCGCCGCTCCCCGCGCCCAGGCGCAAGGGTCCCCGCGGCCGCGCACTCCGGGGAGAGACGCCCGGGGACACCGGGGAGAACGGGAAGGGACACGAATACAAGGAAAATAACCTCTGGGCCGAGCCGCCTGCAAAGTCGCATCACAGTTATCCCGGGCTCTTTTTGTTTTTCCCACACTTCCAAAATCCACACGCAAATAACGGCGGGGAAGGGCTGACGGGGTGGGGAAAAAAATTGCCAGAAATAATTAGAATTGTACTGAGAATAAAAACCCAGTAGGCTTGCCCCGTCGCCCTGCAGATACCAAAAGATATAATATAGATACAGATACAGATATAAATAGATTTAAAAATAGACAGATATGTAAATATAAAAATATACGAATACGTAGATATAAAAATATACAGATATATTGACATAGATATAAAAATACCGATATATAGGAATTGATATAGACAGGAAAAGATACAGATAGAGATAAATAAATATAGATATATCGGTATAGATATATAGATATAGATAGATGCAGCTATATGGATATCCATATATATAGATATCTATATAAAGACATACATAGAGATGTATAGCTGTAGACAGGGGTAGAGGTAAAGATGATATCGTTTTAGGTATAACCGCTTCCTGAACAGTTAACCACCTTCAAACAGATAACAACAGCAACAGCAGCGGTAGCCGCGGGAGCAGCGGTGACCCTCGGCCCTGCGCGGATGCAGCACCGCGGGAGCGCTGGCCCCGGCTCGGCTCGGCCCGGCCCGGCCCGGCCCGGCTGCCCCGGGCAGAGCCAGGCTAGCGCGGGGCTCCTAACTGCCGCCCCGGGACCGGCACCGGCACCGGCACCCGGCCCGACACGGTCCCGGCACGGTAACACGGCAAAGCACCAGGACACGGTAACACGGCAAAGCCTCAGGATGCGGTAACACGGCACGGTCCCGGCACGGTAACACGGCAAAGCACCGGGAGCGGTAATTCGACAAAAACCTGGGACACGGTGAAACTCTGGGACACGGTAACACGGTACAGTCCCGGCACGGTACCACGGCAAAGCACCGGGCACGGTACCGCGGCGCGGCTCCGGCACGGTACCACGGCACTGGGCACGGTACCACGGCAAAGCACCGGGCACGGTACCGCGGCACGGCCCCGGGACACGGTAGCGCGACACGGCCCCGCGCTCCGCGGCTCTTACGCTGCATGGCGCCTCGGCGGGCCGCGGCTGCGGCTCTCCCTCAGGCGGGGCCCTGGGGCTGGCGCATCTTCCGCGGGGCGCGGGCACAGCCC
>NW_020448196.1:4648082-4649355 GCF_003343035.1 Apteryx rowi | reverse complement strand
GGGAGGGGCAGCGGCCGCCGCTCCCGGGAACTCGTTGTGTGCTGCCCACCTCCTCGGGCCGCGGAGAAACAGGGATTCAGCCTCCCCGGGATAAAGCGCCCGGGCGGCTCGTACTCCCCCGCGGCCGACACGAACGAATTGCCGCCGCCGGGCCCCGGGGCTGCCGCCGCCGTGCTCCGGGGCCCCCTGCCACGGTGAGCCCCGCTGCGCCGTTTGCCGCCGACGGAGCTCGGCCCGGGGGGGACGCGGCGGCCGCGCAGGTGCCGGCGAGCGGCTGCGCCCCGGAGCCGCGGAGCTGTTTATGGGCGCCAGGTCCTGCGGGCGAACGGTCTTTCCACGTAGGTCCTTGCACCGCTAATTCGCTTCGGGCTGTTTTGCTTCCCCCTGCTCCAGCAAAACTCTCGCCTGATTTACGGCACCAAACGCGCAATTGCCCGCAGCTGCAGCAGCCGCACCGCGGGGAGCCGCCGGGGAACGGCGCAAAAAGACAAACCGGGCGCAAAGACCGGGCGGGAGCTGCGACACCGGCCCGACGGCGGCGGCTGCCGGGCTGCCCGGCCCGGGGGCTCGGGCCCGGCCGCTGAGCCCGCAGCGGCGCCCGCAGCACGTCGGCGTCGCCGCGCTCCGGCCCCGGCTCCTTCCCCGTCGGCTCCCGCCGCAAACGGGGCAGCGCGGGGCCCGGAGGGGGCGCGGAGCAGCGCGGCTGGGACCGCGGCCCCTCCGGCCTCGGCTCCTCTTTATTTTGTTTTTAAGACACCTGCCAGCCGCGGGCGAGCGCGGGCCCGACGGGGCGGCGGCAGGCGCCTGCGGAAAACCGGGCAATGCCCCGGGACGGCTCTGCCCCCCGCTCCGGCACCCAGCGGCCCGGCCCGACCCGCGGCGGCCCCGCACAGAGGCCGGGAACCGGCGGCCCCGGGGCGCGCAAAAGCCAGCGCGGTTCTCGCCCGCGCCGGCAGCGCCGGAGTTTTCTCCGTTTGTTAAACGGGGGAGAAAAGTCCGCTTAGCAAAGGAATTAACGGGAGCTTTTCTTGGGGCGGGGGAAACACGCCCGGAGCCGGAGGGGGTTGCGCAGGGGGTGCCCGCCGTCGGGAAGGGACCGGCGGCTCGAAACGCCGCGTTTCGGTCTCGCCCTCGTTGCGCGGGGAGCGGCGGGGCGGAGAGGCCGAGTTCAAACCCGACGGCACTAAAGGGACCGAAACGGGCGCGGGGCCAGAGGCGCCGGGGGGGGGCGAGATTTGTCTCTTATTTCGGGGACGAGGCAGGATAAAGAGAG
>NW_020448196.1:4458691-4647348 GCF_003343035.1 Apteryx rowi | reverse complement strand
CCGCCCCCCCCCCCAGCAGCCCTAAGGCGGGGGTGAAGGGCTCCGAATGGCGACGGGGGGGACATGGGCACGGGTGTGTGTGTGTGTGCGTGTGTGTGCTCGTGCAGGCACGCAGGGCGCGTGTGTGCTTGCATGTGCACGCGGGTGTGCGTCCGTGCGGGCACAGGGCTGCGTGTGTGTACCCACGCGGGTGTGCACAGGCGTGCAGGGGGCACGTGTGTGCACGCTTGCAGGGCCGCGGAGAGCTCTGAGCATGCAGGCGCGGGTGCATGTCGGCGTGCCTGCGTATGCACACACGGTTGTCTTTGCGTGGGTGTGCAGGGGTGTGCACGTTCGTGCAGAGGCGTGTGCGCGCGTACGCCTATGTCTTTGCGTGGGGGTGCGTGCAGGGGGTGCAGGTTCTGTGTTTGCACGTGTGTGTACAGGTGTGCATGCTTTTGTGAGGATGCATCTGTGTCTGTGCGCTTGGGCCCTATTTTGTGGGTGCTTGTGCATCTGGGTGTGCAGGGGGGGGGTGTGCTCACGCAGGGGTGTGTGTGTGTGTGTGTGTGTGTGTGTGTGTCAGGGTGCACATCTCTGTCCCCAGGCAGCCGGAGCTGGTAATTGTGGCTGTTACTGTGAGCCCGTTAATCCCCCGAATCCCTTTACCTCCCGCTCGCAGGGGATTACAAATTAATAAAAGCAGCTTAGGGGCGGGAGCCTCCAAACACACATATGCTCCTGCCGGGCGGCGGCGCGGGGACTTTCGCCTCCCCGCGAGGGGACACAGCTCCCGGGGGGCAGGTGATGGTTCACAGGGGCTCTTCTAAGCTCAATTTTATAAGTGGATTTTTTTGTCCGATCCTCTAAGGAAGCAGTTCAGGGCAGTGGGGGGGAAGCAGCCCGGGGGGGTCGCCGGCGGGTGCGGAGCCGGGAGGGGTCGGTCGGGGCAGTCGTGGTGGCTTCGCAGCCCGGGGCAGGCGGCTGATGCCTGCTGGGGTCCGGCTATAGGAGGCACCGGCCCCGCACAGCCGCCTGACCCCCCCCCCGGGCCTGGGGACCTCGGGGCCTGGGGCAGCTCCACAGCAGCTCTCCTCGGCCCCGGTGCAGGCGCTGGCGCCCACCCGGCCCCTCTCCGGTCCGGCCCGCAGGCCCCTGCAGAGCCGGCTGCAGGCCCCGGCCACCCGCGCTGGCTGCTCTCGGAGCCCTGGGCACCCCCGTCCCCGAGTGACCTGTCCCCGCGGCTCAGCAGGTCCCTTCCTGTGGCCTCAGTCCTGGCCCCTGGGCTGCCTCGCTGTGACTCTGCCACCACAAAAAAAATATGAAAAGACTTTGTCCCGTTTTCCTCCCCATCCCCCAGATCAGAAGTCCGTTTAACAGCCCCTGAAAATAACAAAAGCCTAAACATATTGTCACCCGGTTCCCTTCTGTCGGCTTTTTTGTGGGCAGACTCAAAGGTCCGGACCGCGAGGGGCAAATTCTTCCCTCGGAGGAGCTCGTGCTCGTTTCCCTCCTCCAGGAAGACGCCGCATTACAGCCATCTTCCCAACCGCCTTCTCTGCTGGCTTATCCGATGCTGCAGCGAGTTCCCTTAGCGTGTTTACAGATATGTATGCATATATAGATATAAAATACTGACAAATAATTGGTCAGATTTTTTCCCATCACTCCTGCAAACATTCAGCAATGTGTCTTTACAGGGATGTTTTATAAAGTTACAGGAAACAGTGAAGGAAATGGAGTACAAGCTTACATGTTCCTGGTACTTCTAAAAATTATTTTAAGTTCCTTCACAAAATTATCTATATGGTTTGAAATTATTTGTATACAGGCTATCCTTGCCATATAGTTTAGCTAAAAAGATCTTGAACACAGATTAAAAAAACCCACAAATGCACCATTTTTGCCCAAATGTTTGCAATTTATTTTGAACAAGCACATTAGCTTACAGTTTAGTACAAAATGGTCACTTTTCCTTCCCAGAAAGAGATATGAGACTGAGTAAAAAACAAAAAAAGACATGAAAATGTCAAATTATTGAAATAAAATAAATAAAACATTTAAATTATTGAACTGTTACATTCACCATTTTTAACACCTCATATGCAATACAGAGACCTAGAAAATACATTTTGAACTTTTTGTTAAAAAGGCAGCTCACATCCAGTTCAGAGCAAGAATAGCAGGATGCATACACTATTTGAAATTAAAAATTACAGTTCTAAAGAATAATTTCATTAGGTTTCTTTAGCACTTGCAGCTTTTCTTTCTCTGACCTAGCATATTCCACAGTACTCTATTTTCTCTGCAGGTTTAGTATTTCCTCTTTAAAAACATCTGAATAGCAAAGAAGGCTCCATGAATTACAAGGGGCCAGAAATCCTTCTTGAAAAGTGACTCTCAGGAGTTTTTGTATGATCTATAAATGTTTACGAAAACTTTTGTGATACAATACGATACACAAATAAAAGTTCTGGGACTGAAGAGATGGTGGTTTGAGGAATTTTTAAAAAGGAAATACTTTCTGGTAACTCACCTACCTATAATGCACCATAGCAAAGCAGCATCACCCATTCCACGGTGGACTTAATATTAATATATCCTTACAGTCAGATGTGTAAAAGGATGTAACTTGTCATTATAAAGATACAAAATAAGAACAAATAAACCAAGATTTACATAACTGAATTCAAAGACAAGGAAATTCTTCCCAGTGCTAGTCACTACTAGCAATTAAAGTGAAAGCCTTGTGCCAACTAGCTGGCAACACTGAGTTATAGCACCAACACAGATAACCGATGTTCTACTTTCATGCTTTTAACACTCTCACGAAACAAACAAACAAACAAAAAACCACTGGAAGTCTGAATATCTGTTCATTTTGCCACATTTTGAACAGTGTCAAGGCAACATGAAGTTAACAGTATGTAGCAGAAGATTAACATATTTCCAAACACATAAGCTGCTGTTTTAATGTCAAAATAATTCCTACAAACCTGCAAAGCCTTTTGTTTTACTATGCAGATGAAAATAAGTTGAATGAGGGACAGTTACGCTCATGTCTAACTATTCAGTAAAGTTCAAAACAGCAGCAGTAATTACATATTTTCATATGCAATGCAATGTTACTGCTAGCATGAAATTCAGTCCTACATAAGCCGGCCAAATTTTCTGGATTCAATACCTATGTTGCCCAATTTATTTATTTATTTTAAGGACACTAAACTACTTTGATTTTTGGCTGATATCAAACCCCATTCCCCCCAGTTAGGTCACTTAAAAGTTGCCCAGTTTTCAAACCTAAATGTGAAATCTCTGGGCTGTCCTCTTAACTAACTTACCCCTGGGATCTCTCCGTGGATTCCAGTACAAAGCACAGGGGCACTGGGGAGCCAGTCCGGACTAACCACCACTGATGTTTCACTCTTTCTGTAGTTGCTTACAAGTAGCTTTAATATTCAAGCCCAGACCCCGTAAAGACAATTACAGGGATTCTGATGAATTCCTAAACGAAATGATGGCTCGTTGTGTCATAGCTCTTAAACAAGGAGGGTCATTAGAAAACACAGACTGACTTGATGTCATGATGACAACGTCGAGCGCACGTAGAGTTTTCACGTTAGGCCCTAAGCACAAGCCGACCTCCCATGCGGAAGGGGCGGCAGCGGTAGGAAGGTGCTGGCCTCTAGCTTTAAGGTACAAGGTGGAGTAAATTTTCTCACGCTTCAACAAGGGCCATTGAGTCCGTACAATAAACTGTATTTCTGGTTCTCTTAAACCATCTTTAATGTGCTTCTTTACCTATGTTATATTATCAGTGTCATGCAAAGGGAGGTTTTTTCCTCCGATGAGTGTTTATAACAACTACAAGGATTATTACTTTACGTGAATTTGTAAGTTATTTTGTTACTTAAAGAAACAAGAGAGAGTAATCGTTGGCTCAATTTTGTTATTCCAGTTGGAAATGACACAAAACTGGAGATTTTTGACTCAAGTTTCTCAATGAACAAGATCTAATTATGAAAAAACATCCTTGTTGAGTTTTTGTGTTAAATTGTAGCCCATTTCTATTGCAGAGCTTCCAACTTTTCATACGAGGGCTGATGATGGAAATAAGAGAGGACACACTAATAGTATAATGAAGAATGATACAATACAAGAATGAATTGGCCAGGGACTATTTACTCCTTCTCGCGTAACAGAAGCGCTAGGGAACATTCAATTAAATTAAGAGTTACAAATGTAAAATTGAAAGGAAAAGCCTTTTATATAACATAATTAATCTGTAGAACTCACTGCCACAAGAAAACATTGAGGCCAAAACCTATTAGGATTAACTAAAGATTAGGTAATGGATAACTAGAACATGCTCAATTACAACGGATAGGATTATAAACTTCACTATCCAGGACGTGAATTATCCCCCGCAGCTAGGATCAGAAAGGAACTCCTATTCCAAACAGTAATTTTATAACTGTTTCCATGTTTTCTTCTGACCGCTGTCAGCCAGGATCCTGGACAGACTGATGGATACATAAATGCAACTCCCATATTCCCAATTGCTGCCACATCCCAGAACAGAGGAGCTCTCGGACTTTAACTACAGGTAAACCCTTTTTGACCCAAACAGTGGAGCACTCCAGCAGAAGGACAAGATAATGAGGCTGTTTTTTTAAAGCACTGTACAGGAGGCTTTGCAGCTAGCAGGTGATATTCCCGGTCAGCTCAGAACTGGTAACACCAATATGAAGTTCTTACACTGCCTCACCAGAAGAAAAAAAAGATTTCAGTGTAATGGATTTATACAATGTCACAAGAAACTTAGTATATCCAGATCTGTAAATTTGTTCTGGTACGCTGATGCCGCTGGAGTCTCATTTTCCTTCGTTAAAAATTGTGTTCACTTTTACAGGAGTTCATCAGAACTGGCTTCCCTCTGAATGACATAACAATAATTACTTAACTGCTTTTCTGAATCATAAATTAGCATATCAAGGTGAGTTATCTAATGCTCCATTAACGCATCCAATAGCAGAGCAGGAAAAACACTGGGTCTGATTCTGTTCTTGCTTACATCCAAACACCATTCAAATGAATGGTAGTATCAGCAAAATCATAATCAGGCTGCTTATAGATGCACTAACTGCCCCAGACCTCTCATCCTAGCAGAGTCATATACATACTTGGCTGGAACGTGCAAGGGAATGGAAGACTTATTTGAACACTTAATACTTTCTACTTTAAATATGTAATAGGAACAGAAGTTTAGAATTGATTTAATAAAAATAGAATTCTTGTTTTCAAAAAAAAAAAAGAGAAAAAAAAATCAAAACTCTTGCTTCTCCAAATGGTAAAGCCAAAGTAACAGTATAATTGTTCAGTAATCTTGTAGGTAAAATCAGCTCTGGATAAATAAAAAAAAAATGACTTCAAGTACACAAAACAATATCCAATTTCTTTCCAAAACCAGGCACAGTTAATTGCATAATGTAATGTTTACTTTGCAAATGAGTAAAGGATGTAGGTGGCAAGTCATGGAAAATTTTAACCAGAAAATGCAATGCTTCCTTCAGTAGACATTTTATGATAGCACTACGTGTCTGTGACAGTCAAAGATTAGGGTTCTTAACAGCAAGCTGTATATTGAGCTGGAACATTTGTGAAATGAATTGGGAAGAAAGGGTTTTGAAACAAGGAATACTGTATATAAAATCCCTGATCATAAATATTAAAGCTGCATCTGGAACTGAACAGCCACTTACAATGAAAACTTTGTTTCTGATTTAAAGTTCTATACAGATGAACGATAATACTTCACTTTCCACCGTTTGGATCTCATTCTGAAAAAAAAGTACATTATCATTAAAAATAAGGATGATGCTACATAAAGTACGACGCACAGACTCATGTCTATGTTTGAAAATCCAATCCCTAAGAAAGATACAGACTGCTTGGTCTGTTTATGATCAGCTGATTCAACTGCACTTTTACCTCTATCTTTGACAGGGGAGTGATTTGCTATTAGCTTATCTAACACCCTAGATTCAGAATCTAGTACGTTTTCTTGGTCCAGGATCTTATTTTCTCTGTTTCCACTTGGCTTCTTCAGTAGGCTTTTGTCTTTTGTCTCCCTTCTATCTCCGTGCTCAACTTCACTGGAGTCAGTCTGGCCGTCAGTGTATTTATATAAAATATTTCCATTGTTATAGTGATACTTCATGAACTGTAGAACTTGGTCTTCATTCCAGCTGTGCAATCCTTTAATTTCTTCATGACATGCAGGACAAAGATCTGGAGTTGGCCACTGAACTTTGGGAAATTTTGGATCTTCACTCAAATCACCTAATTGGGAGGGAAAAAAAACAAACAAAAAACAAAACAGGAAAAGTGAATGAACTAAGAAAGCTGAAACATCAGTCACTTCACTGGAGACTACAGAGAGTATTTTCTACTTAAAAATAGTATGTTTGCAAAAAAAAAAAAAAAAAAGCCCCCAGCATAACAGTATGTTTGTATTAATCTAAAGATGATCATGAACGAATTTGAAAATTTCTAAGTTTCCTTATGGAAGCATCAATTATGTTCTGAAGTATTGCTTCCTCTTTCACAATACGAACACTAGATCATAATCATTCTCCTTTTCTCTAAGGAAAAGCTGTAGCATTCAAATTCTAGAATGACAGCACGCCACAACTGCTACGCTTTTACAAGGGATTAAACACACCACCACCAGGGCTTTCAGGGTTAATTTGAGTTACAGTTTAAACCAAACTGCTCTTTTGCACTCAATACTCTTTAATCCTGAAGCTTGGTTTGCCACAAGCCATTTCAAGGCAAAATACTTGCAGACAACTTCATGTTTCTGTCCTGCGAACTACTCCAGCCTTACCTTGCTTTTTTCCCCCAACTTGTTTTATTACTACAACAGATTATTTTCAATTCTTTACCATTACCATATTTAAGATGTATTTGTCAGTTTGCATTTTAGCATTTGAATGTATAATGCTGTCTTGAGCTAGATGCAATTTTAACATTTCAATCGCTCATAGCTGTGGACACCTTTCTGACTTAACAGCAAAGAGCTGTCCACTGTAGCATTATACTTTGCTCTAAAAATAATATTGTAAAGCTTGGACGGTGATCACCAGAATAAAAATCTCTACCTGTTTAAAAATTTTATTTATTTGATTTTTATTAGTACATTAATCTTTAGAAGATTTTACAAATACATACAGATTGGTACCAAAAGTGAGCAATTCATTTTTAGTATCTCCTCTAGCTTTTAAAAGGCAGAGAAGTTTCCCTGGGTATTTACAAGGCAGACTGCAAGCTTGCCTTCGAGACGTCTTGCATTTAAAAAGCAAAAAACACAAAAACCTGCACTCAGTAATTGATTTGTTTTCAGCAGAGAAAGTAGAAACAAAATATCTTACAGTAAGATTACAAACAGAAAACTTAGCGTACTCTGTATTTTCCTGCCAAAAAGAATGCAGTAAATTTTGCACGTTTTAAAGCTATAGTAAGGAATCAAATTGAGTGGAGTCATATACCACAACCTCATGGCTCACTTCTGAAGGCTGTGCCAAGGTATTTTTGTTGACCGATCAGTCAAACATTATTTCATATTGAAAGCTATATATTACCAGAAACACAGACACAGCTTTTAAAGATTAAAATAAATCACCGTCCCCCCCAAAAAATTTAGCAAATTTATAATGCATAATTTGACATTATCATTCATTCCAATATGTTTATACTTCTTACTAAATTGGTATTTTAGCCAGCTGTTGCATCACTTAAATCAATATCCATGTGAGTTTTCCAATAACTTAATGCTCTAAATAAGTATATTGCTCCACCACTTAGCAACTTCAAGTCAACAAGACGACTTTTTTTCCGTGTTCAGTCTGGCAATAGTAACAAACATCAGGGGATGTTTTTATTTAATACCTCATCGTTTACTTTTTTCTTCCTTGGAGAAAAGAGACAAACCGTTTATATTCACAACAATATTTAATGCTTCATAAATCTTGGGAATTCAGCTTAACCACAATATAAACACAATATAGCATATTTAAATTGTAACTAATGCTACATTACACAGATCCATAACAGCAGACAGGGATTAAGTGCAAAGAGAAACCAATTTTCTTTAGTGCTTTAGTTATTTGATATCCCCATAACAAAACGGATTAACTACAACCCAGTATTTTAACTGTATTTTCAGCCTAACTGAAAACATAGCAATCTAGAGGGAAAATAAGATTTCTTTGAACAGTAATTTTATTTTTTTCGGTTGTTGATCTGCTAATAGTTTAGGCTCTTTTCTCCTGAGAAAGTCTCCTGTTCAATTATCATCATTTTCTACACAACATTTCTCCAGAACCAAATGAAGACAGGTTTTAACATCTGTTTAAACTGTTTTAGAAGAAAATTTAATTATTTTTATCCACCAATAAGTAGCTGAACTGTATTGCTCCTTTTTAAAAAGGCTTTGATTTGTACTCTGGAAAGATAATCTCATCAAGCCGCAGGTGAAATCTCAAAAGAAATGGTATCTTTGAGAACTATGAAGTTTTTTCATTATATATCATGAGAGATGAACTATGTTACTGGAGGATGGTTATGTCTCTAGAGTAAACTTCTCACTCATTCATGCAAGAGTTATTATCTTGTTGGTATTTAAAGCTATAGCTGATTGGGATGCACTAAGTTTTGCTCTATATGCAAACATTCTTAAAGATGTTAGCCTTGTATACCAATGTAAGCGTGGAATTAGTCCTCTGAAGTCAGCATTTAACAGAGGAAAGGCAGGCTGGAACAATAATTGTTGCTGTTTTAAACTCGTGCTACAGAATTTGCAGAGTTATTTGTTCAAATACAAATTATATTGTATGAAATGCCACAGCCTTGTCTTTCAGACACAGCTACCTTTGCTGGGCTTTCCAAAGCAAGGTCTTCCCTACCTGCAAGTCTATTATTCACTACGTTGTGTTTCTCCCAGAGCCAGAGAACAGCCTTGTCTAAGGTCTTAACAGAATCCATGGATTCTTTAGCCATTTCTTCAAAGTGCTGAGCACAAGCCTTGCATCCAAAAAAGTGGTGAATGTATCTCCGCATGATCTGAAGTACTATTTGTGGATTGTCTTCGAGACCTAAAAAGACAGACGGTGGATACATTTAGCACCATCTAGACAAACGTAGCTTTAATGTACGCAATTTAACGTACCTAAAAGTGAATCATGGGAAAAGAAAAGCAAATGCTGCTACCATCTCATTCCATACAAAGTTATATCTGCACTTTAAATATAGGAAACTAGCTACTTTCATAATTTGTTTAAAGATATCCATAGCGCATGTGCTGTCGTACAGAACCTATACTTCAGTAAGTCACAGAGAGATTAAAGGGATTAAAAGCTTCACACATTTCTTAGAAGAAATACTACCCCCCCAACAAAATATATTTATAATACTGTCCCTAAGTAGTTCAGGTGAGACATTGCGAAATAATTTTGTTTCTAATGTAGAAGTTAAAATGACCTCAAAGAGTGTGTTTCAAAACATACTGTTTTGAAAGACTGCCTGGGAAATCAGACACAACTACAAGGGAATTATTTCAAACACACTGAGGTTAAAAAAATGTTGAGAGCAACAGTGCTGTTAAAATTGCTGCATATAAATTTTACTACCTAAGAAAAATAGCTATTTATACCAGTATGTTACTAACATATTTAGTCCATACAGTTGCGTTCAAAGTTAGTCTGAATAACGCATCAAGTGTAACAGTTACAGGTTTAGTGTTCTTTATTGTTAAATTTCTCCCTTTAAAGAATATTTTACAAGGCGGGTGGTGGTGGGGAAACAAACTCAACTAAATGAAAACAAGACAGTAAAACATTTCTCAGAAGAACATTATGGGAGTACATTTTGACACTTAAAACATGCAAAGCCCATGCTATATTCTATACAATTCTTTCAGAAATGGAGATTTTCTCTAATATCTTGCCCAGTAATTAAATGGACGTATTTGTTATGCATTCACCATTACATTTATGCTCAGGCATTAAATTACAGTGATCTTGCTACTGAAAAACAAGGGTAAAAAACCCTCTGATAGCTATTTCAAAAGATATCTGTGATATCTGTCTGTCCCTCCATAACTTCGAGATATTACAGAATACCAGAATTTCATTACAGTTATTAATAGCACAGCTTTTTTTTGGGGGGGGGGGGCAACTGAATGCATGCACATGAAGGTTACTTAGCAATATTTGAACTTTTAAAAATAACTCATGATTTCCTCCTAAAATAAATCCAAACACATGATTCTTCCCATAACATTCAGACCCTTATGATGAAGATACTGAAAAAGAATCATTATTTCAATCAGAAGTAGGCTAAGGTCTTTACAGACTGAGGACTTTGCCCTCTGCCTTTATTGCTACTGCTGGTAGTCCCTACTTCTGTAAGTGCCTGGGAAACCTGATATTATTCATTAAAATCCTAATGGCTTCATTGCTGTCTCAGAGATTTTCTGATTCATACTTAATTGATCTTGTAAATTGTGCTAAAATGTATTTACGAATGTACTATATTTTACCACAAACACACACTTGTCAAACAAAACACATTTTATGACGCAGTGTCCTAGATTGATCAAATTACCAGCCACTGCAGTCGAACACCTCTACACGAGAGTCATTTGCAATGCAGGTTTTGTAGGTTCTGTGGTAATGGTTACGGTGCTTAGCTGCCTATCCTATTCTAGTAGTGAATAACAAACAGTTCAGTAGCACCTATTCCCTCCCTACATACATTGTTTCTTGGAGAAAAAAAATCCTTAAAAACATCTATTCAAAGCTATTGGAGTATTTAGCTGTTACATACATGGGAAACATGGGAGGACTGTCATACAACACCTTCATTTAGAACAGCATCACTATACTCTTCAACATGGGGAAAAATGTCTTCAAAACCAAAAATCATAAAAAGCAGACAATCTCTACTCAGACATTCAATATCTGTGATTGAATATGCATGTAGAAATAAAAAAAGCTATGAGATTAAAGCAGATTAAATAACAGTATTAAAAGAAAGGCTGAAAAATAATTTGGGAAAGTTGAAATGAATTTCAGGCAAAACAGTTTTATCAAGCATACTAAAATACGTATGTAACCCCCCCCCCCCAGGCACAACAAAGGTAACTACCAGCAAACAATCTCTTTATGGAGGAACAGAGATTCATACACCAATTTAATTATATCTGTTCTCCTGTGTAATTTTACAATCTTGAAAACTGAGGCAAAATTCATTTTGTGGGGAGGTCTTTCAAGTTTAGCAATAGATTAAGAAGAATTCAGATATATTTTTCTGTTAAAAAAAAAAAAAATCCTCAAGCTTGTTCTATTCACACAAATAGATCCCATTACCTGAAGACACTGTTCACATAACTAAGCATGCTTAGGACTACAATGATTTTATAGACCCTCTGATGTGAACAGTTCTACTCGGAGCTCCTTTGGATTCCCTTATGCTGATCCCACTGCAGGTTCAGATTACACAGTTCAATATTAAAACATGTCAAATATAAACCAATAAAAACATTACATCAGGAAAGCCCTAGCGAGTTCACACTGGCTGTCAGACTCCACAAGTAGAGCAAACTATCAAGAAAAATATATCTGCTTTAAAAAGAAAACAAACAATTGCAAAACGGCTCATTTTGTTTGTTTTTCCTTTATCAGTCCAGAGATGAATCTTCTATTAACATCTGCCATGTATCATCGTGTAATCCTCCTTTTTCTCTTTCCTCCCAAACTACTGCAATTCAGGGTAACCCTAATCTTTAAAGTGGACAAGAACCATAAAACCCTACCTGTGGTGGGAAGGATTAGGGAGTACATCATGCTTTTTAGTAGATGGGATTTAAACAAGCAATAAGGAGAGGAAAACCTCCCAAGACATAATCCGACAGTCTCAGACTGACCCAATTCTTTTGCCATAAGAAGTGATCATCACATATCTGTCCCGATTTAAATTGATGGTTAAGTGTGCCAAAGAGTTTTCAGATTCTACAGTGTATTTTTAACTTCAAGCTGACTAGAGCTGACTTCAAGCTGACACTTGAAACATCGGACAATTTAACATGCAGTTTTGTACAGTTAAATATTAAGAACGTTTAATCAGAACACTTGTAGCAATTGAGACAAATCAGTAAAGAAAAAAAATCAGGAAATTCAACTTATGCACGATGATCCTGGTGAAAAGCTAATATATCACCCAGTACAAAAAGGAAAATTCACCAGGCAGAGCATGGTACTAAAAGGATTCAACCTACCTTCCCACAGATGAGAGAGGGAGAGGGAAAGGGAGAGGGAGAGAAAACAAAACAAAACAAAACCAACCACAGGATGATTAACTACTCAAAAATCCCAATTTTGCAGGAGATTCAATTTTAAGATTGAGAGATTTTAATTGAGATTGCAAGTAATGCTGGGAAAATATATGTAGCCACAATTGAAATAAACACTCAAAATATATATATTTTCCCTTACAAACAGCAGCTGAGAAATTGCAAATTTTTGATCCATAAACTTTTGACCGGGTTTTCTTAATTTCTTGCAAAAAAAATTTTTTTAAGGTCTTAAATTAAAAAAAAAAAACAAAATAGAACTGTAATCAAAAAAAGCACTGTCTGAAAAGAATAAAATCATATGGAAACCAGTATTTTAGCATTAGCGATTCTACTTCCATTTTTCTTGGAAGACAGAGCATATATCTAGCATTTTTCTTGCATACAAATCAGCACCAGAATATTAACATTGTTTCACAAGATGCTACAAGTCTAAAAAATAAGCAACTTCGCAGAATGTCTGCAAGGAAGTTAGAATATCACTTATAACAGATTAATAGTCGCTATGAAAATTTAAGTAGGAAAAAAGATCAGCCATAACATTCAGTATTTATGAAATTAAATTAAAGAAAGATTGGCTAATGGTTGTTATGCTTTTATAGCTACTAGGCTGTATTGTTAAATCTCATTCTTTTCCAATTAAATTCACAATGCAACCTTGGATAACCTGAACAACCTTCACTCCTCTCTGGAAAAGATAAGTTCAGACTTTCTGTTTGAAATTCCCTCCTTTTTCTGCTTTATTGTTCACATACCTTATTTACCACTTTTCTAGGCGAGGACAAACCGAGCCAGTTGCTGTCGATGCCTGCCAGCTGGAAGCCTTGCTGCAGGAAAGCTATGCTGTGACCCCTGCTGGTACAGACCCGAAAACCGAGCCTCGAAAGCCGCTGTCCTCCATGAAGGGTAGTCGCGTGCTTACATACAAAGATTTGCTCTAATCCTTTATTTTTTCTACCACACAGCAAAACTGCTACATACATTTCTCTCCTCCTTCAAGTGTTTTGCGTAACTGCTGCTTACCTGTATTTATCAATGCTTTTGGTTGCAGTGCAGCTTGAACAGTTAAGGTATGAAACAGCTTCCAAAGGGAACAGGTATAACCTCTCAGTTCTGGTCTGCTGCCCTGACATCCGACCCACTGAATTCGCTTAGTGAGAAATATCCCAGAAATCTGAAAAGAATAGGTATTTAAGATCTATGCAGCTCTGGGACCTAAATTAACTTAATAAACAATTCTGGAAATGATACTTAGCTACTGAACATAGCAAGCATGTTAAATAGCTTCAAAGCTCTTGAAACGTTTTGGGTTTTTGCAGTTCTTTTCATGTATATACCTGTAAGCTAGTTTGCCATTGAACACACAAGCTCTTATACATGTTGGAAATAGCAAAGAACTTGAGACAAGCAAACTCATATAACCAAACACATACAAGTAATCCTGTATAATGCCAAAGTGACAGGCTGAAGCAAAACATTTTCTACTTGAAAAAAGATCTGTGGTAAATAAGCTTATAAAAAAAGCACTTCTTGCTAATAAACTCATGTTTAAGGCAAAGACATTCAGAACTTGGAACAATCCTGAAGTAAAATCTCTGAGATATTCTGATGAACTCTTGTTAAATTCATCCTTCTTGCAAACATATTACATGACATGTAACACAGTCACTGATGCTAAATCTACCAAGATGCAGATCATGAATGTCTGATTAGTGTGATGGAATACATGCAATAGCTTAACTTGTAACTTTTTTTAGGCACAGTATTAAAAAAAAAAGACGCACACACACATATTCATTTATGCATATAACATATTATTGTAGACTCAGGCTCAGTTACAATTTCACTAGGCACAATAAAAATACCTTATTACTCAGTAAGAGCTACATGACTTATAGTAGTAATGTATTAACTATACAGTTCATTATTATTTCTTCTAAATACAAAAACTATTTATTCAACATATCTAAAAATCTAGTGTAAGATTTTAGATTTAGTGAACTTATCTCTCTGTTTCCTATAACACACAAGTTTCCAGAATTCAGATAGCAATCTCACTTCATGGGAGGAAAGATTCATATTAATTCCTGCACAAAGATGGGCCTATCATATCGCTTTGCATTATCAGACTGAGATGGGATTCCTAGCAAGGTCTATATAGTGGCAGGAAATTAAAGTGCTTTCTAAAAACTCTTCAGAAATAATGCTCACTTCAGTGGGTAAATATCTCCTCTTTTAAATGCTGACCTTAAGAGAATCCTGGTGATAAAATAATTGGTTGCATTCAAAACCTTGAAAACCAATCAGAGAAAGAAAACAAAAGGCGCATCCCAAGAGCCCCAACACATGACTAGTATATGGAATGAACACACACAGGAGAGGCTCTCATTCGGCTCAGTTAAAGAGAACAGTGTCAGTGACAATATACACCATACACACGTTCATGCCTGTTTTGGAAAGGGATGGAGAGCAACAGCAACTCAAAAATTTCCACCGAGAATCTCAAATCTTTTGAAGGTGACACAAGGAACATCTATATGTTAGTGATTGCTTGTTCATTATAAAACCGAGACAGGATTGTGTATTTCAATGCTCTCATTTCAATTCCTTCATGAGAATTTTTTTTCCTGGTAATGATTTCACTTCATTTTAACCTTCTTATAACTCCATTATGACTGAGGGACTATCAGTAAGTGATGTCTTAGATTTATATAGAATCTTATCCTTTACTAATGCTGTATTTTATGCTGGAAACTAGTAACAGCTTACCCGCATTTTGTTGTTGACCAGATCTAGGATAGCATCATAAGGGATTTTGTCTAATGGAAGGCTCACCAGCCACTCTTGCAAGGTCTCTAACAACTTTACCACAGGCTGACGGCCAGGAAAAAGCTGAGGAGAGGGGAAAAAAAAAAAAAAATTACTGAAATTTTAAAGCTCAAATCTCATTAGCACCAAGACAGTTCTATATTTATCTAAACATATTTTTTTTTGTCTTAACAGCTTCAGTTAACCTTAACAAACCATTTTTTTGTTACATGCAAATTAATCATTTGTTCTGTTTCTTAATAAAAAGATATCATATGCTAACATTTGTTTATGAAATTTAAAAAGTTGCATGCACGTAATGTTAACCGGCAAAATGCAGCTATTCAATAGCATGCAGAAATGCTACAGAACAACTTTTGACAGATTATGTAGAATTTTGCACTGAGATAATTCAGCTCAGTATACAGCTCAAGAGGGAATTTTGGCAGAGACCTCTAGGGAATTTTTAAACAGTCAGCATGCTGGTTTCACATCTATTCTAACAGTACTGATATCAAAGGAAGCATCATACACTTCAAATAATACCTAGTCCTTTGGATCAAAAATTCAAATGGAAACGAAGACGTACCAGATTACAAATTGAGATTGCCAATTCATCTTTCAACAGTGAATTTATCTAAATGACTGGAATGCTTCTATATGCACTTATGATCCTAATTTTTCAAGTTACTAAACAAAATAACTAACATCACTATACAATAGTAAAATAGAAGCCTATTTAAAAAGTTGCATATGGATTATTAATATCTTAACTTTTATGGGCATAAGAACCAAGTAAATCAGAGAGGCATACGTCCCTTCTCACTCTTAGAAGATTAATCTCAAAAATTAGTTCTTATAAATCTTTTGTTCAGATTTTTGTAAATGTAGATGATGTTGGTTTTCTAGAAAGGTATTTTCTTTTTCATACGTGTAACAGTGATTTCCAAACACTTGCAAGTTAAAGAACTCAGGGTCTGGCAGATAAGTATGAGGAACTGTAAAACACAGCTGTAATGTCATTATTTTACACTAGAAATGGTACTCTGCATTACTGATGTTTCTAATTAGTACAGAATTCACTAGAGTATGCATAACATCTTCTAAGTATGCTTCCAGAGAGAGCAGTATTTCAATAGATGAGGAAACAGTCCCTGTATCTGCTACATTAAATATATATAGTAATTTATGACAGAAGATGCTATACTTCTGCTAGTTCATTCTGTAGTAGTTGTCCAACTATTCATAACCTCCCTCACTGGCTCAAAGTCCATTTACTTGATACTGTGCCAGCCGCATGGGCGAGAACTCCCTTTCGCTAACTGTCTGTACAGGATCTAAAAGGAGGGGCCTCCTGCATTGTTTGGGTTCAAAGACAGCTTTTAAATAGTCAATAATAAAAACTACACCTCTGAACTACTGACTGACAATTATGTTAACTCCTGTAGGATCCCCAAAATATCGTGCATTACCATCTGAAAGACAACACTTGCTGGGTATCTCAGGTAGATATCAGTCTCACAGAGGATTCAAAAGAATGGGCTTCTGCACTAAGAGCCAAAAGACCTAATTCTACAACAAATACAGTTCCCGAGTAGGAGACTGGATTGGTGTGACACATGAGTTAACATCACCATAAATGCTGCTGAACAGGAGGACAGTATACAAAGTCTTGAAGTCCAGATTCACAGAGCTGTTTTTATTAATTGATTGCTAAATATTTAGTTAAAAAAAAAAAAAAAAGGGGGTGATGTAGAGAGTTAAGCTTTTAAAACCAAAGCTTATAGCCTGCAAAAGATGCATACAGTTATGGTACCAACACTGCACACTTTGGCATGCTGACAGTCTCAAATCTAAAGGTTCCTAATGGAAACACATGAGAACTATGAATGAGAACTATGAGAAAAGTGTTACACAACAAGAAAATGCAAATAAAGGACAGCATTCCCCATTTATCCAATCGCAGTCTGGAGATGAGAATGCAACTAAAAGAGAGCATTCCCCATTTATGCACTAATAGCCAGGAAAGTAAATTACATCAGCTGGCCACGAGCCATCAGGAAGAACAGAGGATGTTTTAGGGATAATACGATGGAAAGATTAGCACTACACTTTCTTAAAGAAATGAGGCCAGCTAGAGATTTCTGACCTCTATGGCCATAGGGGGGCAAGAAACTGTCTGATTTTCAGATAAATCCAGATACTTGCAAATATTTCATACAACCCTTATTATTCCCTTAAATAGCTATGGATTTGCCTTGTTTAAAATAAAATAATATGTTTATTATTCAGCAAGTAAAGAGACATTGGTTATTTCAGCTGAGATTACAAAGTTAATTATTTTAATTTTTTCAAGTCATATCAAGTTACATTACTTATAGTGTCCTTTACTCAGTGTAATATGAGCATCTTTATTTTTGAAATACTGTACCTCAATTATACTCAAAATTTAGATTGAAGTTAGCAATATCTTTAAATGTTCAACCATTTTATGAACACTATGTTTGTCAAATAATAATATGCATATGCACTACCAAAATCTAAACGTCGAGAATGAAAAACAAGATTCCCCCCCCCACTCAAACACAGTGGCTGCTCATCATGAAAATCTGGTAAATGGGCTAAATTTTTAGTGTTTGTTCTATATGCTGCAGACCACAGTCTTTATTTAATTTTGAACCTTCTAAGATGACGTTAAAATGCATTTCAAGTCCTACATGTATTTCAGAACTGCACACAATAGCTCAAAAATAACATTTAAAGAAACTCACAAAAGTTTCATATCTTAAGCTAGTGAGGAAACATATATTTAAACATATTTTGAAAGACATTTTGAGAGGCATATGTCACATAAGAATTTATTTTATTAAATTTTATGTTAGAGTCACTTTACTCTCACAAATAATCAAAGACTAGAAGTGTATACCTTGGCAGAGACGGTAACAAAATCCTTGAAGGTCTTTAGCTCTGCCCCCTCGAGTGTCTTGTGCGTAGCGAGCTCTACTCTGAGCAGGTAATGCAATCCTGATTCAAGGTCAGCCATGTACAGCTTAGATCTGAAACACACATATATAATGTTATAAAGTGGCAGGTTTCTTTCGCTCATTTTCTCACCAGTCATGAAGGTAAAATTGATATATAGTAGGTGTCATTAAAACCTCAACATTTGCCACTCCACAGTGATTGCAGTATATCCTACACCATGTATGGGAAGATACAGTAGTAACTATAGCTGTTTGGTATGGTGAATGTCAAGCTCAATGAGTTTCACTGTACTCCTCTTAACAGAGTCGTTTTACATTGTTTTATGCAGCAATTAGACAAATGAAGTATAAGCATACACAAGAAGTTCTTTTGTATTTGAATAAACTTTTTGCCTCCTAGCCTGCTTTACCATGTAATGAAGTTATAACCTGACATTGTCAGCAAGGAAATAGCTGGCGTAAAGAAATTATAGCTTCTCTTCAGAATCCAAACAAATCAGAAATTATACCCTGTGAAAAAGGGAGCCTTTTGTTTAACAAAAGTAGATTATACACAGAACAGGAATGTAAACAAGACTGAAAAAAGTCTATGTTAAAAAGGACTGAATCTAGAAATCCTCTCTAAAATGTAGTAGTTTTACTGCAGGTTATCTGCATACAAGTTTAATAGTCAAATTAAATCACATCAGTCTTGAGACATAATTAAGTACCTTATGACAGGTACAAGTAAAACATCTAAAGCAAATCAAAAGATTTTAACAGTTCTTCACATTTGGAACTATCACAGCAACAAAAAAACATTCACAACACAAAGCACTTTACAAAATACAAATGCATTAAGTTAAACACCCTCTCTTTCAATACTTTCAGATTATAACCTTGAGTCAGTATGATGCAGAGCAACATAGCAGTACAAGCAGAAGTTCATATAATTAATAGAGCTAAACATTTTATATAAGAGTTCAAAAGCACTACCACTTCTAAAAGCAAGCAGAATTAAAAAGAAACAACTAGTCAAAAAACTATCTGTCCCCACCCCAAAATAACAAGCATTAAAATATATTTATTTTTATATATACATATATATATAAAAGCAGAATATTCTACATTCTTAATGACTCAAACTACAGACTTATTCTGACATTCACCTCCTTAGTCAATAATGTACTCACTTATATTAAAAACAGTAAAATTCTGTTGAATTCAAGTTTCTTAAAGAGACATCCATATGCATGCATGAGATTCGCAAAAAACCCTGTCTGGAAGATGCTTAGACTGGAGATCCATATCAACAAGATTTTGTTCTGCTGGAAAGCAGCTCAATTTAACTAGGCTGTTTTGATAACAATGTTCTACATAAAATATTTTCTTATTATTGTTGTTGAAAGAAAATGACACTAATAGCCTTCATGAAATGAAAATAAGTATGACATGAAAGCACTCAGTCCTACATCTTTTCCATCTAAAGACCTGAGGGATTACCTCTCTGCAAAGCCCTTGTATCCTTCTCTCCAAGAGAGAAAGAGGGTAAAGATAAACCTTACTGGATTTGGTATGATAAATGTCTTTTCTGGTGACTTGAGGGTTTTCTATTACATTAGCATTTTCCATGCGCTTTCTAGTGGACACTGCCTCACTACCATACACACATAGAATTCTTGTTTTCTGTAGAAATGAGTTACAGTTCATTGTTATTTTACTATTTACTTTTTTCTGGGACACTGATTTACTTGCTGAAGTTTTCCAACAATTTAAGTCAGTGATCTATATATTTCAGGTACTGGTTGATGAGTCCTTGGTATTTTTACATCAATTAAGTAGTTAAAAATACTTTCTAAAAAAACTTTCCTTCCATAGCAGTGCAGATATTTGCTGTCAAAAACCAAATACTAAAA
This sequence comes from Apteryx rowi, assembly GCF_003343035.1. Classification (NCBI taxonomy): domain Eukaryota; kingdom Metazoa; phylum Chordata; class Aves; order Apterygiformes; family Apterygidae; genus Apteryx; species Apteryx rowi. The sequence goes on along the minus strand of NW_020448196.1, from coordinate 4,627,270 downwards.
TGCCCCAATCATGCCACCTCTGAAACATTCGGAACACCAGTCATGATTGCTAGGTTACCTTCAGTTAGTAGAAGCTGTCTCCTTGCTTCTTGCTTGGAACTGAATTAATTCACCAGTGTTACCTGAATACACTGAGAAATGGATAAGTTGAAGCAACAGCTGAAAGCAATGCTTTCTGCTTGATGTCATCATTTCTCCAATATTAAACATGAAAGTATTTAATTTTGCTGAGCGGAAGATTGCAGATCATTAGGTCGTGACCAACCTATTCCATCCCAAGTGATGTATCTTGAGTTGAATGAAGTTTTCAACTACACTAAGATTTTGTAACATATTATGGTACAGCTTCCCACATGGCAAGAATAAAGTGCAAGCAAATTTTAATAAACAAGCATTAATCTGAAAATCAAGGGTATCAACTTACTTATCAAACTCTTTCCACACCTTGATTTCTGTGTTCTCTTCTTTGTTTTCCTTTATAGGTAGCTGAAGTGGCAAAAGAAGTTTTCTTCTTACACCTGGCAGTGACTTTAAATATGAAGAAAAGAAAGACCGTAGAGGCTTCAAACTGCATATAAAGCGACAAAGTAAAGATTATTTCAAGATTATCTCAAACTAACTGAACAGTCAAAGTAAATTAGTACATTTTTGAAATAAAAATCTTTGCTTTGTTTTCTGTTTTACAATTCTGGTAAAAGGTGTTATATTTTGATACAAAGTGAAATGAAACACTCTTCAGTTTAGGAACAGCAATAATAAAAAATAATTTGGATTCGTGGCTTGAAATTCCATTCAAAATAAGAAAAACATGTCACATTCACAAAAATTCAGATCATGTCAGTTCACCCTATGCAGGCAATGTTCACATGGAACAAATATTTTGACCTGGGAGCAGGTTTTGGGGTTTTTTTAGAGCTTTGATAATTCATTAGTTTTTTCACTTTTATTCTGAAGTATTTTCTTTTCAGAACTACCACAGTAATAGGTTAAAGCTACGAACTGGCAATAGTGGTAAACAAAAGTAATATTGGGTCTCTTATTAAAAAAAGATAAGAATATTAAATGGTTCATTAAAAACTACCAGCACATTGCTAACAGCATATCGCAACTCTGAATATCAACATTGGCCTTGAGCTTCTTTTTCTACTTAGAAAACCTTCAAAATTGCCTCTATCACAAAAGAATTTTGTCAGAAGTATAAACTTGTTTCTGCAGACAAACATCACAAGGGTTATAATTAACTGCCCATGCCATTTTGGCTGGCCTTTCCTCCCATATGGTAAAATCTAACTTCCACTGGCTTACTCCGTATCGGTGTATTATAAGCAGCCACAAACAGCAAACTGTGTAACAAAACCATTAAATACGATTATTGTCCATAGAGCCAATGGGAGAAATGTCTAAATAGTGCTCAGGATGGACAATTTTCAAAGACAAAGAAAGGGAGCAGACAACTTCAATCAGTACAATGTATCAGTTACATGCTAAGATACAATGTCATTATATAAATATAAACAAAAAGGTTATAAAATAGCTTCCTTTCATACAAAGTAAGTTACAGCAACTGTTATAGCTTAAGTGAATCCCTTAAAGCAGCACACATCTCTCAGGGACAGATAACTACTTACATGTTAATTAATCCATGGGATCCATTTGGATGCAACAGATAGCATGAAGGGACAGAGGTAATACCAAGTTTCTCTAGAAAAGGCTTATCAGAATTCAATGCTCTCTTTACCACAATGTTTTCATACTGAATCAAGTCTAAGATAACCTGGGTAATGAAAAAACATGAATTATACATTGCACAAGGAATATCCAATCTTGTAGAACAAGACAGGTAAATAGGTGAAGTGCATCATCCTTTAAGAGTATCATTAAACTGTTCACCAAGAAAGTGCATTTATTAGCATTCTCTGGACACTAACAATTTCTGTTGAAGATTTACTCTTCTCTGGAAATGATTTATTCCCGCCTTCTATCTTTTTCTTGTTCTACCCTGATCTTTTCCCTTTTAAGTCTAACATCTGAAGAAAACATGAGAATGAATGAATGATAAAATGTCCTCATAAACTTCAAAATAGCCCAGAGGATATTTCACAGGAACCAACAGGTGTATGTTTCATGTTATATATATAAAGTGTTTAAAGGTAAATTTTCAGGTAGTGAAGAAACATTTATTTGGTCCCACTGCTTATGGCATTCTGATGTCGAAGTCCATGACTTAGAGACAATCAAGGGCTTACATAAGTTAAGGCTTTGCCTGACAAGCCCTGTCAGATCATTCGGTGTAATCAGTGGTGTCACAGCACCTAGCTGTTCATCCAGCTCTTTTTGTTTACCAACCCCACAGCAGAGACTGCCGATTGGAATATAGTGCCCATACCTCAAAAGTTCCAGTCCATAGTCCAGCATCTTAGCTCAAACCAATCTTCCTCAGCTGTTTAAACCTGATGCTGGGCTTTTGCACTGGAGCAGCTGGAGTGGGCACACATTCTTTGCAAGGTGTAAACTCCAGCAAAGGGTGTAGGAGGCAGAAGAGAGTGGTAACATGAAGATGCCTCCAAGATTTGCCAGGATTCAACTATCAAAGTTCTTTGCCAACTACAAAGTTGCACCTATGAATATGATGACTCAGTTAAAGCAGTGAAGATTTGTTCAAACCCCTCCCCAAACAAACAAAAAAACCCCAAGAAACCACACTAAACTCTCATTCCTTCCCTTCTTAAATCCTTGAAGATCCCACTGCTAAAGGCAATACTCTTTTGCTGTTTTAATAACTGCACTCCTCAGATCTGTACATTAGTTTATGCTCTTCCATTACCAGGTCAAATGCTCCATTCTTACCTACAGAACCTTCCAGGTTTCAGACTCTTCTTACGTTTCTACTTGTCCTTCTTTTACTTTTACCCCTCTTCTCCCTCTTCTATATTTTTTTACTGTTCCTAGTTTCAAAGTTTCCACTATGCTTCTCCCTTTTGGGTGAATATTATCTTTGCTATGCTTTCCCTCACTTTCAAACTTGTATTTTAAAAGCCTCTTCTTTCTTCCCATCAATGTTAAACACATGGCTTTTCTTTCTTCAGCTGCTGAGACTTCTACTAAGTTTGTCCATATTGCCTTACATATACTGTAAACTTGAAAACCTGATGTTCTTTTCTATTTCCCCAAGATGTCCTATAAAGCTAAAATACTACATAACATTAGCAAATATTTCTCTGCCTGAAAGCAAATTCTATTTTCTGTTATTCAGATGACACTGAGCTTTCCCCATAGCAGAGGGTAATAAAATTAAAGAGAGCGTGATAAAATACTGAAGACTTATGTTCATCACCTTTCTTCTTTTCAGTAAGGCCCACTTGTATCAACACAGCAGTTTCCAGAAACAAATGTCTGGAAGCAGTCTGCTTCTCAAAGTGATTTCCAGTTTTGGCAGTACACCCTCCTCCACTTATACAACTGGGCCATCTCAGCATCAAATCTAATTAGAAGCATTTCACAGACGCTCGATGTTTCTACACAGATTATGCCTAGATAATTATGCAATTTATTTTCTTTACTTATCCTAAATTTTGGCAGCAAGAGAAAAGTAACAGGTGCCCAAGCTAACAGCAGGCTCATTAGGTGCTGATATAATGCCAAATCGAATATTTTACTGGGGGGGAGGAAGGAGTCAAAAAAAACAAAGACTTTCACTTCCTCAGTGCCTCAGATCCGTGAAAATATTTATTCTCTAAATTAGGACGACAGCATAACATTTCTTAAGACCTGTAGGCAAAGAATAGGAACCAGATATTTTAGATTATTATAAAGAGTTGAAATCACAAAAGCTGCCCAGAAGAACAAGTATTATGAATAGTTCTCTAGCAGTAAAAAAAGAATAAGTCATGTATAATCTGACAATATTTTTCTTGTGATCTTCCAAATCTTGAGACTCAAAAGAATTGCTCTAACAATGAAATTGATTAACTATTTTTCCAGTAATGCATGAAAGGAAGAAGTTAACATGACATCATGCTCAATTTTAAGCAAGTTTCTTTGTGTGACTGAATGCAACTTTAAAGCCTTATGTCATTACTTGACTTCCTGATATCTCAAATGTGCATGATCTTCTTTTCATCTCCTCTTTAATCTGGTCCTATAATCACAAATATTCTTGCTGGGCTAAATAATATAAAACTCAGCCATGTTATTGATAACATTCATTTACATTAATTTTGTCATTCGTAAGTCATATATTACCTCTCGTCCAACATAGGAGCTATTACTTTCAAACACGATGGCAGTATAATGAGGGCTACTCTTGTCAAAAAGAGAAGTAATATCACTGGACCTTTTAAGAAGAGAAAAGCCATTTAGCACAGTAGAATGTAATAATCTCATTGTTACTGATGCAATTTCCTTTAATCATCTTGTAGCAGAACTAATAATCGTATAAAACCGTACTTTTACAAGTCTTTTTACGTTTTATTTAATTAGCGTAACCAGTTGTGTTTTAAACAAGGAACTTACGAAACTGGATCCAAGGGCGGGCAAGCAGGTGGTCTCAACTCTTGAGAATGGTTCTGTAAGAAGTCAATCATCATCTGGCGAACTGTTTGCAGCTCACGATCTGCTCCTGCTGAATACAGGTTACAAAAAAAGAAAAAAAACAAAATAATCCCCCCCAAACCACCCATAACACTATTCAGAAAACAGGGAAAAACAGACTCATATGCAGATCCTCACACATTTGCATGCTTTTGTGGGTTAGGTTTTTATTTTCAATTTTGGTTTAAAAAAACCAGGCAATACTATTTGGCTTAAGAACAGGGAGTAAGAATTTAATCTTAGGATTCCATTTTAATGTGGAGGCAAGATGGTATTTAAGAGCTGCCATCCTACCCCAAAATTAAAAACACCTCAAGACTTTTCCAAGCCTAACCATCTGCCTGCCTTGCTGATTTTCTCTTCAAACAATGCTTCATTCTAAGTCTGTGTTTATTTTTGCAATACTTGTAGTGGGAGACTTCAGCAGCTTTTTTGCCATAAAGACATTTATCATGCATTAAAAACTGCACAGGTGTACCATTCTTACCAAATCGGCCAGGTGAGGTTACTAAGCCACACAGCAATAAAAGCAAATAAGTGAAGTGTGAGGATATTTTAAGTTATTTCTTTTAAAGCAAATAAAATGTAGAAGCTCTCACAAATGCCAAAAGTAACAGGTACAATTATAGTCTAATTCTACATGAAGCGCTAATGGTGCAGGTGGTCTCTCTTCTGACCTCTGGCCTTTTAAATGTTAATCCATTGGAAAAGACAACATTACTTTTGTTCACAGACAAACCACTTCAAGCTGTGATCCTGTCAGACACACAGGATAAGCCTGTTTTCAGTTAGTCAGCATCTGAATAGAGGTTTTCCCAATGAGATTCAGGATGCCTGGAAAGTGGCTAATGGATCAAAAAAGCATCAGGGTCAGGACTCAGCAAATGGAATATCATGCTGGTGAGATGCATTTTGTTTAAATGAATTACAAAAAACGATCTAACCATTTGTAAAAATTAAAAACTACATTTCTGAACATGAGGAGTGTGAGGCCTAAGTTCTTGAACAAATGTCTATGCTTTATCTGCCTAAAAATCTGCCTGACATTTCATTTTCATACAGCACTTGTAATGTCACATCCTAAAGAGCTATTCAATGTCCATTCTATCTCTAGATGTTTAAATTAATTGACAGGTAAAGGGATTTTGCTTATTGTATGACATATTCCTGAGCGATGGGATACATGCTTCGGAGATTTCTTAGAGCAGGATATTCTTACCTTTATAATTTTCTCCAGTTGTAAACTGCTTTGTAAATGCTTTGAAGTACTATGCAGGAGAAAAAAAAAAAAGTATTCCTTTGAAAACAACTCACTGCACGAGACAATAGCTCAGTTTAGGGGCAAAAATGGCTTTCAAGAGCTTTTACTTGTTACAGCTCTAATTACACAACATTTCTATCTAGCTATCTGTACAGAAGACAGGTTTCTTTTAGCCTATGAGTTCAAAGACCCACTTCACAACCAACATGTATGAGGATAGCTCATACATACCCGTAGAAATGCTAATTCAACAATCAAACCAACTTTTAGAGGAAAAAACTCCTATCATTATATAAGTTCCTTATAGATCTTTTTCTAAAAATATTTCAGAAGCATTTTGAAAAAAACATAGTATTCAACACCATATACTGATTTGTGACTGCAAACATTAACCTGAACTAATGATTACCAGATCAGTACCACCAACTATGGATATGCTTAGAACACTATTCACATATTTCTCAACTCCCTCCAGTGGTTAAAACATGGCATATAATGGAGCATGACTGCCCTCTGCTATAAAAAATAAAATAGAAAACATTCAGTGTCTAATAAAGAGTACATTACAATTTACCCCCACAGCTTTAAAGGGGGAAAAAAAGAAAACCAAAACCCAAACCCACCATTGCTTTCTCTATCTGGGTAGAACTTCATAGCTTCTACAGTAAAACTTCTACCATTTCCTTTCCTATTATAACAAAACTTACTGAGTTCCATCCATCCATCACTTTCTTTTAACTCTTACAGATAATAATTATACAGATCGGCAAAGATAGAGAAGTTAAAAATTGCACTTAGACCTGAAAATGAACAATTCTAGATTCTTTTGGCAAACACTAGATCACTTTCAAAAGTCAGTTTAAGTGAATTTTGAAATTAGTAAGAAAAATAGTGAAGGATTAATCCAGGCTACGTTTTTTAATGGAACACATGTTCATGAAATTGGGCGATTCCATGATGCAGTTTCAATCTACTATATTTACTTTCATATATCACAACTGAAAACATTATTAAAAGCATGAACATTTGCATCTAAGATGGTTATTTACACAAATTGTTATCTAACAAATATGTTACAACTGGTTGTTATGTACATGTAACAATATACTGCTTTCTAGAACGATATCTTCTTTCAGTAAAAAGTTTTCAGATTCAGATCTGAGGACTGCATTACTATTCTAGACGACTGCATCAGCTATTTCACTCAGCAAAAAGAACCTGAAATCAGCTTTTATCAACTCTGCAGTTTTGTCTGCAAATCCAAAGAAAAATCCCAGCTGAAGAACAACAGTTACATGTAATGCTCTGGGTGAATATATTTGTTATGGTTCTAATTACTATAAAACACGTATCATTTACATAATGCAATATATCATGCCACTTACCCTAAAAGTTGGATAATAGTGAATACCATATTCTTTACATGTCTCGTAGTTCTCTTCTTCCCCACAATCCAGCACACCAATTCTGATTGCAGATTCCCAATCTGAAAAGAAAGATATCATTCCATTTTCAGCAGAAGCGATCGTGGATCTTAGCTGATAGATTAGACTGGTTCCCATGGAAATCAACAACAGAACTCCCATAGATTTCAATGATATTAAAAAAAGAAGCACATTGGTTTGATCCTCACTCATTATTCATTTCTATCCTCAACAGTAATATGATCTACTGATTTTTAACATAACTAAAACCTCTCCATTTTTCTTAGTTGCCTCAGCATTTTCAATAAATTAAATAAAAAAAAAATCCCAACACACAATGCAACATTTTCTGGACTTAAGACATTTTATAGAATCCAAGCAGATGAAATAGGGGCCAATCCAACACTTGCAAGGTACAGTGTTGTATTCTCCAGCTTCCTGCATCAGTCAAGCTTATTCAGTTAAATTCACTCTGCATGCTTATTTTACAAGATGAATCCAACAGTTATCCATCCATATGGCTGTCAATTACATAACTATAAATTTCACACATCTTGTATCATAGTTGATTTTAACACAGACTTGCTTTTAACGAGCTTGCAATTTTCTCAGAGGCCTTCAGAATCGCACAGTCCCCAATCAGGCACTCCAAGGCTCACATGCTGTCTCTTGAAAGCTGTCTAATTTTTTTTGTACAGTTCAAGAATACATGAGATGTATTTAAAAATATCCGAGTTTTAACTGAAGGGCTACATATTTTATATGGGACATCACTGAATGTTTCCTTTTTAAATGTTTCATAGCAATAGCCACAGAGTTTAAGTATTTCTGCTTTTGAAATTTAGCTTGACCTTTATTTGTCTTTGAAGAAGGATGGAGCAGCTGATTGAGAATTTCAGTTGTACTGAACATGCCAGCAGCTGAACAGGCACCAGTGGCAACTACAAGCATTCTAGCAGATGGGCATGTATTCACATGAACACAAAAGATACAACAGTATTTTATCAAATAAAATGCAAAATAAAAAGAAAGTTTGGCTTCTCAGTATTTATCTCATTCAACTTACACCACTCCTCCTCCCTTTTCCACCTGTCTTGATCCTCCTCCACACAATGAATAGAAGCACTATAAACCTAATGCAAATAGCCTGCTCTACAACAATGCAAACCCATCGCTAGCTAAATACGTGGGTTAAAGAGCACCAGCTGGGATATGCGTTGCTTAGCATCCCCTTCTGCTTAAAAAGGAGCTTTTCGTTTCTAAAGGATATGTCAGTCCTACTTCTGCAGTGCACAGCCTAGAGCGTATACATTTATAGTGGCACTGTAGCCTATTTTTTTTTAAAAATGCTGCTGACCATTCTATTTTAAAATAGCATTAGTATTTCTGAAGTGTCCTGTAACATGGCCTAGATTTTAATGATTGCAGGCTGAAAACAGGGGGCAAAAAAAAAAAAAAAAAAAAAAAAAAAAAAAAAAAAAAAAAATGCAAAAAAAAAAAAAAAAAAAAAAAAAAAAAAAAAAACCCACTATATGGATTTTGTTACACTGCATTACAACAGAGCAAAACAAGCAGCATAGCATTCTTCACAGGAAAAAATTTGTCAAATTTGAGCAAAAAGTTTAAACATACTGGAGGTTCATAACATATGTAAACTAAGGATAAAGTTTCTGAGAGAGGTTATGCTAGAGACTCAAAATAATTTCAATAACTCATAAACTACATGAAAGAGGTAGACCAGTGACATTATTTTAACCAGAACTACTTCTGCTTATGCTAAAGAAGTTCCAACACATCACACAAACATATTGGAAAAACTGGAAATGCAGCAAGTTAGTCAAATCTACTATTTAAAAATGCTACAGAATACCAACATAACAGGCGCAATGTATTTCTAGGAAGACATTTTTCTCTGCATAAACCTGGTATATTCCCTCCAACAGGTATATGCACTGTGATGTATTATTTTCCATTATGAAGCTTCAGTAAGGGAGGTAAGAGATACAGCACAAGGAATCTCCCTGAGTGCTACCTGAGTTACATATGAACTGTATTAACGCAAGTCTTCTATTTGTACAAAGGACTTGCATCACTGTAACTGAATTCCTAGATCACTGTAGTTAAACTTGCAAATTTGGTATCATTTTCTAATATAGATGAGCCTGCATACTCAAACATCTTACCACATGAGTAAAATATTTATGAAAAATAAATGTTGAGACAGTCTGAATAAGTGGGTGAAATGTTCTTCTGATGAAGCTACCAATAAAAAGTGTGACTATTCTCAGTTTCCTACTAAAATCCATTCATCCCGATTTTAAAACGGAAACATTTTGCGGGCAAATGACACTACACAAATCAACTGCATTTGCTGGTAGTGCAAATGTCCACAAACATAAAATCAACTTTTTAAATGCAAGCCTTCATAAAAACTTAATAACTAAGGAGTATATGGTATTACTGAAACCAGTTCAAGGCCAAGTGCATAATATCATTCACAGTTAGCTTGACTGCAGATGAAAGTTTACTACCCTTAGGATTGGATTGGTTCTAACTGCAGATGAACAAGAATAAAAATATATATATTTGAAGAAGTCATTGTAAGTTATGAAAAATATTGTCTACAAAGGTATTATGCTGCTGTAGAAACATGTCCCTTTCTTATCTGACGAAACTTCTGTTGAGTTCAGGCTTTTCATGTTCTTCACTGCCATATTCAAACATCTTTTTCTCACGTTTCTTCAAAACAAAACAAAAAAAGGGGAGCTAAAATGTAATAGTCTTTTGGCCACAAGCAAATCAAATCAAAAAGTGAAAATGTTACACAAGCTTATTCAAAGAAACCAAAAATAAAGCTTCTGCTATGACAAACAAAAACCATGCAAGTAACGAGTGTCTGAAATGCTTGGAAACCACTATGGTTCTGTGTTTATAGGTTTTTGAATTTTTGCTCATCAGTCAGCATTCTTCAGCGCGTGACAAACACGTCAGGTTCTATTTTGGGTGAGGCCTGGATTTTGCCTCCATTTCCACATATACAAAAATACGTATACCTGAAACTGCACCCGCATTTTGTAAGCATTAAGCGAGGTTGATACTTTTTCACATGTAAGAGTGTCAGAGCCTTCACTCTGTCATACAAACCGAAAAATCTCTCTCGAGTTAAACGCTAGATGAAGAGTAGTTTAAAAAGCATTTCATGCCACCATATTAACCATAACATTTCCTGTACAAATTCAACCTCAAGTCTTCTCCGCACCATAGTTACTCAATTTAACTGATACCAGAAGGGTCAGTTTTTTCCCTTGCACTAGATCTACAAATACAGTAAAACACTTCAGCATCTGAAAAAAGAACTGAGCAGAGTTAGGCACAGCAACACAAGTCTCCCTCAGTATAAACCAAGAGTATACACTTTTTAAGCAACTTTTTGCCAAACCTGAAAATCTGATCACCAGTTAGCTTTGATGTTTCTCTTGTTTCCTGCCAGCACTTTTCCCCCTTCTGTCTAGAGGTCGCTTTGAGCATTCATGCGATATTGTATTTGCAAGATATAAACCAAGCACACAGATGGCCTCTCCAGTGCCACAATCTTTATTATACTTGGTTTAGCCTTTAAAATAGGTTAGTCTCTTTACAAAACATTCAAAAGACAAAATAACATTGCCTCAAAGAGTTTACAGTCTAAACACACCCCCTGGGCCTTAGTGCATCCACTTGCACTCTGCAACGCGTATGGAGACTTTTGCATGCAGTTCTACGGCTGACCTCTGCGTACGTTTCCGCCTACGTTTGTGGGGTAGTGATATTTTATTCCTGGATGCTTCCGAAACCTTTAACTTGGAGCCCTGCCGCTATCTTCCATGCCTTGCTTCACCCTGCGTACTATTCTGGCAGGGTGGCAAGGCCTTGCCCATCACGGGGGAAGTAAAAAGAGGGTGACCCACACATGACGAAGCACTCTCATGACTCGCGTGTGACAGGGTACCACAGTGGAGCTTTGTCACGCATGGTATGTGACAAGGCTGTGCCATGACGTGTGTGATAAGGCACCGCCATGCATGACCCATGTGTGACAAGGTACCGCCACACGTGACGAGGCCATGCCACAACCTGCGGGTGATGAAGCACTGCAACACGTGACCCACGTGTGACGAGGTCATGCCACAACCCAGGCATGACCCACATGCAATGAGGCTCCACTACATGTGATGAGGCAATGCTGTGACCCGTGCGTGACAAGGCACCACCGTGTGTAACAAGGCACCACCGTGCACGATGAGGCCATGCCGTGACCTGCACACAAGGCACCGCAACACGTGACCCATATGTGATGAGGCACTGCCATAACACACGTGTGAGGAGGCACATCACGTGTGACGGGGCCATGCCGTGACCCCCAGCGAGGCACCGCCGCACCCCACACACGACAAGGCGCTGCCACATGTGACGGGGCCATGCCGTGACCCCCAGTGAGGCACCGCCGTGCCCCACGCGTGACGAGGTGCCGCCGCGCAGGGCCCACGCTACCCCTCCACCCGGGTCCTGGTGCCAGCACCGCCGCGGGGACAAACGGCCTCGCCGCGGGGGCGCCCCGGGGCCGAAGGGCCGTTAGCGGGGCCGGGGGACGGCGGCGCCCCTTCACCGGGGACGGGACGGGACAGGACGGGACGGGACGGGACGGGACGGGACGGGGACTCACCTTTGACGTCCCCCGCCAGGGCCCGCCAGGTGGGGGCGAAGGCGACGCAGTGGCCGCACGACGAGCTGTAGAACTGCACCACCCAGGCGGCCGAGGAGTTGAGCAGCGCCCGCCGCACCGTGCCCGCCGCCAGCACGCTCAGCGGGTCCTCCCCGGCGCGGTACAGCCGCGCCGCCGCCCCCGCCGCCGCCGCCAGCAGCAGCAGCAGCGCCAGCGGCCCGCAGCCGCCCGCCGCCGCCATGTTGGGACGCCAGCGGCGCGCGGCGCGGCGGGGCGGGGCGGGGCGGCGCTCCCTAGCAACGCGGCGCCCTAGCAACGCGCCCGCCCTGGAGACGCGGCCTAGCGCGGCCCGCGCCCTCCGCGCCGCCTTTCCCAAACGAATATCCGCACTTACTTACCGTTATCCCCCCAAAATCTCCCCTCGGGTTCTTTCGACAGTCGTCGTGTCCCCGCGCTGCCTTCACCAGCCTTCTCCAAAGGCCGCAGCAGTTTGTGAGGCCGTTGCCTCCTTCTCCCCTTTTACAGCCTCAAGCATGTCACGAGAGCTGGATGAAGAGCTCATGGCTTTTTACCGCCGTATTTACATCCATTTTTCTCTTATTTGGACTCTCAACATTAATGAGGTTGTTAGGAAAATTGAAGAGAACCTCAGTTAGAGATATTCTGGTCGTTAGTCTTTAACATGCGTGCAACCTCTGCTAGAAACACAAGTTTCAACTCCATGAAGCTTTTTATTGAGCAGAGATTAAAACAGTGCAGCCTTTGGCTCGAGAACTGTTTTATCTCCACATACACATCTCCGCAGGGGAGAGACAGCCCTTTTCACAACTAAAGAAAAGATAAAAAGCCTGCACGTAGGGTGTTGTGAGTTTTGAAAGGGGATGTATGAAACACAGTGCTTTCAGATCGGTTTTGAGCTAGTAATACGTTTAACACCTTTCACAACTGTAGCAACTGTTTGAGTCTCCTTTCGTCCGTAGATACAGGCTTAAAATTTTTCATTACATTAGTAGAGGCAGAGAAAAAACAACACAGAGACTGTCCCCAGAGGGAGAATTCAAAGGATTTCATGAACGCCGAGATAATGGGAGATTGAAGGGCCCAAAAAGCTAATTCTTGCTCCTGTCGCCCACAAACGCCCCTTTTAATCCTCCAAGAAAAAACAGGAAACAAATGGATCCAGACTCTGACTTCAGGCACGCTGGTGTGAATTCAGAGATTCGAATCCAGTTTATGCTCATTTACCTTGGCTTTGCTCTGAAATGTGTGTCCAGTAATGCACTGGCAGCACAAGGGTGAGACTCGCACACGGTAAAAATCAAGAGATAAACCTCTCATCTGAGAGCTGAATACCAGATTCTGCCACTTGACCTGTTCTTTTCCTGGTACTCACTTCTTTCCTGACCATTAATATCTACAGTGGCTCAGTCTTACACATCTTTTACATCCGTACTCACAGCTATAATTTCCATGGCTCCTTCTATTACATCCAAGTTTAATTTTTTTCTATTTTTCCTGCATGCTATAAGCAAAAAAAGGAGATGGTTACAACAGTGGAGTCCAAATGCATCAAAGAATTGAAAATCTTATGGCAGCTGCTAATTAGAAATTTAAAATCTGCAGTGCCCAAGATATTTTAGAGTGTATTTTATTCAGAAGAAGAATTGTTAAACGTGTGAGGATGAAAGAGATGGATTACAGGAAAATTAAATGTAGGATTTAACTGAGAAATAATCATTTTCTATGAAAGATAATGACTCCTCTTGAGGCTAGTATCAAGATTTATTGACCCAGGAGGTTAATATTGATCAAAACCAAGGCAAACAAAATATTAGACCTTGAAGTAGAGTAATCTTGATATTGAAGTCTTGCCACTGACTGAACAGGTCAATATATCTGCGTGCCAGAATCTAAGGTTTTGAACACATAATGGTGGAGGATATTAAATATGTCTGACACGTTCTGTGTATACACTTTTTATTCTCATCAGCAGTAGTTACTTTATAGCTATGTCCTTCTGTATATAGCCATCTTGCAAAGATTCAGGCTCCACTCACAAACCTGATTGCAAACATAATGGTTATCTTTCTCAAGTGTAACACACAGTTCAACATAAGGCACCACTCTGAAATAAGGCAAGTCCTTCATCTACTCATTCACACGTATAAATGGTATTTTTAATAGCTCTCATTCTGAACACACAAGAAGGATCCTGATGATGCTGGTATGAAACTATACTGACAGCAAACTGTGAAAAACTGTAGTGCTTCAATATATAGATTTGTCTCTGTATCCAACAATTTGTCTATAAGTCTGGGACGAAAAAATTTATTGAATTAAATTCTACCATAAGGTGACAACAAGAAAACATTTATCTTGGAACAAATAACTTATCTGGACTAATTAATCAATGAGGATAAAGGTGTGTGTGTGTGGGGGGGAGATAATTCTCACCCAAGAAGGAAGAGTTCATCTAACGCGGCATCTCAGAAGTATCATCATCTGCAGGGCCCACACGTAGGAATGCACCACTAAGGACATGAAAATAGTGTACAGGATGAGATTTAATCTTCTTAGGGTAGAATTTGTCTTTTAATTTCAATTCATACGGTACACACAATGGGGCTTTTAGTGTCCCTAGGAGTTACTGCAAAACAGTAAGAATTCATTAACGGTAGTAGAAGTGTATACACTATAGTCTGAAATCAATGAGAATTTCAGTAAAAATAAATAAAGAATAAAAGATACATGTTTTTTCTTTTGTTTATTCAGAAAACAAACAATTCCATATGAAAACAGTTATCTGAGCCCTCAGTATTTAAAAATAGAAACCTAAAATGCATTTACATTCTGTTTTTTTCACCAAAACCAGACTATATATTGTGATTTTAAATATAAATTTATATTTAGTTTATATGTAATTACCCTGTTTTTATGTTGATTTGGAAGATGCCCTGAATGAACAGGATTTGAATAAACTGAATCTACTTAAATGTAATTATTCAGTAATATACAGTTTCTGAATACCAGCAAGAGAAATAAATGTTTGCATAGTATTAGAACACTAACAAATAAAAATTTATCATTAGTCTTCTCTTAATGTGAAATAGGTGGGAGCACAGGGGCACACACAATGAAAAATTAGCATGATCAGAGAACATTCATATTTCCTTGCTAAATCTTGATTTCTCCAATTTTCCAATACAAAATAAAATAGAATTCTTGATTTCCTTGTTTTTTCCAATAAAAATACATCCCCAGCAACCTTATGTTTAGATGTTGTAAGAATTCAAGGACTCGTGTGAACTGCATGTTAAAGAACTTATTTGTTATATATTTGTATATAAATATATATACACATTTAGTATTCAGAAATTCAGAAACTGGAGTTACTGATAGGAAATTATTCCATTTAAAGTGCATTATATCAGTAAGTGTCTTCTGTTTAGAACAGAAACTCTGGCTCTGGATCCTGCCAGGGCAGGATCATTCCATATGCCCATCTCTGAAATTGTCTCCAGGCTAATTTTAACCAGTTCAAGAAATTCAGTGGTTTAATATAGCCAACAGGGGGTTCTAAGGAAGTTGTTGATGCAGAAAATAGGCTAAACATGAGAGAAATACATTCTACCTGCGCAAAGCCTTCTTTCATTGTAAACACTGGCATATAACTTAGCCCAAGGCCACACTGGTATTGGGAATATGTATTGGGGATACAGTTCAAAATTAAAATTCTTAATTGTGCATATTTTGCCTTAAAAATCACAGAGATTAAAATTCCACCATTAGGGCCTTTTAGCGAATACTTCTAATCACAGGCTCGTCTCAGACAGATCTTATTAAGAACTCTGATTGTGTCAAGGATCAAGCTATCAAAAATGTCTTCAGTTATTCTCATCTTCACAGTTAATTCATCATCATCATAGTAAGTCCACTGAGATTCTTCTTTGTGGAGCTCCTGAATCTAAAATATAATATGGATATGAACGTTTACTTCAAGAACAAGAGTGTGATCAGTTCTGCAAGGTACAAGAAGCTGTAGCCCAATCCAACAGCTTCATATATGCATCATTAATTTAATGCCAAAACTAAGAAATTTTTAGCTACCTCCATTTTCTAATAAAGTCCACTTAAACCACTCACAAGAACTGACAATAGTGGGCTATTATTGCAAACATACTGAAAAGGAAAGCAATAACTTGATTCTGAAGTTATTTTAAGTAAATGTGGTTCTCAGCATGAGAATTGTTAGTTTAAACTTAAACTTTTACATTACTTTTATTTGACTTTTACATTAAAAAGTAAACAAAGCTCCACTTGGATGTCTGCTTACCAGAATAAGGTCCACTCTGTCTCTCTTACAGTTTCCATACTTGGTCATATTAAGGAATTTTCTTTTCATTTCTAAGTCGTTCTTTTCCAAGTTCATTATTTTAATAATTTCACCCTGAACAAATGTCTACAAAATAAAACAGGCTGAAAAGAATTTTTCTCATAGGAGATCTGTCTCTGTCAAGGTTGCAAATGAGAGACATAGGAGCCAGTTGAAGATCCAGCTTCAAATCTAGAGATGCCCCAAAGTTTAGGGAACTGATCTAGAAGTAGCGGGTTTATTGTGATCAACACATTTTAAACATAAGATTACTAAGTCCTAAGATTTCCATAGCCTGGAAAATTTAGAAGCCCAATTCCCACTCCCCTACAGAATTCCATGCACTTGGAGTATTTAGACTAGCTAATCACCTCAGTCTATATTTATTCAAATATTTCAGAACAATGCTGTTTTCTTCTCTCATCACCTCAGTTGTACTGCCATAACCCTCCCAATTTTCGCATGTCTTTGCCATTTCGCCACTGCAGTCTCTTCATTGACTCTCATTATTGTGCACTTTATATTTCCAGAATGTACCTTGACCTCATTGACATCTGTTCTTCTGCAAAGACTCCTGGAACAGCCAGACCCCAAATTTTCTTTCAGCTGTGGAAATGTATTTGGATTTACAGTTACATGATATTCTGCACATAGCAACTCATGGGTCAAATCAAATATAATCTGTAACAACAAGAAAACACAGTACCAACATAAACTGAATCCCTCACTGATACCCTTTCAAAAGTTTTCTTAGTGCTTGCGAAAGAACTCAGACTGGTGACAATAGAGATTTACAAAATTTCCTAGCATCACCTATGTCACTGATGTTTCTATAACTGATATCATGGTGGCCATTACTTAAAAGAACATGTGAACCAGTGCAGTAGTAGATTTTGGGCAGTGATGTGTGAACACTCACTAAGTGTGGATGGTTTATGCAGGAGGCCCTGATGGGGCCCCTTAATCTCCTTGTGCAGACAGAGGTCCCCAAAACTCAGTAATCCCACAATGCTGAGGAACATGAAGATATTTCCAAACATACCACCTAAAGGACACACAATTATGACAGCAAAGAAACAGGGAATGCAGGGGCAGCTGGTGTGGGAGCAGGAGACGGAGGAAGGAGGGGAGGTGTGTTGCTTGGCAGGTCTCCAGTAGTTCTGCTTGGAGCTGTCTGACTGCTCACCCTGACTCGGTCCCGCACCTGGGAGCGGTGTAACCCAACGGAGCAGGACAGCTGAGGCAGGAGACTTGAACTCTTCAGACTGCAGCTTTCTGACAAGCTTGGCTTTTTGTGATTGGACCCAGACAGAGACTGGACTAGGTCTCCAGGGTCTTATAACAGGGGAGCTCTAGCAAAATGCTTGTATTAGAGCAAGGACACCTATATTTTGTTTTGCAGAAGATTAACAGACACAATGTATTTTGCAATACCTGTTTCAGTGTTCCTTTGTTATATTTAGTGTTACTAGTTAGAATAATGTTAAGTACTAGCTGATATGATTCAGCCTACAAAACACCAGAAAAAGTTAATAACAGTTAGTGCTCTAAAAATACCTGATTATACATTCTCTTGCTTTCTGTTTCCAGATCGTTCTCTGAGAAGTCACTACATTCAAAATGCTTTGGCACACTGATTCTCCTGCAATTTGAGTGCCTGTTTTCTGGAGCCCATAATTCTTCTACAGCACGTGCAGACAATTTCTTAACATATGAACTGTAATGTGGTACCACAAGAGGAACCTCTGCAGTTTTCTTCCAGGGAGCTGAGTGCCATCGATCTAATTTGTACAAGTACTGCTTTTGTGTTTGTCTCTCCAGAGTATGTGGGTCAGAATTAAGCTGATCAAAATCTTCAGAGCTTCCAAAAACACCAGCATCAAGGATTTTTGTAAGGAACTTGAGTAGGGAGAAAAAGAAAAGCCAGATAACATAATATTCCATATTTTACACAATTTGTGGAGGTACTGAAATGCTTAGCAACTGATTTACGGTTGCACTTAAAACGAAGGAATAAGAATCCTTTACTCGTGGGTCTCAAAGAAAGGCCTACTGATGAGTCACGAAAATGCTATTTTAACTGTATTTGGCAGAATTCAGAATTAGACAGAATTCCAAATTTGAGTTCCATTACAATTTTTGACATTTTCAAATGTTTTTGTTCTGAATTGGGAAAACTCTCCCCCCTGCCAAAAGCAAAACTTTTTTTTTTTTTTTTGCTTTATTTGGTAGTACTTCCTGATGGACTATTTAGGAAGTAAAAGTTGGACATCCTGTGAATTCTGTATGTGAGGAGTGAGTCAGATTAAGTGAGCAATCTGTTTTCAAATGTTGACATGATGTCTTTATTGATGATGAAAAACAACTGGACAGCACAAATGCTTGCCTGTGTAGACACAATTGCAGGTCTGACACCTAAGTATACAAAAACTTCCTGACTCTACTTACTGGCAAAGTGGTTGGAGAAGTATCTGAAGATGAATGAAATATCTTGTCTGCTTTTGCTCCTTGTTTTCTTTTAATCTTCTTATATTCTTTAACTGCATCATCTACAAATTTAGTTACAATTCTTTCTGCTACTGTGTGACAACCATGAATGCTAAGCATATCAAAATCACACAGTAAAACATCAGAAACCTTTGCTGATTGTTCAGATAAGCTATCAGCTGGATTTTTTTTGAAGAGAAACAGTTTCTGATTGTCTTCTTGTTGTGGGCCTTTGCCATAATTCATCACTTCTTTTTCAAAGGCACTTTTATGTTTATGTTGAGCTGCTTCAGAAAATGCAATTAAAGTGTCAAACAGAATTTTTTTACTGAGCTCAACTGCGATATCATCAGCAAGTTTGTTTCTTCTTTGATCTTCTACCAAGCAACAAATATTTTTGCTTGTGTTTCCCTCAACTGTGTTGCTGGTCTTATTTTCCATTGGAAGCACATCTGCAAGTATCCTTTGTTTTTTTTGTGTCAGTTCTGTTTTTTCTTTATCTGATTGCAAGCACATTAGATTATTTTGACAAAGAAATTCATTACTCTTGCACTGACCAGAATTTGGAAACTTTTGCCCTTTTCCAGACAGCAAGGCAACATGTAACCTAGACTGTTTTTCTTTCACTTCTGAACCTCCCACACTGTTTGTGTCTTCAGCTTTCTGCTCTGTAAACCCTGCTCCCTGCTTATCATCTTCAGTGTATTTGCCGTCTCCTTGGAAGGATTCATCATCGTAGAAGGAGTCCGAGTCTTCATCCTCAGTGTAATGGGAACCATTTTCATTAGCCTGCAACAGGTGTGAAATTTGATCAGGTCTGACAAAGATGCCACAATGCTGAGCACACTCAAAATACTTCACCCCTTGGTAAGTTCCAGCATTATCACCTTCTGCTTTGTCAAGTGCAACACCAGCCCAATAGCCACTATCAAAACAAGTCCGTCCTTTGAACATTAAAGTCCCAGGTTGTGTCTTTTTTACTAACACTCTGTCTCCAATTTCAAATGATAATAATGGGTCATCGCTGTCCTCCTCAGCTTTGGGAAGTGTTAAGTGTGTTTTGCATAGTTTCTTCATGGACTCAATATTTTTACTGGTTTCACCAGAAGAAATAGGATTTGGCACATTCAGAAACTCCGAACATTGCAAAGACATCTCATACTCTCCTTGCTGGTGTTCTGATAAGTCCTTCTTTGCACTGGAAATATCTTCTTTAACTAAAGATTGTTCTGAGAGATTACCATCCTGAGTTGAAAAAGCATCAGTTGGCTCTGGATTGAGCAGAGGAAATTCTTCAGGCACAATGTTATCAGGTAATGGGTGTAATGCATCCATTTTCAGTGATATATCTTCATCCATACACTGTCTAGTCTCTGAGAATATCATTTGTTCTGGTGGAGATGGGAAATCATCCGTACTGAAGCTAGAATCATCATTTTTCATTGCTTCTACACCCAAAGGAAAAGGAGGAGGATCTTCACTTGGAAATGACAAATCCTTTTTACTAGAGGATGGCAAGTCAGCACTTCCATAGGACAGCACTTCATCAACAGGAGACAGTATTTCTGACAAGGTATCCTCATCAGCTGGAAGGACACCCTCATCACTAATAAAAATTGTATCATCTTCACCCTTGGAGGAGCAGTTCTCAGCTTGAAACAATTGCTCTTTTGAGGAGTCAGAAGAAAGCAGTCCCCTCCCCATTTCCTTAATGGCTTGCCTTTCAGTTGTTGAGTTATTTTGATTTTGTGTGGCCACCCTTTGCAAAGATTCATATGAACTGATTTCAGTTTCTGTATGGTCTTCCTCAGAAATTCCTGGCATGGAGGTAGGCAGAGATACAATTTTACTGAGCTTGCTGGAAGTAAGTTTCTCATTCAAAAGCTGTGTATGATTATTTTCACCTTCTGAAACTGATAAATCTCTGGAGGATAGACATTCTACTAATTTATCATTTGTAATACCTTTCTCAGGTGGAAAAGAGACAGTGTTACTAAATTGGTCAGTAACCAAATCTAGACATTTCAAAGGATCTGTCAGCAGAAACCCCATTAACTCTGTATTTTGATCCACAGATATACTGTTAATTTCACCATCCTTTTTCACTCTGCTAGTTGTAAAACTGGAATCCTGCTGTGCACAGATCTTCTTAGTTGAGTAAATATCATCACTGTACCAAGAGCTGGTATCTGCATCTTTATCCTGCTCAGAGATCTCTTGAGAAGAGGTGTCATTTCTACCATAGTCTTCTGAGGCTTCCAAATGTGGTTCATCCATGCCCTTGGCAGGGTCATCAGACTGAAAGGAATGTGGTGGCTTTGTTTTGGAGGCATTTTCTTTGTCTGACAGGATGAAATAAAGCAAATGATCAGTGCACCCATGATCTGGAACATCTCCAGGATATTTCTGAGAGCTCTGACAGCGTGATGAAATCTCAGGACTGCAGTCAGCTTTGGGCACTTGTTCATCATGTTTGTCACCAGATAACACTTCCTTTCCATCATTTATTGCTATTAGTGTCTCTGTTGAAATGTTAGGAAACACATCACCATTATCATAGGCAAACTCTTCTGGGATACTGACATCTGTGTCCTCTCCATTCTTCACCTCTAATTCAGAATCTGAAATGGAGCTTTCTGAGATGTCAATCCAAACTGCAGACACTTTCTGAAATTCTGGGAGTGAAGAGTCTGATTTGGAACTCCCACCTGTCAGAGAGAAGTTGTGTGATTTGGAGGATGACTCTGTGGAAGCTAATCCCTTGGAAAAAGCTTGTAAATCAAGTTCTTCATCAGAAGTTTCATGAGAAATAGGGTCCAAATGTTTCAGCCACTGACTGCCATCGACCTGACTGATCTCACAAGTGACAGGCACTTCCACTTCTTTAACTGGAACATCTAGAAAAAAATCAGCATTGCAGAAAAATCTTTATTTTATTGAAAAGGTTGCTGATAGGTAACTTAAGATTCAGATCCAGCAATTTTCAACTGCAAATTGCATTCAAAGGTCAGAAGCATTAGCTGCACAATCAAGATGAGAACTATCTTTAGTATCATATTGTACAAAAATTAAGATTTATCAAATAAAGATGAAGAACTCAATAACATAGCAAGCAAGCAACTACAACAGTGTCTCATGTAGTTGATCAGAAGGGTTTGAATCCAGAATCTTCACATCTCTATTATTTGAGCCCACTTAAGAACTTCATTACCTGGTACAAGAAGTAGGCTATTGTCTTCCATGGACAAACTTTGAGGAAAAGCTACTACTCAAACTGTATATTACATAACCATAGAAGCCCTACTGGGAAAAGGCATTTCTTACCTTGTGACAATGAGATTTCAAAAGGTGATTTTTCATCTATATGTGTGGCTTCTGATTTTCTCTCAGAGTCTGTGCTAATCCTGAAAATACAACATTATAATTGGAGTAAAACTGAAATTATGAAGTGAATGGTACTGGCATTCCAGTCTGTAGTAGGCAGAATGCTGGACTAGAACATTAAATTTCTGTTGGTGTATTTATTTGCTACATACAAACAGCATTATACAAAATACTATCACTTATTTCTTAACTGTGACTTCAGACACTTTCTGTCCAGCCCAAAACCTTCAGAAGACAAAATTTTTTTTTCAAACTGGCTTCAACAGACCTTCAGCTGACTCTGAGGAATCAGATCTCCTAGGACAAACTAGAAGCCAATAATGTTTGGTTAGTGTGAAAAATATTATGTCAAACTCTTAAAAGGAGTCTGCACTTTTTAAAATCATATAAGACAAACAAAAACCCAAGCTAAGGTCCTAATGGCCTACCTCTCCTTTCCACAACAGAACCAACCATAGGCATTGTACCCAACCCCTGCATTGCTTCTGAAAACGAAGCAGGCAAGGTCTGACACTTTTATAAGAGAAGCAGAAGATAGGCCAGAAGACCTTAGCCTTGACAGATATAGTACTTATGCTCTTCTGACGACCTTTCTTTTCTTAACTGGGTTTTCACTACTGTGGCTCCATCTGAAATTAGCAGTGATCCTCTTTCACCATCTTCTTCACTATCAGAAGAAAGATGTTTCTTACTTCTTCCAGCCTGCAAGAAACCAAAAGAATACCAATGAATTGCTACTGTACTTCCCCCACACTTAAGGGCAATACTTTAACACTGTACAACAAAACTTGAAGGCAACTTTGGCTTCTCCACCTACAAGCTGAGTTCCAAGCATAATATCTCCATGCCTGCTGATACTGCTGATTTCTTTTGTTGAACATTTACATGAAGAAAAACAGTTCATATAAAATTATAAGCTTTCCACATGCCTGAAATGGACTACTGGAGTCCTGCTCTTTTCGAGTTTCATGACTTCTCTGCTCCTTGTGCAGTTTCTCCACTGTCAGAGAATCATTCTCTAGATCCTCCACTATGAGTGATGTGCTATCACCTGAAATACACAGATTATTCAGCACAGAAGGCAAATCCAGGCTTCTCCTTTCTCTAAGTTGCACAAAGTAGCCATGACCAGAAGAATCTAAAGCTTGCTACTAGAATTTATGGCAATGCCTATGCACTGACACGCTAGTTTATGAAACAGCACAAGACTTCTGCCAAATATAAAAAGCCAAACACTAACAGTGAAATCCTGGTCCACCAAAGTCAATGGAAAAATTTCTCTGTACCTGAGGGACAGGATTTATTTCAGACAACTTGCTGTCCACATGCTCAAAGTTAGGCTTGAGAATCTAGTTAATATGCAGCCTCTACCATACCTCTATCATTAAAACCATTGTTATTAAATCTTAATTACACAATAAAAATCTATAGTCTCCCTCACTATAGTATCAAGGAGTAAATGTAGACAGGTAGTGCATTAGAAAAATGGCACAAATATGAACTGTTGCCACCATATATAAATATTTATAATACACAGATTATGCATACATGGAGCTATATAAATGACATAACTGGCTCATATATAAACAACCAGTTTTATTTTTTATAAGTTGTACTGAGTACAAGAAATATGAACTGAAGATAAAACCTGGAAACAAAAATAACTCCAGCATGTCCTGTTGAAATCTATCTTCAGCTGATCTATGGTCTTTTAAAATGAACACCCTTAAATTATTTTTAAAATGCCTCAAAAGAAAGTAAATTGTTAATGACACAATCAGAATAAGTTATGATTTTGTTCTGAAGAAGCAGCATAATCATATCTCATAATAAACCTTTGAGAGATCTCCACCATCTTGCCTAGCAGTGATTTATACATTGGATATAGTGAGCAAGACACTTAGGTAATAAATGAGAAGATTTTCTCTCTTTCTGTCTGGATTAAAGTTTGATTGAAGTGGTTGAAACAGATTGGACGTAATAGCATTAAATATGATTTACCAGTTTCTTGAAGAGTATTTTCTGCCTGAACCAGGCATAAGTTACACAATGTAGAAAGCATCCCCAAGCCTTTCACTGTAAACTTGCTGTCACATGGATTAATATCTTCATTGTTTTTAAGATCTAGCTTTGGGCTTGAAGTAAATGCTTTTTCCTCCAGCACAGATTCCTAGAATGTAAGTATTCAAGAGACAGAGTTAGTGTCTTAAGGGAAAAGGACTTTGCTGTTGACAGACTGCCACAAAGAATAGTTAAGAGATCAATAGAGATTAACTCTACATGTTCACACTAAGATTTATACATGTATGTGGACTCCTGCACATATATACCCATTTTATATCTCTGATGGAGGAAATAGGAAGGGGACTAGTCTCTGCAACCGCTATGGACAAGTATAGTTTACTGCTCCCAGGACAGGAGGTTTAGCTGCTCCTGGTGCAGCACCACACTTGTCCAAGGGAGATGGTTTAAACACATTGTCACCAGTTAACAACATAGAGAAAATGGAAGGGGCAGGAATGTTGTGGTAAACCAGCCCATGTCAAAATTCAGTCTTCAGCTTTGTGCCAGTGCACGAAGTCAACACACGGATTAATTAATTTCAATTGATGTTCATAAGTGCCAAAAGAGCCTTGTTCTGGTCTTGTCTTAATATGAATATAACCTGAGGAACATTTCTTTAGGCACAAATAGAATTCCAGAGATGATTTTCTTACCGGAAATGCATACTTTTTGCCTTCTCTTGGAATGGGTGTGGATATAGCTTCATCTATTCTAGCTGAATTTGCATGTTCCAGATGTAAGAAAACATGATCCTGAGCATTAAGCTCTGAAAGGTACAACGTTAAGTTACAATGTTTACAATGCTGCATTTTTATTTATGAGTAAGTTGACTATAGCCTTTTGTTTAGCTCAATCATAAATGGTCAATTAAAAATATTTATAGTTTGAGTAACTTTTAATTTTGTCCCGCACATTCCTTGTTACCCCAACAGAAGCTTAAAGGACCAATGACCTTATTTATCCAATCATTAACTAACTTATCATCCAATTACATTGTAGCAACTGTAACGCCCGCTTCCAAATATTACTGCACTCTCTCTCTTCACCTATAACAAAACAACTTCCACCTTGGTTAGACCTTCTTCTTGCTAGTCCTGAATAGATCCTTGTGCCAAAACCCAGGCTGGAGGTTGCCAAGGAACAGACCAGCACCAGAAGTTGTCTATCAGAGGTTAAACAACCTAGCAGTCCTCTTCTGAAAGATCATTTAAACTGCTCCAAAGAACAGCTGAGATTTCAACTTTTGCCATAAGTCATTCATTTTGACTAAGCGGTCACAAACATGGTTTGCCACAGAAGCTTTCTATACTGGATACCTGTGTTTTTGTGATCTTTAACCATAAAGCCTGTGTTTTGACCAGTGGCGTCACACAGTTTTTTGTCCACTGTTTCGGACACATCAGGAGCTTGTACACCGAGAGACTGCTCCAAACCTGGGGACTCCTCTGCCTGTTTCTGGTATTGTACCAATGGTTTCTTGTTCTCAGTAGAAAGGCTGTAAACAATTAGACAAGAAATTAATGATTTGGAGTTGTTTTCATGTTCACTAATTAATCACGACAAATCTCTGTGAAGTCAATAAAGATAGGAATTAAATGCTTCTGGTAGTCCTTGATAGTACCTATAAAGTGCTCATATGCACATATGTTTGTAAAACTGCAATTTAGCAAAGTGGGAAACTCTCTCTGAATAGAATATTTATTTCTCCATTCTCCTCCCTTGCACTTAATACTGTATTTTATACAGTCAGGTTTCATACCTTTTTATACAAGATAGGAGGAGACTAAAGAAATCATCGACACTCAAAAAGCAAAAACAGGGTCATATTCTGAACTTATATGCCTCCTCCTGCTCCAATCAATGATCCTATGTCAGATTCCAATAGATCACATTGAATTTTCCATTTTAAACACAACACCACAAATTTGTGGACATTTGGGACATCAAATATTGGTTGTGACAGTGTTTTGAATTTTCTAAAAACAGAAGATGAAACTGTCATCTCCTTACTGCAAAAGCACAAGGCATCACAGTTTGTACTCATGGACTTTTCCATTAGTGGTACAGGGGCTATGATACACAGCTGAGTAAGTAATTCTGTCCAGAAAAAACAATGACCCACATTGCCTTTTTTAATACAGTAACGATTTTTAAAAATTAAATATATTCTTGAATAGATTAAAAATAACAATATCATAGTTTCCAGGATCTAAATCACTATTAATTTTTTAATGTGAAAAAACCAAGCACGTATTGAATTCAACACCACTAATCTTTAAGGAAGTTAAAATAAGAATCCCAATTCAGAAGACGTATTTCAATTAGCTAAAAAATTGTTCATTTCTAATAATTTATAATTACAAGTTTCTGTATTCCTTATTCCTGGTATTTAATATTAATATTTAATATTTAATCCTGTGGTGTATGTATATTAACATCAGCATACAGAAACAGCTTAAAAATAGGCTTCTTCAGAATGGAAAAGAAAAAGCCGTAGTCGTTAGGAACTGGTTTAAATTTGCTGAAATCTACAGCAATAGCCATTCCTTGTCTTCACAAGCAATGCAGCTTCTGTCAACAGGAGTCACTCAGCTACTGCACTGGGTTTTGGATCAGCCTCAGCTTTCACAGGGGAAAGCTGCAAAATTGACACTGGATTTCACCTGCCATTAAGCTTTTCCTCAGGTACAGCTATTTTTCATTTGGATAATAATTTAAGTATAGTTTTAAGGAATGTCTGCTTTTTCGTAAATGAATAAATATTGCATTATATTGCATTTTGCAGTAACCTAGCCCACAATTCTGTGGTTATGCAGTCAGCTAATGCAGAGTCCTCTTTACAGGCAGTAAAATGCAGCACTTAAATACCAGTCTGATCCATTAATAGAATCCGAAACCAGCAGCCTTTTCTGCATGTTGGCAATTTGTTTATTATTTCACTTTGCTTTAATTTTCAAAAGTATTTCCCAACCCTTTCCATCCCCTTACAGCCCTGCATAATAACTATTTCCCTGATCAGTATAAAATATTAATATACCTGCGCTGGTGGATAGATAGCATAATTACCACCCTGTACTCTTACACAGGAAACAGATCTATACACAATAACGCAGCAGCCAGAGTTTGGGTGCATTGTGAGTTCCACCAGGCCCTGTGTGCTATAGACATTTGCTAATATTCACTGTTCTCCTATGAGCAGACTCGTCAGTAGTAAGAAGTGAAAGCACAGCCAAGAAACCTTTTAAAGATTCCTGTGACTTGTAATCAATAACACCATGAATTATAGATCAGCTTCATGCAGAGATTTATTTGAAAGCCTTTCCCTGAGGGGACTTAAGTAAATGCGCAACCCTGACTCACCAGTCTGCCAAAGAAGGTCTGGGTAACACTGAATGAAGGGTCTTTTATTCATATAGATATATATTTGTGTTTAATTGTGCTTATTTTTCTCTAAAGCAAAGTAGATGTTTGTTCATCTGAGTCTGTTTTGAAAGACCGATGTTGTGAGCAGTGTGTGTGCTGCTGGGTCCTCACCTGCGCTGCCCAGCACCTCCTGCTCAGTGTGAAGCGAGTGAGGGATGTTGGGGACACAGCGTCTAGGGAGACCTGAACAGGAGACTGCTGCTTTCTCAGAACAGAGTCTGAACTCCTGAACTGCTTCTGACTTTGGGCATTTTACATGACCCCTCTATGCTTAAGTGCAAAATAGTTTAAGCATAAGATTAAGCAAACAACCTGTTCTGTGGGGTTAAGTGATACATAGGCTTAGAGCCAGCAGATGACAAATGAGTGAATTTCACCAATTAAATCAATACATCTCTACTCATTTCATATGGGTATTTTGAAGTTTAATTAATAGATAGTTGCAAAGTGTTTTGAGTTTGTAGTTAAAAGCCATCATGAAAATGTGAGTTTTCATTAGCAGTTGTATGGCATCATTAAAAAATATCCAGGTTATTAATGCTATGTAAATTAACATACCTATGTCCGGCAACATCAATCAAAGCTATGTTTTTTCCTAATACTGCAATGTTAGGGCCCAATCCCACAGACGTATATATACTGCTTAACGTTT
The DNA here is from genome assembly GCF_003343035.1 of Apteryx rowi. NCBI lineage: Eukaryota > Metazoa > Chordata > Aves > Apterygiformes > Apterygidae > Apteryx > Apteryx rowi. The sequence continues at coordinate 4,598,911 of NW_020448196.1, read as the reverse complement.
TATAGTCTGGATAATCCCGAATGAAATATGTCATACTTGCCTGCACAAAAATGCAGATTTTAAAATGAATGTATAAAGCCTGCAAGCACTGGCTTTCTTAATGCATGGAAGATTGTGATCCTAAATGCAAGAATATAGAACCATTCTAACAAAAGCACAACTGCCTGGGGAACAAATATTGCTCTACCTTTTGCTCTCAGGATTAAAGAATTTGTTACCCAATGCAGACCTTGGTTTTCCTTCCATGTGCAATAAGCTTATGATGGCAAATTATCATGGCTTTTCTGTGTATGAAACAGACTTGCCTGACTTGTAATAAAAAATGCAAATCACAGAACTACATTATATATATATGTATACTTACTCCCTGGATTTCATGATTATGGCTCAGATTCAGCTTGTTCTATTGAAGGAGTTGGTACTTGTGATACAAAAAAACCCCTTTGATCACAATGCACCTTCTCCTGTAACCTCAAGGAGTATTTTTTCAGACATCAGACGGAGTCCCTGATAAACAGTAGAGCTGGTCTACATACTGACCCAAACAGCTTTCAGGTAAAATTCAGGATTTCAATTAGAACACTTTTTTTTTCCCACAGAAAAGGACTTCATCTTTTTAAAGAATGGAAGAATCTGAAATAAATACATTGCTTCTTATAGATATATTGAAATGATGAATATATTCAATCTGAAGAACTTAGTGAGTAGTATGTAAAGGGTCTCCAGCTATGGATTCAGACCTTAATTTACTTGATGCTGTTCACATACCTTGCAACAAGCTGGTTCCTGCCCTGAGGCGCTTAGAGTTGTAGACATGGAACAATAGGTTGGACAGATGGAGGCAACATTGGTCACCATGATAAGCAGTGATCTTGATGCACCAACTGCTTGACCAAACAGGTTTTCAAAACTTACCATTGTAAAACTCCCTCTTGAGAACATTTAAAGCTCACAAAATTATGTAGGATATAACTGCTTTTATCTTCTCCACGGGATTGCTTTTTATCTTCGGCTATCACCATGGAAAGGGTTTTACTTACCCCTCATATTTCTTGCTTTGTTTATTCTTTAGCTGGACACAACTCTCTCTGTTCCCTGACAGACCAGGTCTTTCTGACTGTGCTGTAGATTCTGCTGAGATGGAATATAATGTTGGGCTGGAAACCAGTCTTGTTGTCTTCTGCTCTATTGCTTCTTCAGCTGCTGGGCTCTTTGTAAACTAAAAAGAAAAGGGTAGTGCATAAGGTTTTACCTGTGTTCCTGCAGTTGTAGTGCCAGCTCTGATTTCAGTTATTATCCACTTCAAAAAAACAGAGACTTCTAGTGATAGTCTCATTAGGACTGCAAAAATAACCAAAAAACTCTGGTTGACTTTAATAAAAATAATGTTATATGAGAATTGAATGCTTTGAAAATGTCCCACTATAGAGCAAGGTAACAAGTCACGTTAGTCATCGCTCGTATCCTCACAGTGAATGGCTTGTATACTGCCCCTTTTCTTATCTTGTTTTTCTGCATGACTGGTATGAACTGAAGAACATTTTCACTATATCTTGCCGTTTCACCATCAGATAAATTATTTCCACAATGTTGAGGCAACATTTAACCCAAACTTGCAGAACTGTATTTACTAGCTTGCTTGAGACAAGTAACTTTGAATGCATTAGTGTGTGTGTATGTAGTGTGGGATGCTTAGGAAAGATTATTTTATCCTCTTTACAAGCAGTGATCATTCAAACACTTGCAAATTAAGTTATCTTTTGGTATCTGAAAATTCAATTTGAAGGACTGCCTTTGAAGGAATGCTTACATACCCAAAAAAGCATCTGCATATATATCTTTCAGTATATCAAACCTACCTTGGAATCTGGACTGGGCTGAATTTCACCTAGCAGGATTATGTAAACGTATAGGTTTGAACAAAATTATTCTAGGGTAGAATGTGGCCATACTGCACAGCTGACAGTTTCTCTAACATTATTTTTTAATCTGTTACATGAGAATCATTATCTTAAATTTAATAATCCAATGTTTTTCTTCATTATTACAACTAATAGGAGAAGAAACCATTCCTCACACTGTGGCACACTAAAATCTAAACCTAATGTTACATACAACTGTAAAACTAAAAGCTATTATTAAGAAGTGACTTAATAACCTCTTGCTTCCCAGTCAAGTTATTCAGCTCTTCCTGGAGCTGTGCTGTTGAACGCTGCATCATTAAGATTTCTCTTTGGTGCTTTAATAAAAGCTTCCTTTCTTGATGGGCTGCCTTGTAGATATTTTGCAGGTGCTGGATTTCTGCCTACATGGAGTAGAAGAGGAGAGCAACATAAGAGAGAGTTAAAATATAAAAACAGGGAAAAAAAACCTATGTAAAAATGTATGTAGTATTTATTAACATAAGTCAATACTATTAAATACTATTATATACTATAATACTATTAAAGCATCTGGAGAATTCAATATGCAGTTGTTTTTATTCCTTTTTTGTAAAAGATTTTTGCAGTTTTTCTTTTCACCAATGCTGACTAGGGATTATCTGTGAAAACTGATGACAGGTAAGGGGATATTTCACTGCCTGAGAGACAGGAGTAGCTCTCAGTGGTGAGACCTTTGGAATCGAAGTATCTTCAGGTCATTCAAAACTATACGATGCTTGTGATACCCTGTTTGCATAGGAATTTCTCAAAGTAAAACAGAGGCTTGTAGTACATAAGGAACAGAACTCACATCTTCGGATTGTCAAGTCTAATTATAAGCCCATCATTCCTCACAGTATCAGGAAAACTGAGACTATAAAATTACTTGTCAGATTAATTTAATATATTTCAACATCAGAAGCATAAATCTGCATAAATCAGTGTAAATCTAAATCATATGACCTGTTCTTTATGGCACAAACAGAAAAATCAGCAACAACATTGGAGTAGCAGAGAAAAATGTTTTCTCCTCTCTCTAAAATTTACAGATTGCAGGCTTTGGCACAAAAATTACCTAACTGAATGTAGGAAACACAGAACAGAATAATGCATGTGAAATAAAACCACTGACTTTTTTTTACACATGCTGCAGCAATTCCAGCCATCTGCTAGTGTTGCATCCTCCCACTGTTTATAAGATGAAAGCCAGCTCCTGTTGCTGCAATATTACCTGCTCCTGTTTCAGCTCAGCTAGGATTCTGCGCTGCTTCTCAGCCACGGCAGAGGCTCCCTCGCTGTCTTGCAGGTTTTCCAGGCAGCTGAACACCAGAGAAGCATGGGGATCACAGTTAGAAAGATATTTGGATGGTATGAATTTAATGCTCTTTAAAACATTGCCAGGGATAACAGTAAAGCCGCAACGGGCCATCTCGCCCAGACCGCTCCCGACGTAGCCGGACCTCCCTGAGTGCTCAGTATGCAGCAGCTCCTGCTGAGAGCCAGGGACACTCCTTCCTTTCCAGGATTTTGGAAATCCGTGTGCTTCATATAGGGGTTTACATGGAAGTTTGCACAGCCTGCTTCAATGCATAGCCCTTACTGCTGGCTTATTACAAGGCAGGCGGAGACCTATGGACCGTGCGCCACGGATAGCCGGCTTGGACCCAGAGCGGGGTGCAAGAAGTAGGGTTTTACTAGTCCTGAGGAGCGCTGTCCCTCGGCAGCCTCACCTCGCGTATCGTGCACGGTCCCCGCCAGTTTTAAGTCAATAAGCCGCGTACAGGCCCAAGTATAGGAATAAACCACCGGGCCTGGCACCGCACTGGGTTGACAACATGGCCAGAGGAGGCAGGCTCATCCCGCCAGCCTGCGCTTGGCTCTGGGGGAGGAAGGGCTCCAGAGAGGGCAACCTGGCCAGGAACAGCCCCAGACCGTGGCGAAACCCCTGCAGGGAGCGGGGGCCAAAGCGAACCGTCCCCCGGGACTGGGGAAAGCCTGGGGGCCGCGATGGCACGCCGAGGGAGGCCGCGCACCGGGGCATCCCGGCCCGGTCAGCGCCGAGGGACCCGCGCTCGTCTGCGGGAGACGATGCTTATATTTACGTCAGGGGACAGTGTTGATATTTGCTCCCGAGCTCACCCACCGCGTGCGGAGGCGCAGCCAGGCCAGGCGCGCGGCGGCCCTCTCCCGGAGCGCCTGGCCGCGGAGCCGGAGCAGGGCGGCCTGGTGGCGCGCTCGGGCCTCCTCTGCCCGCAGGCACTGCTCCGCCACGGCCAGCCCGAAGTGGCTGGGGACGGCGACGGCGACGGCGCCTCCGTAGTGCCGGCCGGCCTCGCCGCGCTGAGGGCACAGGGGGGGAAAACGGCGTTTATTCGTGAAGCGCCACCGTTTCGGCATGGCGAAGGGGGTGGGAGGGGGGCGGGAAGCGAAGGCGTTACCTGGCTGCCGGAGCCGGAGCCTGGCGCCACGTGCCGGGTGCGAGGAGCAGGAGCGCGCGGCGGCTCGGCCCGCTCTGCGGACGACGGGCGGCCGGAGCAGAGGGAAGATTTGAAGCCACCGTGAGTAAAACACGTCTCGGTAAGGGCAGGGGAAAAAAAAAAAAATTGCTTCTGAACAGTGCAGCTCGGGCGTGAAAAATAAAGATTAAAGCTAAGCGGTTTAGCTTTCTAACGTGCTGCCCCGCAAAAAAAAAAAACCCAAACCCGCTATGATCCGTTCAATTACGGGGCTGAATTACAGGCTCTAACCCAACTTTCAACTGAAATCACGGTAAACAGCTAAGAGGAAAAAGGGGCCTGCAAACAGGGTAAATAATTCTTCCTTAACTCCCGAGATTATATTCTGCAGAACGATCAGAAGTATGCAGGGAGATCGCTATGATTAAAATACACGTGACGAACGCAATATTTAGGTCAAAATCTTCCCGGCTCGTTCAGCAAATTAATGAAACTTGCGATCTGGGCCCTGCGTGCTGCACCGTCGCTCGGGCCCTGCTGGAAAGCGTGCGGCGGGCTGCGCGGCGCCGCCGGACCCCTTAGCGCCGTGCTGACCTCCTCGAAGCGTCGAACCCCCTGCTCCGGGAGCCTGGCTGTGTCCCGCCGTCCGGGGATCCATCGGGCTGGGATCGCGTCCTGTTTGCAGTGCCGCTTGTTTCCCGGTATGTGCCTCCGCGCTGCTGAAAGCAGGGAGGAAAGGAAATACTTTCTTACTGCAGCCTCAGGTACCGTTTCAACCCCTAGCTTTTACAGAGAAGTTCTCCACGGAGGCTGAATCTTTCTCAAACTCGCGTGGTGGCAATATTTGTACAATAGTGGAAGTTTTACTTGTGCAAAGTTCCCTTCCGGCAATTGTATCCATAGGAGTTTAAAAGTAATTCTCGGGTCTCTAGTCTATGCCACTTTAAATGAACATAAAAATGTGCGCTTACAATATTCTCATTCATGCCAAGGTATATGGCGAAAAAGCAGAATGGGGAAAAGGATACTCTTTTTTTCACAAAAAATAATATATGAGAGCTTCTACCTTTAGACACATGCAAATTTCCCTGCAAGGTATTTCTGCTATGATCTGTGCATAAATCAGAGCAGAAAAAGATTGCAAAGGTGGATACTTTAGCGCAGAGCGCTGAATGAACGAAAGGATTAGGCCACAGTCTTGGAGACATTGTAACTGCCGTGTAAACCATTCTCTAGCGATGCAAAATAAACATCCATTTCAGAAATGATGCACAGTGCCAACGCTCTAGAGCCCTAAGCCATTCGCCCAACCAAACCACAGGCCAAACCACCTAACCGCCCCAGGGTATGCCGCCTTCTGTACCTCTCGCCTTCCGACTGATATCCTCTCTGCTTTTGCTTTGCATGGTCCCGTCTTGGCACAGAAGAATAATCAGCTTTGGAGCTACTGCACTCCTGCAAAAACAGAGCTTGTCCTCCATAAACATGAGTGATCTATTTGAAAGGCAAACCTTTTAAGCCTGCTTCCCTCATCCTCTTGGGAAAGCCCTTCACTGTAGATAGTGCCAATAATTCCTAGAATTGAATTAACTGATGAGCTGGATACTACTAACAGTGAAATAACTGTGTGGGCATGTGGAAGTAAGGTAGAATAACAGCTCACAAACTGCTGCTTATTTAGAGCTGCTTTCATAAGAGTCCGGGTACTGTGTTCATCCTAAGGGCTTTAAAAAAACAGAGATCACTTCTGCCTGAGCTGTCCAAACATGTGGAGAGAATTCACTGAGCCAAAGTATCTCCCAAAGCAAACATTCACACTGATGTAAAGAGAACCTGGAACTGCACATGAGGTCTGAGCTTGCATTTATGCATCTGGGGCTAAATTCTTATTCTTGTAGTCACTGAAGTCCATCAATTTCTAGCTGACTTCAGAATCTGAGGCTGGAAGGCAAAAAAACCCAAATAAACAGCATACTAAAATCTTTTTCTTTCTTTTTCTTTCTTTCTTTCTTTCTTTTTCTTTCTTTCTTTCTTTGAAAGGAGACTTCTTGGTTATGATTAGCATCTCACTAGTAGGCTTTCATGTCTGAACAGAAGTGTCACAGTAATTATCCCCTGAAAACCTAAAAACTCTTCTCTCTGACTTTACAGCAAAAAAAGGCTGTAGAGGGCAAAAGCTGCAGCAGAGTGATTTGAGTATAGTGATAGTATAAGTGCTTTCAGATCCACAATCCAAATGACAGTCTATAGGACTCTGTCACCTGAGAGATGTGGACACTTCTGCAAAAGTTATCCTGATCTACATTCTTTACCAGTTAAAAAACCTTTTGATTAAGGGATTCTGAGTGAGAAAAAACAGTGGGGACTAGAGGAGTATTTTGGTAGGTCCAGAAATGGTACTACAGGGCCTGGAATGATAACTTACCTCTAAATTGTGCTGAAGCAGGTCATTCAAAGACCTCTGGCTTTCTTGAACTTCTAGCTTTGCTTTCTCACTCAGCACTGCCAGTTGTTGTTTCTGCTGCAGCTGATGGGCCTGCATTGGGAAATAATATGCTATAAACAGTATTTTTAACTGAATCACATGATTCCCCTGAGCTGGGTGCCAAAGTGCAACAAACTCCAGGAGAAAGCAATCCAGGTATTGGGCAGCCAGCTGCCGTCACACCCCACGGCCTTCGGAAGGCCGCCCGAATGCTCCCCTCAGCTTCGGCTGCAGCAGAGCAACGTGTTCTTGCCCACCAGTGCTAAAATGGGATTTACAAATAGGAAATTAAGGTTGGCATCTCTCCCCTGCAGCTACTTTGGGTGTATAAACCTGATGCACAGTCAGCTGCTGCCAACTGATTATAACCTGCATACACTTGTACCCAGAGATAGCCAGTAGCTTTTTACGCAGGATAGCGGAAGGGGAATTGCTCTTTGCTTAGGCTGCTTGCTCTACCTTCAGTTTGTGAGCCAGCTGGAGGGAGATTTGCCTCAAATTGCCCAGATGGCTCCCGTATTTCTCTTCCAGTTTTGTGCAGCTAAGGTCTCCCTCACCTGCAAAAGATGAGAAAATAAATGCTAACAGTCACCATTAGTTAAAAAAAATTTGTGCTCCATTTAGTAAGTGCCAGCTAAAGGAAGTATCAGGGTTTAACAGAGGAGGGCAGTGGGAGCAGTACTAGCTGCAGACTCCAGCTGGATGCTACCCTGAGAACGTGTCTCTACACTGCCCAAGTCCATGGGGATTTTAAGCATTTGCTAAGCGTTTGGCCAGAAAGAGATGGCTTGCTGGATCACAACTGAGGTCAGTACACCTTGTAAATAATCTAACAGCATCATTTTACTTTCAGCAGGGTCCCAGGGCATCTGCTTAGCTCTGCTGCCTTCCAGGCCTGGCTGCACTACTCAAAACATGCCTGAGTCATAATACATAGATTTAAACAGGGGATTGCCACAAGGAGAAAAGGGGATGGGTACGTTGTTCCTGGCTGCATTTTCCTTTTGAATCCTCCCTGGGCCTATTTTTGGGAGCCTCCCAAATCTCATGGCTGACTTTATTCCTGGAATAAGTTCTCTGCGTGCATCTACATCTCCTACCATGTCTGAGGAAGTAAAATGTCACTACCTCCATCCTGTCAAGAAATCTGTTAGCATAAACGCCTGCAAGTCCTGGGCAAAAGGGAAGAGGTAGGACTTAAGAGGACACATGCCAGGAGTGAGAAGGACTGGGGAGCAGTTCCCCTTTCTAAGCCACGCTGTGGTTATTGCTGCTCTTGTTCCTGTTTTTCCTTGGCTGCACCAACAGGATCAGACCCACTAGTTAAAGAAGAACAAAAGCTTCCCAACCTTGTCACCTCCTGGAGAACTCGAGCAGCATCACATGCCCCTCCATCCTGAAGCTTCTCCCTGTTCTGGGGTGCAGATTTGGTTTCCCTCTTTTGTCACACAGAAGACAAGCTCATGAGAAAAGCTTTTGCTTCCAAGTGGGGAAAACAACTCTTGCTCCAGGTGCACCTATTTCACTGCCGCTTCCTCATTATAACTCTCCTGTCCGTCTTCTGCAGTATAGGTGATGTAATGTTTACCAGTGATATACCCTTGCCTGTTTTGAGCTTCTCAGATAAATTGCTAAGCTTATTCAAACAGGTTGTGTGTGTACTCTGAGTTGTGTGACTGCCACAGCAACCAGGGTCATAAATGAATTGAAATGTGTGTCATAAATAGAAATAGGCTTGACTTGGAAACTTCAGATAAAATCTGCATCCCTATCCAGTTTGTCTGAATTCAAATTACCTCATATCACAGTACAAGCCCACAACATGCAGGGTTTGTTTCTGCTTGAAATACTAAGAGATCCTTAACACAGAAGCTGTGTCAGAGACTTGGGCTTCTTTGCCTGCCAGGATGCTTTTACTGTTTACAAAGATGCGAGGGAAATAAAATGTTAATGCTTCAAGCCTGATGCAGATTTTCTGTTTGAACGTTGCTGCTTTTTTTTTGTAAATGGCTTGACTGCAAATTTCACTTACCTCTTGGAGTGTTCCCAGTTATCATGATTTTTTAAAATATAGGAGGCTTTTCTTAACCCCCTGCTTTCCAGAATCAAGAGACTGGATGAAAATCTCATCTTTCATTCAAGGAATGAATATTTCCAACCTTCCTGGTTCTGGTGGGTTGTTTGAAAAGGCAAAATCAAACTGAATGACTTAGAAATCATATGGCCAATAAAGAGCTCATCCTTCAAAAAGATTTTTGTTTTTACCCCAATCTTTGCAATTTGAGGCCTGATTCAGACTCTTCAATGCTTGTAGTTACCAGTGATGATTTCAGCTGTGGGTTAAAGAGGTATTGTTTCTATAGGGTAGTTTTTTTACTTGTTTTAAACATGTAATAGAAAAGAGGCAAGTGAACAGTTCTTTAACAGGTACACAGATAGCTCATCACTTTCAAAAGCCAGGATGTCTCCTTAAATATTAACAAATAAGGTCATTTTGCACAAACAATTTACAAGCTAGATTTCTTGATGGCAAGTTGTCTGAATAGCTTTTAATATCAATAGCTGGGCCATTCTGAAGTATGGGAAGCTCTTAAGATAGCGTTTAAAACTGGGAAGTATTTTGAACTTGCGCCTCAAACTGAATGATGCTACTGCTGTTCACCTCAGAGACATCTAATGGTATTGATCTCAAGGTGAATAAAAAGTTTGTTGTGCTCTGTTTTCACCGCTCTTGAACATAATTTTCCTAATTGTGGCTATTGCCACATGTATTCGTTGTGTTGCAACATCCCGCATTAAAGAAAATACCATCTGGCTAAACTTCATGTCCTCTTACATTGTGATGAATGGCATTTTACTGCATACCCAGATAGCTTCAGTGTTCATACACTCAGCCACGTTAAAAAAATGCTATTTATTAAATCACTTTCCGCTGCACCTGCAGAATCTCAGTAAAACCCTGTAGAATCTCTGTGACATATAATTAAAAAACCTGGGCTAAAAGTCTCATTTTTCTAATCACTTGAAGTTAGACAGAAGCACTTACTGCTGCTTTATTCAAGGACAGCTTTTCCTCTTTCTGCCCATGTCAGCAATCAGTCCAAACCAGTTATTACAAAAATACATACTTGCAACTTTAAATATAAGCACAACTTTGACTACGTTATTGCCTGGGAGTATATGAAGATGGAGTGAAAAGGGTCCTGAAAGGCTGCTGTGGAATGGAGCAACGGATCCAGAAGGAACCGATCAGCTGGCACCTGGGTCAAGGCAATCCTTCCCCTCTCCAACACTGCTGTGCTGGCTCTATTCCTTTATTATTTTATGATACTCTTCAGATAAGGGAGGGAATGGGTGAAATGCCACCCACGCATTTCAGTGCTGTGTTAGCATGCAAGCACTGAGCTGTAGCGATGACAAGCTAATGGCGATACAAAAAGAGGTTGCCTAACCCCTGATAGCAGCTGAGATATGCAGCACAAGTGAATGGGATGGCTGAAATTCCCATCTTTGGCCCTTCTTTAGCAAAAGCTATAAGCCAAGCACGATCCCTAAGGAAGAGACTCCAAACCTGAAGGCTATGCTTGTGAACCCCAGAAAACCGATGGGCTCATCTGCGTTCCTGAGTACCCCCGTGAATCAGCATTTCCATGCCCACCGAATCCGTTTCTTCTCTATAAATCCATCTGGTATCTCACTTGTCATTGAAGAGTAGCTGCTTGCTAAATTATGGGATTAATGTGGCCTGTACTGCTCCTGTCCTCTGCATGTTTTGTGTTTATAGCTAAATCCTTTAGTGCATAAGGTTGGCTGGAGTTCAGCTTCCAGCCAGATGTTGCAGCACATGGCGACGTTTCAGCCTGCTGCAGACACTTCCACGTGTGCTGTCCCACATCCCGAGCAGCAGAGCAGCTCCCGCCACCAGCTAGCGCGAGCAGAGCCCAGCCTGAAGCCGCACCTAACCAGAACACTGAATTTGCACGAAATGTTGCTCTATTTTTCATCAAATATGTTTCATTCCCTCAACCCACTAGACTTCCAGTAGGGATACCAAAGCCCGAACCATTACATCAAAGCAACGCAGGACCCCACAGAGCAAGAAATACGCAGAAGTCCGCAAGATTCGTGGTGGCATTTTACAAGTAACAACACACTGTGGGACAGTAGCACGGAGAGGGACGAAGTCCTCGCTTCTTGCTGTGCACAGGAAGGCCATAGCACGTTTTATCAGCCAGCTAATAAGTAGTGTGAACACAGCCTTTGAGGCCGTGGAAAGGAACTAGTTCAGAGGGGGAAAACTGGTATCAAAGGGAGCGAGAGCAATTCTTGTGCTGCCTGCCGCCGAGTGGAGAGGCACGCTGCGCTTCAGCGCTGCCGTCATTGCAGGCTGCTTCGGAGATGCTCCAAGGCTGGCGACTGAGCGCCCTGGGGCTTGCCGGGCAGCGGGTTCGTAGAGTACAAAAGACAGTGTAGTATTTTGAAGCAAAGCATCAAGACCTCTCTTATCTCAAAACTGTCAGTGAGGGGACGATTAGCTGAAACCGTGCAGCTACACTTCTCTGCTCTCCTCTGATTCCACTAATTTAACTGTTTCTACCTCTCCTATAAGCAAGAAGGCAGCTCCCTCTAGTGATACAAAAAAAATGTGAAATCAGCAGTTAAGGGGAAACATAATTTTATGTATGAATATGTTTTCTTTGTGCTCCACATTAAAATTCTGCATTTTAGGAACAATGGATAGCATCCCATTTGCTTTCCTCATGCTAATTACTTTAAGTCAGTATCTATGCTGAAGCTTCAACGTTTAGAAAATACTTGTTTAACATGAATTTCAGTTTATACCTCGTTCTCTCTCAAACAAAGAAAGGAAAAACCAAGAGTCTGGCTCACTCAGATGAGCTTTCTCGTTTGTAATCCAACACAAAGCTGTAGGAATGGCTACAGGGAAAACGGTTGTAAAAGCATCCAGTTCCCTTATTTAATAGCAATATAGGAAACTTGGGTACTGGGCTGTATTCAGAGGATGTGCTGCAGTATCAAAGAAAACAGAGCTTAGCTCCCCGTGGAAGAGACCTGGTGGTCCGGCAGGAATGATGGAAAGATGTTATGCAGTGGTGTCTCCGAGATAACCAGGATGTGCAAACCGCTTCCTCATCAGCTCACGTAGTCACAAAGTTTTCTGCCTACACTGGTTAGAGACGCATACAGCAGCGATGTGGGCTACTTTCCAGCGATCTCTGTGGAGATGATTTGTGTTTGTCACAGCACATGCTTATTGCGTTTGCAATTGTGGATTTTATACTAGCTGTGTTTAAAAGGAAAATTGAACAGCTCAGGACAGATTCACTGTCTTATTCCAGGCAGTAAATAGTTACGAATATTTTGTGAGCGTCTACTTCCTGTAGTGTGCTTTATTATGTTTGAAAATGAGTTTTGTTATTTTGCCAAGTGTGTTTACTACAGAAAATTTTTAATGCCTTTGGCATAGCAATTAACAGTTAGGTGATGCATATATCTTTTAAAGTAAATATTTATGTTTTGCAGCAGTCATATAATTACACATCATCACGCTGTGTGTGCGCAGTGACTTGTGCCTTCTTCCGTGAAAGCGAGCAGAACCAACCGATGCTGTGATGCATTACAGCAGTCAATGCGGCCCTGCATCTGAATACCCTTTTACTGATAAGGGGGGCGAGCAGAGCCACTTGTGACCCATATTTCAAACCCACATTGTCTTCAAAACGACAGTACTGTGCCTCATCTGCAGCAACATGTCCCTTTATTGGAACCACTGGCTTGCAAGCCAGCCTTGGGGTTGAGCTCCAACACTGCCAGCTCCTGCAAATGCAGGAGAAGGTCAAGCTTTCTCTTGGCATACAGACCAGGCAGCAGTTCCTGTTGTTCAAGTGGTGAATGGTGGATGGCAGGGTATTTTGCCAGGTAGTTCCCAGAGTTATTCCCTTAGTTATTAATGCTAAGTAAGTACAATGTCTTTTGCTTATGGTAAACTGTTCAGACAACAGACTTACTGTCCAATCGTGTAGGATGCCCTCCTGTTCCCTGGGGGCTGGGGAGAAGCATAGTAAACAACGCTGGCTTCTCCAGCACCTCAAAATCCAATACTACTTATAAATTTTTGTGGGGAAAACAATGAAGAATCCTTAATAAGAGCAAAGGCTTTTTGTAAGTACTCTCTTTGAGGAAAGGTTATCTGATCTTGCTCTTTTGTGTCTGAAAAGCCCTTAAAACAATGCGCCATCTGCTACTGTTTGGTAGAAGCAAGCAGAGATCTCTTCAGACAGAGGCCTGCGAACTGTTGTGCGCCGTTTAACCCTTTCGGCAACAAACTTTCCCTTGTTTCTATGAAACCATTTGTTCTGCAGAGAAGCCGCAGAGCCCTGCGGGCCGCCCTGTCTTTGGCCAGCCTTGCAGCATCCTGGGGGAGCTCTCCATTCTGTCTGCGCCCTTTATCAACCCCTGTAAATGTGCTGCGCCTTGGTATCTCTTGCTGCACAAGTGGGATGATGTCCCACGCTTATCTGCCATGGTAATTAGGAGGAATTAATTGCAAAGCTCCTTGAGACCTTCAGATGAAGCTGCAAGGGACTGCAAATGGCCCTGGTCTGAATTATGGAGGACTATTCATTTGTATGAAATAGCATAAGAAACACCTTGGGAGGGTACTGAGTAACCACTGCACTCGACACGTCTCTGGGAAATGCCAGCTTACCAAAGTCCTGCTCAAAGCCGCCTTGAATCTCAGCGCCGGTGGTCAGAGGGGCAGAGGGTTCGAATATGCGGCTGTCAGGTGTCCCCAGGCTCCCTGCAGGAGACCGGTCTGCAATTTCCTCTTGATTCCGAGCTTCCAGGGCAGCTTCCCACGGGCAGGGATTCCCCTGAGCTGGGGGTTCCCTCTGCGGACTGTGTTAAGGCAACAACAAAAATTGCTGAGAGAGTTTTTGAGGTCATGCATGAGCATAAACAATCTGTTGAACTAACAAATGGTTATTTCATTTTAACAAAGCTAGCATTTATTAAATTTTGTCAAATAGGAACAAAAGACTAACCGAGAAGTCATACCTGCCGATGTACAAAGTTCCCTTTCTCGTACCTGGATGATGTTGGGAAAGCTAACAGCACTCTTCATTGCCTACTCTAATTACTGTTTGGAAAGAGCTGGATTTTGTTCAACCTGGCAGAAAGTAGAAACAAGAACCTTGCAGTTCTGAGGCTTAATTTATTAGGGCTGTGTTGTACAATCTGTGCTATTGTTAGTACTCGGTTGCACAATTAGCTCTGAACTTGGCAAAGCTCTCTGAAATCTTTTTTTGCAAGGTGTTGTAGAAACACAAAGTCTCACTCTCCGTTCCTTACATTTCTAGGACTTGTGCTGAGCGTGGCTATGGCCCAGTTAAGATTTGCTATTGATGTATGTTATTTAACATTGCAAACAATGTCAACACCAAGGCCCACAGTCCTGCCAAAGATCTCAGCTGACTGGTTGCACTTTGTTTTGGTCTGTAGCTATATGAACAAAAACTAAGCTCTGAACTAAGACCCGCTCATAGCTGGTATGCTGCATTGGTGCAAGTTCCACTGTGTCCTTTCTAAAAGCCAGAACAAGGCTTAGCTAAAAAGATTAGGAAGGAAGGTGTGAAAATGGGCATTTATTGTGCTGAAACACAGGCAGGGAGACTGAGACACATTGAAATGGTGACAGATGTTTTCTTCTTTATACAGAAAAATGAATGTGGATTTTTTTTATCGTCAATCAGCTTAGGGAAATCTCATTTCATTTTTCTCATTAATAAGCTTTGCTTTGTTTTTCATGACCCAGAAACTGCTAAAATGATTAGAACAGCTTCCACTAACGCGTGTCTTGGATGTTGTCTTCAGAAAGTGGGAGCAAAGGTGGATGAGTGAGGAAGAGGGGAGGTAACAGGAATTTCTCATAAAGCAATTCTAATGTTTGTTGGGCAGATACACTGAGCATTGTTTCTGCATTGTGTTGTGTTGGTTGCTTAGTCAACTCCACTGTTGCTTTTGGCTCTTAAGAAACGCCTGCTTCTGCTGATGCCAAGGCCCCACTCCAGCCTTGCCTAGTTCCTGGGAAGGCTCGTGCTGCCACCACTGGGAGTCAATACAGACTCTCCAGAAAACCTTGTGATTACACAGGTGTGATCAGCAACCCCTCTCATCTGAACACAACCAGCTCTGCTGTGGGCATAAATTATCCCAACTGCCAGATGAGGCTCTTTGGATTTGCACCCGCTAGAGGGAGAGCAGTAGTGGGGCGGCAGCAGGAAGCAGAGCTGTGATCCAGCAGCTACCCGTGCCGGCACATCGGGCCTCCGCCTGCCTATTGCTTGCTCTGCCTTAGCCTATGGGCCTGCTCTGTCCACTTTCAAAAATGAACTTACTGCAAAAGTATTATGAACTTTTTGACATCCAGGAGACGCCGAACGTTAACAAAAAGCCACCTCTATGGGCAACTGAATCAAAACAAGACTGAGATTGCATAAACATTTTCTGGCAGTTTGAAGAATTCCCATCAGTGAGACATTTGCATTAGCAACAAATCTCCGTCAGCCGCCCCGGGGGACTGCAGAGCAGCCGTGCATGAAATGGGAACAGTGCTGATGGAAAGATGCACCTGCGGGATTTCTTGCATGAACATGAATCACTGCTTTCACAGCTATAATCAAACATGCAAACACAAAACTGTGCTGTCGAAACTGGCTGTGGGTAAGATCATGTTCAAGTGCCTTGATTTCGTACCACTGGCTGTGTTGCATTTGTGAATGAAGCTGGCAAGCAGTCAGTTGTTAACAGGTGGCTTTGTTTAAATGAACTCTTTTTGGAAGAATATTTATTCTAGCCAAATGTGGACTCATAACCCAGTGACACTGGTAGTGTCCTTATCATATATCCTTTATACGATCCCTTTACTGTAACTACTGCTGGGTCAGAGGGAGCACTCAGCTCCCAAGGAGACAAGTCTGGAGCTGTCCACAACTATAGCAGCATGGTCCACTGGTTAATCCTAACTACGGTGATATTTTATCTGCATGTATCTCTCCTCTTCTCGTGAAGAAGCACTCGCAACAGGGTTGTAATTTATTGTCTGAAAGGTTTTATTGGTGAATTTTTTCCTGTGATGCTCCGAGGACTTTGTTTGACTCCTCTGCTCAAACACATGGAGCTTTGCTTTCTCAGTAATTGCACTGTCGAGGAGATCAGTGCAATCTATCTTATTTCTACTTTGTCTGATGCTTGTCCATTACAGCTGAAGGGCTGTTCCCGTCTGGGTCCATGGGGATTCTGCACCTACCTTCCATTAGTGTGAATTAGAGTTGCATATAAACACACGTGCATCAGGACAAGAGTACTAGACCCCACCAGTTTTTTAAGGCTGGTGGGCTTCGCACACTGAGGTATCATGCATATGCAACTCCGACACTCTTCAGTGCCTGCTCTGAGTGCTGAGCACTTGTGTTTTATAAATTTGCCATCTACTGTGACAGAACAACTCCATAATTCTTGCAACTGAACCCTCAGAGCAGAAATCAGTCCAACCTTTGTAAATGTAATAGTTGCACACAAAGAACAGGGCTTTAACTCTCAGTGATTCCAGTAATTACTGTTCATAACGTTGGTAAGCTGAGCTGTCTAGACTTATCTCTCCTATTTTCATTTTCCTCTTGTTTGCTTTGAACTGTAAAGCTGTAAACAATCCTCTTAAAAAGAATGCTGTGCCATAGTAAAGGCATTTTCTGTATGCATGGCAAAGTCCTGCCTTCGGTTAAAAACGGTGCTCTTCTCTCCACCACAGCTTCCTGCAGCTTAACGTTTGAACAGAAGGGAACGCTGTGATTCCCGTGGGTGCTCCTGCTGCTTCCGCCCCCGTCTGTCTCACTAGGGCCCAGTCTGACTCCAGCACAAAGCCACCAGTTCTAGTGCAATTACTCTGCATTTGCCCCTCTGTAAATAAGATCAGAAATTGTTTCACGTCCTTGGCCCTTCCGAAGTAAAAGGCAAAGCTCAGCATGAGACTGTGGCCTTTCAGGTTAATTCCCCCTTGCTCCTCTCACAGGAGGAGCAACGGGCCAGGACGGGTAGGCTGCCACGGCCAGTTCGGTCCCAGGCACTGGAACTGCCTCCTAGAGCAGGGCCGGGCCATCCCCTTCTGGGGCAGGGATCAAGCAGCGAAAACACCCCGTCCTCCTTCTCTCAGAACTGGAATTTAGGGACGCGGTGGCGTCTTCACTGCGGCCAGTGTGCTGCACATATGTCCATTCCTTGGCAATGCCTCTCCAGGTCATATTTAATCTTCAAGGGCTGGGGGGTTTATTCTCTAAGGGAAGACCACTCTGCAGAGAGACGTGGTCCGTGCTGGGACTCCGTGGCTTTGTCATTCTCCGATGGCTGGACAGAGATACAGTTTGATTTGGGGTGAACTATTGTGTTTGAGCTGACAGGTCCCTTCATGGTTCTCTTTGTAACCAGAGATGACCCATCTAGGGGCATTTATACAAATATGTCTTTGCTCTCTAAGATACAGGTTAAGAGCAAAGGACTTACTATTTACTGTCAGCTACATTAAACATTTAATTAACATAGGCTGACTGAAAACCTAACCTACATTAATGTAATCTTTTTTTCTAAACTTCCTGTTTCAAAACATAATTTCCATAATTACCATGCTCTGCCATGTGTCTGCTTCAAGGAAACTTAACGTTTGTGAGTGGGTGTTGCTACCCATACACACAACCTGTAGAGCTGCAGCAAACATAATTTCTCACCCACTTTTGGAGCAAAGTGAGTGAAAACAATTACTATAAATGAATTTATAGTATTCAGTTGATTAAATCTCTCTTTAATCCCCTGCAAAAAGGAGATCAGAGGAGATTTAACTAGGTACTCATAAAGATAATCAATTTACTCTTCTGTCAATGCCATATGTTAAAATACTGGGGGAGAAGGCAGGCAAGATCTGCATGTTACTTTTCAAACACCTTTACATTACATTAACAATACTTCATTGTTATTCAGAAATAGATTCACAGAAC
Source organism: Apteryx rowi (assembly GCF_003343035.1). Classification (NCBI taxonomy): domain Eukaryota; kingdom Metazoa; phylum Chordata; class Aves; order Apterygiformes; family Apterygidae; genus Apteryx; species Apteryx rowi. The sequence goes on along the minus strand of NW_020448196.1, from coordinate 4,580,979 downwards.
AGAATACTTTTTGCCCTCTTTTTGGCTCTGATGTTTGGCAGCGTAGCTTAAAAAGGACAGAACCGTATTCATCTGTTTTAGTTTAAGAGTCATCTCCTCCATCGCCTCTTCGGAGGCACTTCATAGTCTAACAGGAGTCTTTCTGAGATGGTGTTTCCTATCACCTGGCATACTATTTTTTAAGGTACTTGTTTAGGTAAAGAGTTTTGCTGAGCTCAGCCAAACCCATTGGGTGTAATCCTGCCAGGCGCTACCCCAGCGTAACTTGGCTGTCGAACTCCCGGACACCTATGAAGCCCCAGCCCAGGTCGCAGAAGCGGCCGGCTCGGAGCCCAGCGAGCTACATCGTCACCTCCAGGATTTCAGGGAAGCATCTGACCATGCTAAAGGGAAACCCAGTGCGAGCCGGCAGGCACGGAGCAAGCGCCAAACCGTCCGCCACGAAGGGAGACGCGCTGCAGGTGTCACGGTGGCGGCGGCGGCAGCTCTGGCTCTGTGCGCACCCCGGCACCACTGGCCCCCGCGGACGCACACAGCCACCCTCCCGCGGGGCTCAGCTGCTCTGCGGCGGCTGTTACTATTTTCCCGGATTGGGAAAAAGTGAGGCCTCCCGCAGGCAGCCCAGGCAGTGCCTTGGCTGCTGGGTGAGCAGCCTGCGCCGAAATCGCTCTCCCCTTCAGCTCCCAGTCTCCTCCCGTCTGCTTACAAAGCCGGGCGGTTGAATCTAGGGCAAAACTTCTGTAGAGCGGATCCATCTCTCGTAAAAAAAGGACTTGAAACTTTCCTATTGATCTTCCAGCTCTCTACAAATAGGTGGTTCCCTCTTTCAGTATATCTTGTGTCAAAATCTGCCTACTTGGCAATACGCTGGGTAAGGGATTAAGAGCAGTCTGACTCCAGGCTGAAATGGTGCTATTCATTTTAACTGCATGCGTGTGTGGCGCATTTAGCAGAGAATAATATATCCAGATTTGTTTACCTTCTAGCGAGGAATCTGTGAGATGGAGAGGCTGGGCTGCTTATTGGCTTTTCGTGCAATAGGCTTATGTCCACCTCGGAGCCTTTATTCACCAGAAAACCTTTTAAAAAGACAGATGAAGGCCTTTAATAAATATGCTCTTCATAGAAATGAAATGGTCCAAGCTTTGGCATCTATTCTCTGCCTATTTATGTGTGAGCACTTAACTTTCGTATAGCTCTTCTAATTCATAGGTTTCTAAGTACTTGGCATTAGGCTTTTAATTCCTTTCTTTCTGCTGGGAAAACCCAGGCACCAGAAGGTGAAGAAGTGATGTGTCCAAAATCAGTGACAGAGCCACAGATAAAATTCATAGGTATAGTTGTGCAGGTGCAGTAAGGGGAGAAGAAACCCATTAGATCATCACCCAAGTTTCTCAATGTCACAGCCTCCACTTCAGTCCCATCCCTCCTCTCACAGGGGGACTGACCGGCTTTTTTGCTAACCAAACACTCCTATAAGGAAAGTCAGTCATTACTAACACCTTCCCAACCTGATCTGAGAGACTGGCCAGAGTTTCATGGCCCTGCTCATCCAGTGTACAGACGGAGCTCGCAGTGGCGGCTGTCGGAGGGTCCCCCAAGCTGCCTGTGCTGCTTGCTCAGGGCCTTTGCGGCTCTTCTCCAGACCAGATCTGTGAACTGTGCAGAGCACAAGCCTGCAAACATTTGGGGCTCCTGCAACCTCCAGCATACAGATCCAGCCTAGAGGAGCTGCTTGTTAGAGATTTTCCAAGGCACCGCTGACTTCCAGTAGGGAAATCGGGCTCAAATGCTAGTTTGTAGCTTTGAAGATCTCATGCTACATTATCAGAATGTTCCTGCTGCACCTTATCAGCATGACCTACCTTTCAGTGTGTTGCTCAGGTCTTCCCCAATGTTGAAATGTCTCTGCCTCGCGCTGTGGGTGATCCACGGTAAGTCTTTGCTCACAGCACTCCCACCAGACGAAGGAGTGTGTATTGTTTCCTGTCTGTCCTGGACTGTTGTTCCCTCAGTGCTACCCACAAGACTAATCCTGCCCAGTCCATGAGATTCCCCCTCTGACGATACATGTAACTCATCAGGATTTGGGGCTTCCAGAAGCATTTGTATCGTCATTGTCCTGTCTTGCTCATCCTTGGATGTCTCAGGCTCTGAGTGAGAAGAAGATCCTTTGAAAAGGTCCAAAGTTGTCTGGGTTGATATGTTGTCAGCAGAGTCCTGAACCCTGCTTGTTGCATTCAGTCTCTTAGTTGCCAACTCAACCTTTTCTGCAAGTTCCCTGGACAGACTATGTATGGCTTTCACTCGATCCTGTTTGCTTCTGTACGGAGAAAGACCAAAAGGCAAGTCCTTGGAGTCAAGTTTTGCATCCTGCCAAGGAAGGGAGAAGCTCTGCGGCGGTGTATATAGAGCCGGGGGAGAGCAGTCCCTCAAATCCTCACATTTCAGAGAACTGAGAAACCAGCATTCAGATTCCGGTGGTGCTGGAGAAGCTAATGCCTCTCTCTTTTTAGCTGGTCGAATTGTTTTTGCAAGTAGATCTCTGTTTAAATAAAAAGGAGAAATGTCAGGTTATAAAGACAAAGTAACAGTAGCCTTCTGCACAGACTGGTATCCTCAGGTAAAGCACTTCAAAAAAGAAAAAGAAAGAGATTTCCCTGTCTGTGGATACATTTGCCAAACACTAGGATGAGGATGGAGCATGAAGTGCTGACAAATGAGGAGAAGAATCAGAATCTTGCCAGGAGCTAGCCAGGAATAATTATTATTTAGAAACACAAAGCATAAAAGTAGGCTGAAATGTTTGCCTCAGCCTGGAGAGCCAGAGGGTCAGTCTCCTTCCATGCTCCAAAGATTACGGAACTGGGCCATACACTGGAGAACTCAGCTATTTCTAAGGAATGATCAGTATTTTTACTGGTCTTCAGTAGGCTCTGTTTCTCTCAGTAAGATCTCTTCCTGAAAGCTTTCAGTCTTTAACAATCTTACTGAGACATGGTGACAGCCTTAGAGCCTCCCAGCGAGAACTGTCACCATTCATTTAATGGGCTGGTAAACCAGTGCATGTAGAGACTAGATAAAGCATATGCAGGTGATTTAATGCATTGGCCGGAGAAAGAAAATCTAATTTCATATCCTGAAACACAGAAGTCCTGGCTCACGCTAATGTCCTGTAACCACTGTGGACTTGGGTATAATGAGGCTGATTTTAAGGTGAGGTATGGTAGTACCTAGTAGATTAGCCCAATCAGTTGCTCTGTGTATTATAATTTGCAACAGAACACTATGAAAAGTCTCCTGTGGGTGCTGAGAAAGAGGCTATCCAGGGTGCTTTTCACGTCCAAGTACCTGCTTCTGGACTCTTTGCTTAGTAGGGTGTGGGATGTTTTATGCACCCAGGCCATAAAACTCCTCTCCAGGGTCCCACTGCTGGGCTGTTTCTGAAACAAAAGTGACCATTAGTTAAGTGCTAAATAACTAGATAACGAGCATTTGGCTTTTGTTCCACTTAATAATCGGTCCACGTAATCAGAAAACTGCACCCGCCAAATAACAAGCCTGTTATTTTAGCTGAAGCAATGAAGATTTCCAGGCTTTTGACCCTGAAGTCAAGGGTTCTAGCCTTACTAATGAGCCCAGCAGTTCTTGCCATAATTAGAAGTTAATTGCTCTATTTTTCCAGACAAAACTCTCTCTCCCTGACACTTCAAAGCATTTGTATGAAGTGTTTCATCTCCTGCACAGTGCTGTAGTGATCAGGACTGAGGGATTTTCAGTCTGCCACTCCTTTATGACTTACTTGCTCACGTTTGTACTGAGGACTTTCTTCTGCAGAAGCTGTTTCCTTGATGAACTTATGCGTCTGGTCAGAACATGTTTTCTTTCCAAAAGCTTCTTTCTGTTTCCTGTATACTTCTTGCAACCTCTTATTTCTCATCTCCAAGGCCTGCACCAAAGACTTCTTCTCTTCCAGGCTTTTTTTCTTTCTTTCTGCATTCTTTTGATACATAAATTCTTGAATAATTTCAGGGCTGTAGGGGTGAGGTCTTTTCATGTTTGCCCTCCTCTTCGAAGGGCGGTTAAGGTTTTCCTTTTCAGACCCTTTCTGTGCCGGGCTCCTCGAGCCCTTCCATCTTTGAGGAGAAGTGCTTTTTCCTCTGCTGCAGTTTCTGTACTCGGTTTCAGCTCCCATTACTGAAGATCTCATCTTTTCCCCACTGAAGGCAGAGGGAGTCATGCCCTGAACTCCAGGTGAAGGAGAATTGATCCCTAGGTATTGTTGCAGATCTTCTACCTTTCCTTTTGCAGTATCTTTTGGGAGCCTGGTACTTCTGTGTTCACCATGATGTTTGCTTTGCAAATGTAGGTTCCTCAGTATTTGTTTTGTATCCTCGTCTGGTGTATTTACAGGCTCGCTGGGGGGTACCACGCAGCTTTCAAATTCAGAGCTTTTCCCCACAGGTTTGTTTCCCCTTTCTCTAGAGCTCTGTTCCATCGCTGGCATTGCTACAGATCCTCTACCAGGCTCTATGAAAAGCATTTTGAAATAACAGTGGTATTATTCATTCAGTGATGTATGTATGTATGTATGTATATATGGTATTCATATTCAGTGATGTATCAATTCCCGTCTTTATCTTGTGCATCTCAAAACCTACTTCCTACTGTAGGTCTGAAGACTATTTGCACGTGTAGCCCAGGCTTGCATATCTGCTGTAAAATCCTCGGTGTTCTAGGGAGACGGCAAGCCTGTAAGGGCTAACTTCAAAGCTGCAGTGGCCAATTGTACAAATGATGCGTACTCTGCGGCCCTTCGAGGTAAACATAATTCAATATACGAGGGTAGTGAAACACTTTATCTCATAAACGTTTGCTTGTCTGTACATTGAGTGGATGCTGTAACTCTGTCTGACACTGCACTGTGCGAGGGAGATGTACCCTGTGTCACGATCCAGGCAAGTCTGGATTTAAGGACACAGTGCCTTTGCAGTGTCACTGTCGTCAAAGCCATGATGGATTCATTGTGCCAATTGACTGTGGACAACAGATTTAGTAATTGTTCTGGGCAGTGGTTAGCCTGACAAGTGAATTATTGCAAAATTCTTTAAAGGTAGCTGCTCAGAGGGGTTTTGAAACCATTTGTTTCATCTAGTTTTAATCAACGGTTGGCCTCTTTTTTGTTTGTTTGCGTGCCAAAACAACTAATGTAGCAGTGAGAGGAAACTCTACCCAAGGTATTTGCAGTGATGTGCTGTTCAGCTGTGCTCTTCAGCTTTGCAAATGTAGGGGATGGACCAAGCAACTTTCTAGCTAACTTCTGACCTTGTCTCCATGCAGAAGCTCCAGATAGCTTCGTACCTGAAACAGAGGATTTGTATTGAATTATTAAAACTCCACAAATTCTTTGAAAGAAAATATTTAACTCTATTATAAGTCTTTTTATTTGTGATTTCCAGGAATCACACTCTAGATGTGGAAGATCTAAAAAGTTTCAATCAGAACGAGTTTAAAAAGAAAAGTTTTAAAGCACTCTGCTAGGGTCTATTTGCCATCCAACAGAGAACCAGTTCATGAATCAGGTGAGGGCAAGACATGAAGGTTCAGTAATTTCCTGAGACTTTACCATTATCATTTATCACTTGTATCATGTTCACACAGTCGTTACAAGCTTTACTCAGAAACCAGTGACTCCCAGAGTCCTCAAGAACGCTAGGAAGAGGCCAAGGCACAAGCGCTGGGGAGCATCATTCTCTGACGGCAGCTGCAGATAGTTGGTACTTGCTGGGTACCAACTAGCAGGTTTGAGGACTGGAGGGAGAAGGCTAATGAAAATATGATTTTCCTTGTGATTACTTCAAACTCACCAGAGTAAACTAATTCATTTTTAAACTGGTGAGAATCAGCAGGATGCAGTGTGCAAGAATCAATGAATGATACAGGACAAGGGACCATGTATAATGCAAAAATAAATGATGCAGCATGCAGCACAAACAAATTATTTTTCCTTAATATGTGGTGTCACATAATAGACAACATTTATCACCGTTTTACTTCATAATTTCAGATTGCATTCACAGCATGCCAATACTTGTACTGGCATAATTATGTGTTTATAGCAAACACTTCTCCAGCAGAAGGTGACTAAACAAATACTTATTTGGTTTTTGCATGGAAATTTCCCCCCTCAGATTTTCCCCAAAGGAAACGTTTAAGCTTTGTTTTAAAGAAAAGATTTTACACCTAAGTAGGTGTTACCCTCAGTCCAAAGATACCTCTCAGTACTTAGTAAGAGTTACAAGAGTTTGCAGCAGCCTCCAAGATACTCGGCCATGTTAGGAGTAACTGGCTTCACTACCACCTCTGACGGCTCGTCTTCATCGGGCAGTTTGGGTCACGTCACAGAGGAATGATGGTTTGCAGACAAGGAAGAGCTTCGCTCTCTGTGTGGAGAAGCCACAGGGAGCTGCTTGGGAGCCTTCAGCAGAACGGTTCCCTAGATCTACACGGTCTGGTGTACGACAGCACAATCCACAGAGGCAACTGCCAAATCCATGGGGCTCAGGAAGACTGAAATCCATCAGTGTTTTTAAAAAAAACCACCTTGCTGTATTATTTTGCGTTCTCATCTGGCAGTAATAAAAATGCAGGTGGATGCATTTATTTCTTATGCTGTCTTAGTTTCTCTAAATGCAGCAGACAAATTAATATGTACAGCTAACACTTCATGTCTCATTTCAATTAAATCTTTTTTTATCTACCCACTTTTTATTAACTACAGAAGCTATCATGCCAAGAGCACGAACATTATGCCAAGTTCAAGAACAGCCTGAATTTCTGATGAAAACACTTGCTAGAAGAAAACGTTTTGATTTAAACATTCTCCTGTTTTTTCTACCTATGAACAGATGAATATTTTATAGCTGCTGTGACTTAATTTTTTGTTAACTACAGCAAATTTATAATTCATCAAATTCCTGAGTACTCTGGCTCTGACCCCTGACCCGTCATTCATCTCGCCGTAGCCCTGCCTTGGCTCTTTCGCTGACAGAAACTAATAGCCAATAAAGACACCCTGACATTGGCAGTTACAATGATGAATGTTTCGTGTGGCATGGTCTTATTATGACCCACTCGCAGAGGAAGATCAAGCCATTTTTCAAACAATCCATTCAAACAAAAAAAAGGAGGGAGAAGGAGATTATTATATATTTCATGCATTTTAAATAGTACTTGGGTAACAGAGCACGTGATGCTGCTGTACTCATAATTTCATCTGCACCGTATCAGCTAGCTTATATTTTTTTCTTTCTGTTCCCCACAAGTTGCATATCTTGTACTTTTGACAGTGTAAAATACAACTGCTTTGAGGGATCTGCACCCATAGCTCTACTGCTCTTTGCCTTGTTCCCGACAAAGTTTGAATGCAACCATTTCTAATGCAAAGTGATAGCATTAAAATGGGTAAAATTACTTCAGTAAATCAAACTTGCACTTAGAGATACAGTTCAAGGAAAACTGTGAACTAGTGATGGGGACTCCTACTATTGCTGCTGAGTGTGCAGTAAGGTCATGGAGAATTCATCTGACTTTTCATTACTTTCATTCGGTCCCTATCTTGCGGGCCAGGAGATCCTTCCCTTTTGGGGGCTCTCTTAATTCGTTAGGGAACACCAAACTGAACAGGTGACAGACACTTCTTCCCATCTAGGACAAATGGCTTATTTTTATTTCGGGTGATTTTTAGTCCTGGCAGGCCTGGACTTCAACTGCTGCAGGCGACGGCAGGACAAAGCGCCAAAGGTACCCGAGCCCGGTTCTTCGGTAACGCTCGCCGGCACGCAATGAACCCTGTGCACGTGGAGAGCCTGAGGCAGGGCGTGCGGAAGTGACTTGCCAAACTTCACCAAAAGGCAGTGACAGAAAGGGACATCAGGTGACATCCCTGAGGCAGCAGCAGGAAGAGCCGAGCCCGACACCGAGCCCTGAGCCCTCGTGCTGGCCGTGGTCATCTCCCCAGCTTGAACAAACGCTGGTTTGTGTCTGCCACCTCGGTGGTTTCCTTTGCTGCTTGTTTGCCATGCCTGGGCCCTGATCCTTAGCTGCGGGTGCTGGGAGTTGCTGTTATTTTAAGAACCAGCTAAAGGTGTTGCCAGGTGAGTGTCCAGACGCTGTTGTCCAGGTGGTTTTGTCTGACATTTCTCATGATTTTCATCCTTACCTTTACCTGCCACTGCTCTCTCCAGAAGACACGACCTGGGTGAAGGCTGCCTCCGGCTTCGTGTTTGAGTTCTCCGCGCTGAGCTTCTCTCTCCTTCAGCCAGGAGAAAAAACACAGAAAAGAAAGTGTGTAGCTAAAATCCCTGCAGACGTGACAGCTGTCACCCACAAACCAAACGTGTGACACAAATGGCTGATTTTAGGTGGCAGCTGCCAGCCACCTTTTCATGGCCAACTGTGCTCCTGGGAGCAAGAGCAATTCCGCTTTGCCCGCTTGTTGTACCATGCTTCGTGGGAAGCCAGGTCCCAAGCTGCTACGGGTGAATGAGGGGACCCAATCCCCTTCACTAGGAGTGCGAAAGCGGGCATCTCTCTGCTGACGCTTGCCAGCCAGAACAAGCAGGACTCCACTTTTTGTGGTGCTGGAGGCGTCCCTGCAAAGAAAGCGTTCGCGAGGGTCCCTGAGGCTATGCCCGTTCCCCATCAACACCCATGCAACGTCCCCTGAACCAACTGTGGGTGCAGTGTGACACCTTCCCCCTTCACGTCTCTCTGGAGAACCAGACTAACCTTTCTCTGCAAAATACGCAAACATTTGCATACTTAGGCCTGTTGCCTGTAACAAATTGTTATGATACAGCATTGCTAACCTGGGATCTTGAGGGCTTTTCTATAATCCTGCCATCGTCCAGGGATGCTAAATTCTTCTCGCTGTGGTATTCCACACTCTTCATCGGGCAAGAAAAGAGCAGACCTCAGATTCACAGCACTAAAACCTAGACAAACAGATATTTGAAACCTGTCAGGCTACTAGAAGTGCATACGCTTGTACCCAATAGCACTGAGCTCCTATATGTATGAAAAGCAGAAGCAGGCTTCTCAGGACGGACTGCAGGACGTCTGACTGGAGTGATATCTGGCAAAGCAGCTGCGACACATTTTTTTCAGCTGTAGAGCACAATCAGGCCAACTGAACAAGCTGCCTCTGAACGGGGCGTCCGGAGCTGTTAATCCTTGGCCTCAGAGGCTGCCTCGGTTCTGCAAGTGTAACTGCTTGTCTGATAGTTCCCTAACTCAGTTTTGTGAAGTGATCTGGGTTAAAAAACAGAATAAACTAGGCGTCCTACTGAGAATGCTCAAAAGGGCTCGCCTGGCCAGCCCTAGGGCAATCCCTGCTCTCGAGGCCAGCCGTTACTCACAGCGACCTGAGATCTTAAATCACTCTAAACCAAAGCGACAAGCCCAAATTTAGCAGCAAAGCAGGATAAGGAAGTCTAGTAATATTTGCTTTCAGAGCCACACGCGTTCCACTGAATGAACTGTTAAATCCTCCGTAATGCCTCTGAACTACACAATTTCTGCTTTAAATCACCTGCGATGCCTCTCCGTGCTACTACGCTGCTATTTCCCATGTGCTGACGTCTCCATTTCGTGCTTTGTTTCTGGAAAAGGGTTCAGTGTGCAGCGACGTGGCAGACTGGAACCCCCACGCTGGCAGGTTAAGAAATAGAGTAAAACACAGGGACAGCACCAGACAGGCCTGGTGCTTCTCTCGCAGATCTTCAGTGGAAGCACCAGGCCATGCGTTCCCTCGTATACCCGCGTCTGGGCAAACAAATGCAACCAGAGACCAAAAAGCTGCTGATGCAGCTGTGCTGTTTGCAGTGTGTTCCTCTACAGCAAAGAGGATTCGGTGCTTGGGAGGAAAGGGGAGAAAGGAATATTTTTGCAGCAAATTCTTTGCTGTCGTGTGGAAAGAAATTTATAAATTTGTGCGTGATGGGGAGTAAATCCAGTGGAGAAGTGAACTCAGCAAGTGGGTAGATACGGATGGCACAAGGAGGCTTATAGCTCCCTCCCGGGCTGCAGAAATGAATGGATTTACCACACGGACACGGTTGCTGCCCAGCATATACCAAAGCGTGGGGAGGAAGCTGTGCGGTTAGTTGTCCCGCCATGCCAAAGAGCTGCGAGGTAACACCCCATTTCGGCCTTGCTCCATAGGTGCCAGTCTGCTACTAACCTCTGTAAGCTGGAGCCGGAGGCGCAGAAACCACTTTGCGCACTGTTCGCTTTCGTGGCGGCTCCTTGGCACAGGTGGCGTTCGGGCACTTCTGCTCCCGAGCTGCTGCTCGCTGCTGTTGCTTCTGCTCCCAGATTCTCTCCTTGAGTTGCTCTAACTTCTGCTTGGGTGACTTTTTCCATGCCTCCTCCAGCCTGCTGGCTGGCGGAGGGCAGCTGGTGGGAAGCAGCACCGCCGTAGGCACGGGAACGCTGCTCCCGCTGCTGCATGCGACAGCAGAGAGCGACCTGCTCCCTGCGGGGGAATGGGACGGGTGGTGCAGAGAGCAGGCAGGTTTTCCCAGTTGTGCTATTATTTGACTTCTCCTTGAATTTGCTTGGTCCCTGAAATTGTCCGTTCTTGGTGGGTACAGGCTCTTCGCAGGAGACCATGTGCCGGCCATGCCTTCTCCATCCTCAGCTTCCCTCCCGGCAGGACTGCAGGGTGCTGAGTGCCAGTCTCCCTCGCGGGAGAGAGGCGTCGCTCTGGATGAGCCAGAGCTCGCAGCAGCGCTCTCAGAAAAACGGGTCTGCGACCAAGCAGGAGGCAGGGCGGCACGGTTTCCCCTTCTTAGGGAAAAGAAAAACAAGACTGAGTACGTAGGGTGCATTATTAGATTGTTCATTAGATGATTGCTCTAATGAATAACAAGTTGTGTTTCTAGAACATGCTCTGCTGGTGGTCTCAGAGTCCCCATAGGATCAGCATGCTGCCAAATACCAGGGGTTTGGCAAATGAAAATAATAATGGGAAAGTGCAAAAGGAATCCTGGTCTAGTAAGAGTTATTACAAGCATGGGCTAAGGCAGATAGACTAACACAGAGAATTAATGTCAAGGCAATGGCTTGTTAGCATTTCCAAGGGTGAAATGATTGGGTGACTTTTTTTTTTTTTTAGCAGAGTCAGGTGCTAAACTTTTTCTGAAATCCTGCATCCCAGAATTTTAAATCCCTTTGAAGCTATGTGTGCCTTGGCCTGTCCATCCCTGGAGCGCTGCATGTTTAGCTTACTGTTTACCTGCAGGATGGAGGAATCTCGTTGCTCTTTTTCTCATTCCAAGCTGTTTCATCTCCATTTCTCTCACCTTCTACAGTGTCACAAAATTCTGTCAATGACAGCCGAGAGTTTCCTTAAGCAATCATTAAATTAGCATAGTCCATTTTATTGAAGACTATTCCCCATCCAGATCTGGCCCTTTGGGCATCCGGGTTGGATTTTGTTCAGAAGCAGGAAAGAGCCTTGGCACCGGCCCTGCCTGCACTGCAGTTCTGGGATGGAAAAGTGAGTTCACTCTTTGGTGCAAAAGTTTCTGGTAAATAATTCAGCATGTTGCTACCCTGTCTCCATGCCATCCAAGTGGGCAGGGCAGGCTGAATATTTGGTAACTAGCTCGCATGGAAGTCCATGCTGCCTTTAATACTCTTTGTCCCAGCTACTCGAGTAGCACCGTAATTAAAAGTGTTGGAGTGTGCTCCAGTGGGTCACACAGCGCCGCTGCCGTTTAGACCCGGTGATGAACATTCATCCCGTCTTTCCCTCCCTAATTCGAATGGCTTGGGAGCAAGCAACTAGATTCACACACAAAGCCCTCGTGCTTAGGGAGGAAATAGCAGCCATAAATATTAAAAAGCTGGCAGCTTACACTGTTCCCAGCCACTAAGCTCTCTCAAGAACAAATACCCAGCAGACGAAAAAATAAGTCTGTGGTTGTCGTTTGTTTTTAGGAGTCCAGTGGAACTTTACAGAGCTTCCTGCTTTTTTCTTACTCCATTTTGTCATTTAACCATGATTTTAAACACCTTAGGTATTCACTGCAAAAATGAGCATGCAAAACGCTGTGTTTACATCACTTCAGTTATGCCTAGGAAAAAGCTCTGCAGATAAAAAGCACAAGTAGCTTTTACTTTGCTGTCGCTGGTGGACATTAACACTACGTCTTGTGCCTGGGCTCTCCCCAGCAAGGTGCGACTCCTTGTGCTTTGTGAAATCCCGCTGGGAACATTAATAGCTATCTGATGAAAATATACACTTTCTTCAATAAAGAGGACCTTTCACCATCTCCTGTCACCTGCTGTTCCCTCCAGGACCAAAACAGCCCCCCGGTCTCAGCAATATTTTCCAGAAACTCAGAACTCACCAAAGCTTCCTTCATGCCAGAGCTCTCTTCTGGCTGCCTGCGATTTGGCACAACTCCACACTTGATGATCAAATTTGTTTTCAATTCTCTGTAGCTGTAAAAAAGCAGATTTTTCTTCTGAAGGAAGACATATGCTTTTTTTTTCTGTGGTAGCTTTTTGCTGGCATACACTGCTCCTCTGATTGATTTTGTACTCCTAGTTACTTCGTAAATACTGGCATGCCTGAGCACGTTCCCCGCGGTATTTCCTACGGTTGGAAGGAATGCAGTGGACTGGGAAGATAAGAGATGAAATCAGCTCTCTCACCAATATTTACACTCTTCACTCATACGTGTGCCTCAGGGTTTCACCAGGTCCCTTCTGATGTTTTTAAAAAGGGTGTAAGCTGGGAGTAACTCCAGGCAGTAGCGAATATAACAGTGTGATACTAGTGTCAGGCCTCGACCGTGCAAGCAACGCTGCGTGTGGATAATACTATTCCTTCATCCCAGTAATTGCACCGTTCCGATCGCAGCTGCTGTGCCTGGTGCAAACAGCACCCTGCTAAGGGGACAACGGGGCAGCCAGGACTCAGCGGGCGCCCCGGCTCCGGGCTGTCGCTTGTCATTCTGCCCTGGGCTTCAACCGCAAGCGAGACGAACCTTGATGTGTTCTTGCCATTCGCTTTGAAGAGTGTTGTGAAATTTGGTAAGGTTCCTTGCTTTCCCCCTTGTCCCCCTTTTGACATTTAGAGAATGATTAAAGATGCTATATGTTCATTGCAAAAAAGAACAAACTAAATGGTGTTTTCATAGCACTTTCAGTCGCGTTATCTCCATGAGAGCAAGCTCTGCAGAGGCAACGCGCAGCTAGCTGACAGGGAGCACTAGGGGTATGTGACAGCCAGCGTCCCTGAACCACACTTACCACGGCTTTGGCTTTCTGAAGGCTCTTCCAAGCCAGGGCCACATCTGGGGAAAGCAGAGATAAAAGAGGCGCTTTAGCATCTTTTCAGCTCTCTTCACTGTTGGCAATTTCCCCTCATGCCCAGCCCAGAACAGTTTATCGAGCTGGTGGCTGGAACGCAGAATTGCTCCTGGAAAATTGTGTCTGGGCTGCTTTTGGCTATCACTGTTTTCAATGTGCATTTAATTCTGCTGGAGCTAATGCTTATTCAGCAAAATCTTCCCTTACAGTAGCTGGTAGTTTTGCATGTATTCAAAAAAGAGACTGAGCTGATTTTTCCCATTTCAGTCCTATTTGGTAGTACCAGGACTCCTTGTGAGAGTGAGCATGGCTTCCTTCTCATGCGTCTTTTTACAGAAGAAACAAAGCAACACATCAGGTATGAACTCCTAGTATGAACGTATCGCATACATTCAACAGAAATTCAGTCCTGAGGATAACTTCAGGCTGAGGAAGATTCAAAGAGCAGCGCTCTCTGTTAGAAAGCGGCATGAAATGGGGAGTTCAGATGTTGCCCTAACTCTTTATTATAATCTTTTTTATCTTGTAACATGGAATCTCTCAGGGAGCATTTCCTACTGAAACGGCAAACTGTTTCTGTGGGTTAGACTGACCCCCAACCTTGGTTTATATGGAAAAGGAACTTACCTGGCAAGCTGTCTATGGGACTAAGCAGAATAATTAAGAGAGAATTAATTTACTACCGTCTATCTGAGGTACTTGGGATACATCTGTACCAAAGCGTGTGAGTCTCACATGGTTACTCATCTATTCATTCCTCCAGTACTACAAGGGTTTGGGGAGGTGTCTCATGCCCTGGGACAGCACTCAGACCAGCAGCTCCTCTCTCCCGTTGCTGCGTGCAGCTCTGGTGCATCTTTCTATCTGATACTACTTTTCTGTCAGAGCAGCTGTCAGACTGTAAAACCCTCCTAGTGACAAGGTACAGGTTTTTGCTTGTTTGGCCAGTTGGGAGCAGTACACAGTTCCTCACCTGAGCTTTACCTTCATCAACTGCATCAAGGTAAAAGAACAGTGCTTTTCTCCCCTAAGCTTTGGGCCTGAGTTAGCTAATCTCAGTGCAAGATCACACCAACACTGTGGAAAGAGGGAGTTTGTAGCAAAAAGTTACAAAACTTTCTGACACTCCACATCTTCAAATTATTTGCTTCATTGTGTTTGAAGTCATGCAATCCAGATTAAACTAAACACTTAAAGCTTTTAAATAACCAAAAAAATCCTTGGTTTAAAATAAAAATATCCAGGTCTTTGACTATGACCATGCAGAGAAAAATGGAAGCTCATTATTCTCATAGAAGCTAGTGGAACTGATTCTGCAGATGCAAAACTGTTGCCCATTTTTGAGCCATGCTATAGATCTGCTTACTTGATATCCATATCTGAAACAACCATGAGAAAGGACTAGTCATTGCTGCCCTTTGCGAACAGTGTTGGTCTTGGTTTTACCTACTTTTTCCTCATCTATAATTGCTGACTGCCTCAGCATTTACATTTTGGTGGTGGTTGCAAATGTTGGCTGTTACTAAATTTCTCGGCATTGTGAGAGAGTCCTAGGGAGAGCCAGGGATACGGCACAAGGGTAAATGTCCTGCTCTAGGCAACCACTGCGCATCTAAACAGTCAGGAAAGTTAGCTCCCTCCCACATCCCGTTACTGCCTGGTTAACACCTTACCTTTTGCAGCCTCGTCCATGGATGGAACAAACTCTTCACTGAGGACCTGTGCAAAAAGCACCTAGAGAAGCATTTAGAGAGGATCTCTGGGAGGGCCGGAGTGTTTCTAGGGTGATTAAGCATAGAAACCTCTTCCAAAGGAGGGTGTGAGAAAGAGCTCAGCACAGAATATCCCAGTCTCCGCTCATCCCAGAGCTGAGCCACCCGCAGGCACCGGTCCCTGGCACCAGCCAGGGCGAAGTAAACGTTCACCTGAGACGAGACCCAGGTCAGCCCCTGCCCTGCCCCTGAGCACGCCGAGGAGGAGGAGGAGGCTGCGCAGCGGAGCCCCACCGGTGCGGCCAGCCGCTGTCACCACACCTTCGTTTGGGCCCCCCTGCGCAGGGCGACCGCAGCGGCAGCGCAGGGAGAGGCTGCTAGAAACCGTGAAGAAAGCAAACAGCAGCAAGAGGAGCCTGAAGGCTGATCTCAGCTTGCAAGCGTGTGGCAAGGTGCCAGCAGCTTTCTCGACAAGCCTTTGCGTCCTTTCCAGGGCAGCCGGCACCTTGGCAATGACCTGTCTCAGGGCCAGCTGGCCACAGAGGAGCAGGAGGACAGGAGCAGCTCCGCAGTTTGGGATGGAGAGAGAACGTGGTGCTAGAGCAGGGAGAGGAACCAGACCTGCGCGAGATCACACCCAGGGCACCTCTCCATCCCAGGGCACCTCTCCATCCTCACGCCTTTCTCTGGGGGCTCATCCAGCCTTTGATCCTGCTCTCAGCAGCCCTCTCTGTCACACCTGATCCCCCGGTTTCAGGAGAGTGGGGGATTTAATTCCGAATATTGGCTTTTATTTGGGGGGAAATGAAATGAAAAGGTCTCTAGTCTTTGTGCTTGCAGAGAAAAGCTTGAGAATATGAAATTAGTGTATGCTGAAGGCTCAGAAAAGGTAGATAGAGACAACTCCACCTGTGCTGGTGTGACATTTTTTTAAATGTCACAGGTTTTAAGTCTGAGTATTTGAAATTTGGGTAGCCATTCTGGTTCTTCAGGTCTCCCTATTTTCATGCTGGCATTTGAAATTAATGGGAAGGAACAGTTTATTCAGCAAACAGCAGAGGGCAAACTCAGCTCGCAGACAGGAGACGAGGAGATGCCTTCAGCGCTGGGAGGCTCCGGCCTCAGTCGCTGCCAGCACAGCCCTGGAGAACGGCAACTGCCACTTGGTCGAAGACAGCCCCGAATGGGCATCGGCAGGAAAGCCCTTGCTATCGCAGCGGTTCACTCCCCTTTCCTATTTCATACTTGGCCTTTTCACAGGGCATCTTTCTGGTGGGCTTCACTGGGCAGTAGCATCCTGGCCCGCGGCCTGCCAGCTCGTGTCCCAGACCTCCCCGAGATTATGGCTACAGATGGCTAAACAACCCGTAGGGCACATCCCAGCTGGTGAATCTGCTCTGCCCTGTTCACATGCTGTCCATGCGTTGCTTTGAAAGAGTTGGTCTCTGAAGTTCTTTGCCCCCAAAGTTACTCACAACTAATTCTTGGATCTGCAGTTACAACTGAACCTACTACAATGATGGTATAATGCCAAGACTAGGCCGATCGTTCAGTGCTGTTTCTGTTCCTTGATTGGATGATCCGTAGACATTGGTTTCCTGTGAAATTCTGCCGTTCATGAATTTTAAATTTGTTTCCCACAAATATTCTCTCCCATATGCTGAAGTTTTGTGGTTCCCAAGACTATGCTTGCTGTTGGCTCTGAGATTCCCTGAAGGTAAATATAACAAAGACAAGCAAATAGGAATAGAAACATTTCTTGCTGTTCTCCAACACTGACCATCAGTTACTGCTGTCATGGGATGAATTTCAGCAAGGACTCTGAGCAGAGGCTGTGTGTCCCTTTCAAGGTCCCACCTCACTGCAAAGCAGAGCTGACTGAGGTACTGCTTCAGCAGCCTTGTGGTTAATATCGAATTTGACTCTTGTTTCTATTTTATGTCCTCAGTTATTTGTTCAGGCTATACAACGTTACTGATGTGCTTTAAGCAGCAATGTCAGTAGGTCTTTGTTATTACTGGAAAGTACTTAGATGGTGAGGCAAGATACTGACACCACATCCTTTCATGTACATGGATCCCTGTGGTCTCTAAAGAAGTTTGCTTGAAGAAACAGACTCAGGCTGCTAATCTAATAAATGTGACTGCAGTCTCTGCTCAGATATCTGCACTACTTCAGCTTTTCAAATCTAACCAAACAAGGAATTCCCGAGCTGTGGACCAGAGCTGCAAAGTTCCCATTTCAAGCTGTTCCAAGCCAATGTTTTGGCCTGATTAGAGGTTCCAGTGCTAGGAATGCAGAGTTTGTCCCGAAAGGGAACCACAGCTATTCAGGGTGCCTAAGTGATAAGAGCCTTAATTACAGTCCCCGGCTTCACAGGCAGCCGTTGTGCTAGGCGAGCTGCTGTGCTGAAGAGAGAGGACAAAGCAGAAATGTGAAACCTCAGCAGCGAGGGGGCAACTTCCAGTGAAAATCTGGCATATGGGAAACTGTAAGAGTAACCAGGAAAGTCCAGGGTTAGTCCCACGTCTGCTGAGTTCAGCTGACCAAGGCAGTGCCTGGAGCAGGAGTGCACGTGCCGCGGCAGGCAGCGCTCTCCGCTGCGCACGGGCGACGCTTCGGAAGCCACTCGGGTCGGCCTGGCATCTCTTTTGGCACCTGTCTTCCTTAGCAAGCTGTCGGCCCTGACAAGAGCCAGGAGAGTGACAGATTGCCAGCGTGTTATGCTGCACATCTTGGAGTGTTAGACCACAAATCTGCTGAGAAATGAGGAAGTGAAACCTATAATTGGGCCAAATCCTGCTTCTGCAGCGTGTGCAACTCCCAAGTCAGGGAGCCAAGTCTGTGCCGAGGCAGCTAGGAGCAAATCCACTTAGATCTGTACTTTCGATCTGCGTGACCAAAATGAGTCAGTCGTGTATGATCCTGTCCTGCTGACTCCACAGCTCGTCACATGTAACCAGGACAGAATTAGGTCCAGTGTTTTAGCTTATGATGCATCAGCCCTCAAACATCAAATTTTCCCTACAGAGGTGCTCAGACTCTCACCTACTGGTTTTAGCAGAGTAGACAAGCCCAAGCTATTGCATACCCAGTGGCCGTCTTGCAAAAGCCATTTTAGGGTTTTCAGGGAAGGATATTGCAGGGATTCTTGCAGCTCAGAACCTGTGGAGAGAGATGCTGCTCACCCCCTTGCACGGCATGGTCCCACAGAGAGCGTATTGCCAGCGTGAGAGTGCTGGATCTTTAGTGGCACGCTTACGTGCACAGTGACGAAGTGGGACAAAAAGTGCCCAACTCTGCTGCACTGTGGCATCCTGAGCTTCAAGGTGGTTTTATAGCATTTTGCAATTCAAAGATAAGTGGACCTGGTCATTGCTCAACCCTGTAGAAGGTTGTTTGGAGTCTGGAGGTTGGTTTGACACTGTTGAGGCTGCAGGCTTTCCTCCCAGTGTCTTTGGTTCCTACTATAGTGCACTATCACCGCTTAGGAAATATTTACAGCAATAACCCACAATGCCTAGCAAAATTCAGGAAGTGCATATATATGTGAACCAAAAAAGAAATTCCTCCTACGTCTGTGCGGTTTGAAACAGCTGCATGTCAAGCAGTTATAGTTTGTGCCCTCTAGATATATTCCAGAGGTCTTGTAAACAGCAGCTCCACTGTTCCTGCAGCTGCGGCAGATAGGTAGGACGCTCCTTGCTTTTTCATGTTAGTTGGCCCTGGGTGCTTAGCTTTGTGTTACGAGTTCCCTTGCTGATGGCAAACATGTCCAGCTAAAAGGAAAGAAAATGATACTTGTTTGTTTTCTTTCACAGTGCCTGACTAAGCAATTTATGTTGTAAAGCACTTTTCACAACACTTCCCAGTTAGCAAACAATCAAAGCACAAATCTAGACTTTGATTGCAAGCTGGATGTGACATGAATTTTGTAGCAAGCATATGGTGGGAAGAGGCAGCTCATTAAAATAAAGTGTACTGTTCTGAAGTCTGACAGCCAAGGACTCAGTCCTACATCAAAGATCTGGGTATTTAGATCCTTAATTCCTATGGATTTCAGGACATCATGGGACTGTTTGTTGCCCACGTACTGCTACACATCTGTACCTGGCTCTTTAGTCTCCCTGTGCCTCAGTTCTTCATCAGCAATGAGAAAAAATATCCCTTCCCTTCTTAGTACTTTTTGGCTGATCAGGCTGTTTTGCACAAAGACACCCTAACATAAGGAACGGATCATTTGATCCTATGGTTTGAAAGGTATTAAACTGCACACAATCTAAGGATGAGCCTGAACTCAGCTGCAGAATTTTTGCTGGTATCACTGATCTTACTTATTTTTCATTTAATACTAACAGCTCATGTAGATTCCCATGTTTTAAGAATAAGCAGATGCTTTCCCCATGGTGTATGTCATACACTCAGTTAATGCATTTTACTAATCAATGTGCAGAGAACTGCCCGAATGCAGAGAGCAGGCTACCGCTCAGCTGCCCCAAGTCTAAGGAGGGATGTGCTGCAGTGGAGAGATGCTCTTCTGCAGTGATTTCGGCCGGAAACACAAGGAAATATTAAGCTTGTATTTTCCTACTGATGTCCTGAAATGATAAGAATAATGTGTCAGGAAAGAACTAGATCTTCAGAATATCTGGATTTATGCTGCGTGCCAAATGATGTCTGGAAAAGGGCAGAGTGTTCTCTTTATGTGCTTTTATATATATATATATCATCTAGTTATTGGAGAAAAGTGTTAAGATAGGAAATAGCTATTCATGGCCCATTTGGTTTTTTTCCTGTCGATAGGAGAATATGTGAATGGGATGTGAAGCGACGGACAGCGGAGCTGCCTGTGCTGTGCAGCCGACCGTGGGAGAGCACCACGTTCCCATGGAAACGGGCCATCGTAAACGGGGCGCTCCAGCTGTACGAGGGGATTTATAGTGCCGGCCTGGGACTAGGCAATTTAAATCAACGATCTCCAGGTAAAAGAACACATTTCCTTGCACCTTGTCTCCATGCACTGTAAAATGAAAGGGGCAGGGTAGGTGGGTGGGGAGAATTACAAGACGACAAGGTTTTCTGAAGCATCTTCGAACCAGACCCAAAACCCGCAGAAGCCGATGCAGAGTCTTGTGGCTTTTGCTTGGGGCTGGAGATGGCATGCAACAAGCAGCCGTATGGTCCCTGTGCGCCCAAATGGAGCGACAGGCACAAGGACATACCCTACCTGCGCCCCACAAACTCGGAGAGGAGCCGAGTCTGTTCCCAGCTTGCCCAGCCCTTCCGATGGCAGCCGCTGCAGCTCGGGCACTCTGCCTGGCTTGGCTTTTTGGTTTTGAAGCTCGGGAAGAGTCCCTCTGGCTAAGACTATCCCTAGCAGACCAGCAGGCTTCGGGCAGGTGTTGCACTGAGACTTGTTGGAGGAGCTTTCTGAGGGGCTGAACTCCTATTACCCTTTAACCGTCACTAGGTGTTTCAGCTGTCAGCGTGAATTTTTGAACAGATATGGAAAGGTTAGATTTTCCAGAGCAACTAGAATCCATTTTGGAATATCTCAGATAAAACCCCCAAAACAGCTAGCTGAGGCTGTAACTGAGACGAAGCGTGCCATAAGTAACAAACAGTGTTTCTGTAAAAAGGGATCAGATGAGTGGGGAATGATTTATTGGTTTCAGATTCTCCCATTTATTGACATTCAAACATAGTGATCTATGGAATGGCATGAGACAGCAACAATATTATTCTTGCAGCGCTGCCTTCATCACCATACATTATCAAGACCTGAGTGACAGAGCCACATTATCTACTGTATCAGACACTGTGTGTCTGTCAGATCCTGCTCCCAGCTAAGGGCAATGGTTAAATATCTCTAACATACATAGAACCACCGTGGGGCTGCTGTGTTTATTAGCTCTGCAGCACTGCATGCACTTAAGAAGGTTGCCTCCTTCGTATCCAGGAATGCAACTCAGAATCTCCTTACTCACCGTGTGTCCTGGGCTTAGCGTGGCTGGATTTAAATATGCAGTTTAGTATGCATGTGGGTATATTGGTGACGTCAAACACAAGACGGGAAATTCCTTCTGAGTTGGAGAATACAGCATCCTTGGCTGCAAAGACTTACAGCCTCTGTACGCTCTGATCTCAGGGTAAAATCATATTTTACCCTGTGCTTCACAGCTCTCTGTTCAAACGTTACTTTGTTCTGCTTCAACCTTTCAACAGAGCATCAAACACAGCTATCAAGAATGACAAGCTTTCAGTCTCTTCTTTCAGGGGGAGTTTTTTGTTCAAAACCCAAACGGTCTGATCAAAATCAAAATTGAGGAATTGAGTCCTCCTGTCCTGCCTCTACTGTTGCCTTTGTGTCTTTGCCTTAAAGTCCAGCCTGCACAGCAAATGCTATCAGCCAAACCTTCCTCTGCCCTTTTGCAGAATTTCCTCTCCAAAGTGCTTTCTTTGGACCGTCAGTGTCCTTCAAAATCCTACCTTCAGTTCTTTATCTCCACTCAGCTATTTGCAGGCCACTTATCACAAACACGCAAGCAATCATTTGCAATGACGTAGTGAGAAGCTTTATCTAATTACCTAGGTGGAAACTCTTGGGCAAGCTAGTGTATTATGCTATGCACAGATGCACCATGACAGCTCATCTCTGATGTACAACAGCTGTCTTGTATCAGAGCTGAACTGCTCAGTCCCCATTAGGACACTAGCACAGGCAACTACAATAGATTATCAGAGTAGAGGAGCTGTGTATATCTCACTTAGTAAGAACATGCCATGCCCTGGGGCCACTGACTCTCTGCTCATAAATCCACCTGATTTCCCTTTGATTATGTTTGTTTTACCACCAGTCCCAATCTAAAATTTTGTCAGTGGAGAAGCAGCAGGATCAGCTAACAAAAGAGACTGTCTTTTGCTTTGTTATGCTCTGTCAAGTCAGGTTGCCCTCAGATCTACCACTGTTTCATTGCTGCTATCCCCTGGGATGACAGATAGCACAATCATTTAACCCAGGATCATTTCTGACTCTGACTGGCACTTGTTTGTCTGGGCTCTTTTCCCCCCTCTCTAGATAATACTGTAAACTGTCTTATTATTGACCAAATTAATCTATATGTAGCTGAGTGCAAAGGAAAACAGATATTAGCTGCATACCCATCTCCAATGGAAAATAAATACAACATAGGTTTGAAAGCCAAATTCTCTGCTGATGTAAACTGGTTGCAGCCCTGTTACTGTAAATAGCATCATCCCAGTTTATGTAAGTAGAGAAACCGACTCTGAGGAATTTCTATTTGCTTACAGTGAAATTGGTGGATATGTTACGCCTGACTTCAATGATAGAAAAAATGGATCCTGGACACCTGGAAGCGATGGTTATTTAGAGGCTGAACCACTACGAGCAAGGAGTGCCACCAATACGCAAGAGTTCGGTAGGAAAACCCGGACTTGTTTAATTATGCTGTCTGGTAGAAACGTAGTAAGTTTGTAGAGACCTAGCCACATACAAGTGTGCTGTCCTGAGCGTAGCCAGGAGTGGAAAGGTTCCCAGATGCCACTTTTATGTTTCTACGACAGCACCATTTAGCAGCTCTCCAGTGAAAGTCAAAAGCAGCAATCGGAAGGTAGACGCACTGTTCTGAGGAGCCAAGCCACTACCTCAGCTCCCTTTGCTTTTCCAGGGAAAGTTAGGGGATGGGATTGTAAATGCAGACTAACACCGTGCTTTGCCGCTCCCAGACCTTTCCTTCAGAATCAGGACTATGTTCTTTCCAGGAGGCTAACGCAGCCTTCAGGCAGCCTTCAGGCTGCGGTCAGCAAAGGAGACAAATGTTTGATCTCAGCAGACAACTTGAGCAAATGCTAACATTTGTTTTCTCCCTTAGGCAATACAGGCTGCTAATCACTTAGTGTGATCGATATTTCAGTACATATTACAATAAAAACACGAGTGCCACATCAACCATAATGCTGACATTTACCAACCCAGAAAAAATATCAAATAACAATAGATAGAACTAATCAATAGGTAAAATAAGAAGAGTGGCCTTACAGATGTCAGAGCCAGATTGTCTAATTAGAGTTCTGACATAACACAGAGTAGACACTCTCACTCGATGAATTTTGCATCAAACTGAGAACTTCCGTTTGAGCTGCAGCATATTCTTTAAGCACCATTCTTTCAGATATCAAGTAACGGAGCACTCGGTTCTTAAGTTAGTTGTTGCAATGTTTAATTACCTGCACTTAAACATCACATCTTATTTCTAGTCTGAATTTGTCTGGCGGTAAGTTCTGGATACAGGGTTTCATTGTGCCACTTTCTATTACCATGAATTTTCTTGTCTGTAAAAGTAACTGTCACCTATCATTAAGCCACATCTTAAACATTTCTAAGAAAGCTAAATCAAATGAGCTTCTTGGTTTTCCAAATTTTGCATCAGTCTTGCAGCTCTTTGCTAAACCTTTTTGAGCTTTTCAAGTGGGGGCACCAGCCGACATGAAAACACCAGGAATGTTCTCCCAGTTACAGGACGCAGAAATAATACCATTTCCATGTTCCATGTGAGGGTGCCCTGCTTAGCCATGCGAGGATATCTATGTTTTTTGCTGCAGCACTGCTTTGTGGTCTTGCACTTAGCTTGCTATCTCCCGGTACCCATATAGCCGTTTCACTGCCACTGCTTTTCAGCATGTGGAGTTTCATCGGGTCCATGTGATCTGAACCGGAGATGTGGTGATATTCGGCTGTGCTAGAGCGCATGCAGCTCCCTAGAGTCCCACCCTACCAAACAAAGTAATTTCAGCTCACCCACTATTTGCTACTGTTCCTCTAAATTTCATATTTTCCACAAACTTTACCAGTAATGACTTTATACTCACTCTCCAGATCAGTGGTAAAGATGTCGAGTAACACTGTACCAAGAGTAAACCCTGTAGGACACACAAGAAATTCCCCCAACAGATAATGACTTTTAGATGCATGTTACCCAATTTTCCATCCATTTAATATAAGCTACATTGATTTTGGTAAGTACTATTTTTAACAGAATGTCATGCGAGATTAAATCAACTGCTTTGCAGAAGTTTGTTATGTCAGCAGAATTACGTTTACTAACTGAATTTATAATCTCCTCGAAAGAAAGACTGCTTGTTTGATGAGCAGTGTTCTGGAGCAATGGACTGACATTGCATGGTCCTTTGATTGTCTCCTGTATTAACATGGCATCAGTATCAGACTAATGAAGCTAAAGTTACTTGGGTCACCCCAGTTACTTTTCTAAAACATTTCAGTTCACTACTAGCTTCTTTTCAGGCCTTGGAAACTTCCCTGGTGTTCTGCGATTTGTTTAAAACTCAGCATTAGGGGTTCAAGGAGCGTGCTATGTGCCAGTTATCTGGCCTAAAATACAAATCATTACTTCTGGAAAATGCTGTTTACTGCTATCCTAATAGTCTATTAGAATAAGTACAGACTTGCCTGCAATGAAATGCAGGGGAAAACAAACCAGCAAACAAACACTGTGCATCCTGCCATAAACACTCAGCAGAATCGGGCTGTAAATGGTGACAGCTTTGCATTTGCTTTCATTGCTGATTAAGAAATGGATGTGTGTAGACGTGGGGCTGTGTGGTTAGACTGCAGCGCTGGCTGAAAGCAGAATGTGCTTCCTGTCACAAAACGCTGATTTGGGGACTGCAAGGGGCTGCACAGCCTGTCTCCGCCGCAGAAGCCTCCGTGACCTCACCGTGCCGCTGGCGACACAGTTACTTTAGCCATCTCCTTCTGCTCCTTCCGCTTCCGAGTCTCAATTTTTGGCGAGTTAAAAACACCCTGTCTGTTACATGCTGAGTGTTTGGAAAGCACTTTAAGAACCTCAGCTAAGCAACATGATTAAAGCATAAATATTGACAGTCTGTTTTAAAACAAACCCAAACACGCTTGCTTGTAATTAACGTTATTACCAACTGGCACGATTTAAAAAGGAAAGAAAACCTCTCACAAAAATGCACATTTTTCCCCTAGGTCTTCAAGTATAGTAAAAGATTACTTGTTATTTTAGTTAATGATAACAGGAGGTTTTTCCAGACTTTCAGTAGGAGAAATTGGTTACTTGGATGTTGACTTTTGGAATCTGAAGTTGGTAAAAGAAAGATTTTGCCATCATGGCAAATATGAGCTGATCGTGACCATGAACTCTGGGGTATTTGACTGAGCATTAAAGCTTTGATAAAACGCCTCCAAGAAAAGCCTCCTGTTGCCGCCATTCAGGTCTTCCAAGCCCTGAAAAAAGCCAGTGCACGAACGAGCCACGAGAGAGAGTCCCATCACCTCGATGGCGGTCTGGTGCAAGTCCTCGGAAGTCCTTTTGAAGCAGCCACCTCGCAGGCTGTCAAATGCTCCTGCACGGGGCTCCATGGAGCAGATGCCCCCAAGCAGCGGTGGGAATTTACCAAGAGATGAAAAGGAGGTAGAAATCTGTGTGTTGCTCAAGCATGTCCAGCTGGCTGAGAACATCACTGGGAGACCTGCAGGCATGTGTGAGAGGCAATTAACAGTGCCATGGCTGTTCGCATCCACCCCTGGCCGGCTGTCAAACATCATTCATCTTGGATGCTGCAGCCTGCTCCAACCTTCCCTCCAGGCCCATTAGTCAGCCCGGCTCTCAGGAAGCTTGGGAAGCTCGGGAGCTGAAGCGCTGACTGCAAGGCAGCTGGGGGTGATTGCAGGAAAGCAGGAGGGCGAGCGCGTCCGCAGAGACCCTGAGCACCCCGCGCTGGGCAGAGCAGCGCTGAGGCCGCGGTGCCAGGCGGGCTGGCTTGGAGCAGCCCCTCGCCTCTGCAAGCTGCACCCAGAGAAGGAAGCCAGGGCAGAGCCGAGGAGGCGGCTGGCGCGCGGGAGCAGGCCGATGCTGCAACACGCACCCGTTGCCTATGCTTGAAACTTCCCGAGTCCAGGTGCCTTCCTAGGTGCTCTGTACAGAGAGATTTTGCTCTCAGGTAAAGAGAAACATTGATGCTGAAGAGGAGGCGCTGGCTTTTTGCACGCAAGCCATACATGAGATTAGCACAGGGAAGTTAGGACAGCCCCTCCGCGCCTTGCCTAGAAACTCCCCGTTGAGCAAGCAGGCCAACGCCAGACCATAGGAGATGACCATGAAACCAGAGCTCAGCGAGCAGCATGGTGGGAACCCGCCTCAGGTTCCCGTCAGGATGCGCCAGTCTCTCGGCCAGGGCAGACTGGAGCTTCTGGACAGGGAAAAAGAAACTGTCCCTCCTCGGTGTGGGTGGGAATGGGAGGAAGAAACAAGTCTCCTGTCTTTCTCTATCCTCTCCATTGCATCAAACAAGCTACGGTCTTGAGGGCAAGAGAATTTTAAGGGTCTCTTGCTACTTATTTAATGAAGCATTTTCCGTCCAGCCTGAAAGCCGTCGGAAGCGGATGAGTTCTGCCTCTTCTGAGACTGAGAGGACTATTAATGAAAAGGAAATTGAGGGAGATCAGAGGCACGGGATGTATAAATATGTACAAAGCTGGCAAGGCCAAATCTTGAACTGCTGCATACAGCCAACCATACAAGAAAAGCGCTAAGCTCTTGATGTGCGTTTTCATGCCATATCAGGAGGAGAGAGGGGTGGGCACGAGGGGCTGGCCCTGGTGTGGAGAAAGCAAGTTAAGAGCCCACCTGCCACGCTGCCTTCCAGGCTCTGGGAAGGGCTTTGCCGCTGGCTTTCCTGCCCAACAGGTATCTTAGCTGCCGCACCACCGGGCAGCGTGGGCAGCACAGCTCTGCACGCGAGCACGAGCCCCACAGCGGGTGTCTTCGCTCTGCAGTGTCGCTCCTCCAGGCTCGCAGCCTGCTGCACCGCACACTGCTGAATTATTCAGAGAAGCTCGTTCCTCAGAGCTTTTCCTGGGCCTCTGGGCTCCAGGTGCTTTTTAAAAGCTTTTTTTCATGGTCAGCAAAGCAGCTCTTCACTCTCAGATGATCCTCCGTATTTCACGTATGAATAATATTGCCGGCTGTGACTCTATTACAGGTTATCTGCAAGTCGTAATAATCTCTTCTGCTTCTATTTGGAGAGGAAATAATGTTTCCTCACCGAATCCCACTCTTCAAGCAGAGGAGTTTTTGCCCTAGGACCAGGTCCAGCAGAAGGAAGGATTGCAGAAGCCCTTGAAAACTCTCAGTCCTTTCAAGGTCCTGAGCAAAGCTCTGCAGCACAGCAGTTTTACTTAGACCCGTTAGATCTTCCAGATTAAGGCAGGGTTCTGTTCCCCAAAGAAAGACATTGAACCCGATTCCTCTTAATATGTTTTTTTAAATAACAGGAATGGCTAAACATTCCTGCTGAAACCCACCCGTGTCCCCTCAGGAGTTCCCTGCACGGCCCTGGACTGTTCTGAGCAGGCTGTTGTTGCAGCTCATGTAATTAAATTTTATGAAAATCCCAAAGCCAAAGCAAATGTTCCTGGTTCAGACAGACTGTGTGTGGCCCTGACTTGCACACCAGCCCTCACACCCCCCCGGGGCATTTCTTTTCTTCTCTTTTTCTTTAAGAAGTCTAATACCTCTCTCAGCCGTCTTCACACTGGTTTCAGGCTTATTCAAACAACTTTGCTCACAGCTCACTAATACATTTAAGATCTTCAGACACTAATTCTCACTCCTTCCCCAGGAGGGATAGGTAAAAATTTGTTGTGTTGTTATCTCCATTTTACAATCCAGCATATGGCATCACCAAGGGTGATGTTTCACAAGACAGCAGCCCTGGCCAAGGCTACGCTGCCCATCGTCCCCTCCCTCCCAGTCCCCTGCTCCTGGTCGTGTGCCTGCATCTGTGCAGACACTTGCCCAATAAACTGGGAAGGAAACCAGTCCAGGTGAAAAATACTCCCTGCACGCGGAGAGTTGGTTTGCTGGGTTGTTCTTCACCTGGATCAGTTCTCTGATTCGGTTTGGTGTGGCCGGGTGAGCACTTGTGCTGGCCCCGTGTTGAGGAACCGTGGGGGCGCCTGGGAAATCAGAAGCGGCTGGACTGCCCTCACCATCGAGTGACCTAATCAAAGACTGAAAGGTCAAATGACCTGCCTGATGGCCCAGCCTGGTGCGGGAGAGCAGAGGTGATGTAGATATTAGGTCTGTGCTCGGAACAAGAAAACTCACTTGTTCATTATGTCATGGTCTGTTGACATCTGTGGTTTTCTTACCCTGTATTTAATATTAAAATATAAACAGCAATGCAGAACATGCATATTAGAGCGTGTCTGGTACAAAAGAGCTTGTGTGCACTAGCATGGCTTATCCTGTCTCTTCCTACAACTTTTTGACCCTTTGGTTTTCTCCCTTACCACAAAACTGCTTTTGATACACATTTTTTGCTTGCTTACTCACATCTACTCACTTTAAGCTACTACTCTTGCTCCCAAAGGTATTTTGCTAATTATAAATTTGCATCTATGTGTACTACCAAGAGTACTCTGTGCACTTCCTGAAACTTGAAGTAGCATTTATAAGCCCGGTCACATAAGGAAGTTACATCCACTGAAGTAATTTGGTATAAAAAAAGGTGCAAACTTCCTCACAGACCTCTTTATCTCCATTTAAATTCACAGCTGTAAAACCACCTTATATAAGCCAGGTCAAAGTTTCCCTAGTTTCACTGTGTGATTCTTTTTAGGTTGGCTTATTTAAATTGGTACTATTCTGTTTATAGCCTAAGATCACCGAGTTGCCTAAAATGTGAAGGGAGGGGACAGGGAAATTATTATTATCCCTGCACCATTCTGGTTTATTTATTTTGTCTGTACATGCATTAGTACACCGTTTACAGTCTCTCTTTCCTTCTCCAGTCTGATAGCGGTCAACCTTCAGCCTTGCTAATGGTTTCGTAATCTTTTTGCGAGTGCTGCTGATGAAAGCCTGCTTTCCTGTGGATTTGTCTCCTGTGATTGGACTCTTAGTTAAGTGTGAGCTCTAAAGCAAGCCCCCTTCTGCTGCCTGCCCTCGCGCATCTTCAGCCACGTAATAACACTGGAGTTATCGCTGCCCCTTCTCTCGGCTGGGACAAGAATAGGTCTCTCTCCTCCATCTATCCTAATATTTTTTCCAAGAAGCTCATAGGGACCCTCTATCTTCAAAATTGCTGCCTTTCTGTCAAACTTGTTCCAAGTGAGTTATGACTTAAAATACTGCCTGTGAGACTGGATGCACCTGCCTACACGCTGAGATCACCTGGGCCTTCTGTCATAGGAAGCTGTGCTCAAAAAGGTACAAGAGAAGATAGCCTGGTCTACATCCCCAGAAACACAGAACATAGCCTGCTTTTCCTTGCAGGCTGCTTTTAAAGGAATTTAGCAAAAAATACAGCAAACTTTTTCCAGAAAGCTGGACCATAGCAAGGTGCTGTCAGAATCTGCCAGTGGGATGGACAGACAGACAGAAAGAAGGCAGTTTAAGGTGACGGTGTTTAACTGCAGCTATTGCTAGTAACAGTTGTCAGCTACAGTGCCAGCTCGACAGTGACTTCAGCTCGGGTCTGCCAGCATCTGAAGTCTGAATTACATTGCTCTTCTTGCACATAAACCCCAGCAGAGGCCAGCAGCAATCCATTTCAGGAGCCGCACAAAAGACTCCATGCTAATTAAGAGAGACCTCAGTGCTTGGACGGAACGCCCAACTCCTTAAAGTCTGGACAATGAAGACATCAAGGCGGTGGAGCTCTTTTGTATTGTGTTGTGATAGCTTTGGATATCAATTTTTAAAAGAAACATTAAAAACTGCTTAAGAAATTCTAAGAATCCTGCAATACCATTGCTTAGTGCTGTGATCCTGCCTGTGTTTATCAATGAAGCAAAGTTATATCTAGTCCATGTTCGGATTAGAGACATTCAGTAACTGGGAAGAACAAGATGATGCAAGTAATTTGACAGGCCTTGCTCTTTTCTTGGAATTAGTGGTGCCTTAAGATGTAAGGAGCAAAAAGCCATTGGAGATGCTACTTGTCAATTCTACTTGTCAGTAATGTTGGACTATCTACAGGCACTCTGTGTCACCCGCGATGCAGCCTCGCCCCCCTGTTTTGTACCCGACCCCCTTCCTTGCGATCCATTCCCTTCTCTTCGCTGCTCGGCGCAGCAGCCCTTTTCATATTTAAAGATTAATACTCCATTTCCTCTTGATCTTACCTAAACTGAACAAATCGATTTCTCATACCTTTCTCCCCATAGGTCATGTCTGACACATTCATCTGGAGTCTCTCTAATTGCTCCATGTGCTTTCCACTGCATGATGCAATGTGGACACAATTCAGCAGTTGGATTAGTGACATTTTTAAGGTGTTGGGGTTTCTTTCTCTTTGCTGTCATGTAATTTGCCCGTTTCATTGCAGCTGAGCAACAGATCTGAGTTGTGGCTAAAGTCCAAGTACTTGCAGGGAGCTTCTTGGCATGAATATGTAGGGCTAACCAAACCCAACCCACAGCAAAGTAATTGAATTATTTCATCTAATGAATTCAAATCTATTGTGACCTGTTTGCCACTTCTACAAGAAGAAAAAGAAGCTGAGTTTGTCAGATGATAAATTATCCATTGCAAATTCATGAATTTTAAGGCCAAAGGGGACCATTATGCTCATCTTAGTCTGACCTCCTGCGCAACCCAGGCCAGGGAATTTGACCCACCAGTTCCTGTGGCATTAGCGTGTGGGTGACCCATTTGCTCAGAGCTCTGTGCAATACCATTTATCCTGGCCTGAGCCCAAACTGGAAGCTGGCCTCCACCCTCCTTTCTTTTGCTCCCCTCTCCAGCATTGTTTCTCTAAAAGGCAATTACTCCATCTGCCCACATTCATTAAATGCCGACCAAGTGCTGCGGGCCTGGTGCAGCAAAGCACCCTCTGTCTCCTGCGGTTAAGGAAGGGCCATAGCCAGAGGCAACAGCAGCTGGTTTTCATTTTTTGCAGTAGCATTCTCATCTTGAAGAGAGCTTGGGAGGGAAGAAGGGAGGGCAAACACACTCTATAGATCTACCAAACTCTCTTAGGGCTGAACAGCGAGTCGTTTCCACACATTCACAAACAGCTGTTTGTGCCAGGATGTTTGTTGCTCTCAGTGAAACCACAAGCCTGGGTGAAAACTAGCTAGTGAGCAGCATGGTATCGCTGCCTGGCCTGTGGGCTTGCCCACCGTCCCCCCAGCACGGCTATCTCAGCTGGCTGTTTGGGGGGACGGAGGGGGCTCCCTTTCTGTTGAGCGGGATGGAGCGTGTCCAGGCCACTGGTGCGCCTCCTTGGCTAGGAGGCAGCTCTCAGCATGGTGGTCTCAGCTTTTGCTGCTCTAGTTTAGCTAGAGAATTGAGCAAATTGAGAACTGAAGCAAGGACATGGATATGGGCTTGTTTATGGGTTTTGTTTTGGATTTAAATGCCCAATCAATTAGCTCTCGGGAGAGAGGCTTTTGTGGTTAGCTACTGGGGTGTTATTGATGATGCTTTTCACTGAGCAGCATCTCTGCTTGCTCTTGAGAGGGGCTTTTGTGCAGGTCCCCAGAGGGAAATGCTCTAATAAGCAGGGCACAGCTCTTGGGTCCCTCTGACCACAGGTTCCCGGGGCTGACGTGAATGGAGAGCGAGCTGCTGGAATCTGCTGAAAGCCGTAATTTATGCTTGCACTTCTCTGGGGTGTCTGGGAGGATAACGGTGTTCAGTTTGGTGCTGCTGGATAAGCAGTGCTAATTTAGAGCCAGGCTGAGTGACCAGCCCACTAACCTTTATAGCAGCATTGCAGGCCTAGGAAAACAGGAGGAGCTGGGTGCAATGTTTGAAGATGACCTGCCTCCATCTCTAGATACCTGATTAACCACAAGCAGCAAAGTCCCCAGGTTTCAATATGACACACTTACCACGAAAAGAAAGCTGCTGTGGGCCAGTGTGACACATCCTCTCTCCTAGCAGACTCCTCACCCCCAAAGAGCCTGGCTCCTTACTCTTGGCTCTTCAAACCTGGGGCCTGGCCGACAGTGCACGGTGCCAACGAGCCTCACCTGGTGCAGAAGCCCCAGGAGGGCATCACCCTCTGACTCATGCAATGGGAGCAGCTGCGCGAGGACCTGCTCTCGGCCGCTCATCCCACCTGCCTCCAGGTGTAGGCACTTACTTCCCGGGACAAAAGGGCTTCAGGAAGCCAAAGCAGAGGTTTCATTCCCCCGGTAGGGGGGTCAGAAAGCAGCGATGCTGGGCTACCCTCCTTGTGCTAGCGTGCAGCGCGGTGTCAGCGCCTCGCCGCGTGTGTAGGGGACCGGCCCGGTGCCACCGTCCGCCGCGGCGGGGCCGGGCTGGGGCCGCGCACCGGCAGCGCCGAGCACCGCGGGCCGGACCGGGCGGGGAGGAGGAGGAGGAGGAGGAGGCAGGGCCGCTGCCCGCCGCGGGCTGACATCAGCCGGCGGGGAGGGGCCTGCCCGCGAGTTTCTTTGCTCGGCGCATCACTTCCTCGCCGCTGCCATCGCCCGGTGCCCGGTGCCGGGCTGCCGCCCATGGCGCGTCCGCCCGGCGCCGAGAGCCCGCGCTGCGCCGCCCGCCGGCTCTACTCGAGGTGAGCGGGGGGGGGACGGGGACGAGCCGGGGGGGCGAACCGGGGGGGGCGAGCGGGGCCCGGCCCCGGTCGCGCTGCGGAGGGCAGAGGGAGGAGCAGCCCCCCGGGGGAGCGGGGCGAAAGGGTCCCCCCCGGGGAGGGGGGTGCGCCCCGGTGCAGCTTCCCCCCCCCCCCCGCCGCCGTGCAGGGTGCTGAGGCTGCTGAGAGGGAAACTGTGCTTTTCCTCGGCCCCGGCCTGGAGCCCCCGGCTGCTGCCGTTCGGGAGGCTGCTGCCGACACCGGGGCTGCGCTGGGCGTTTGCATGGGAGGCTCTTGGTCGCACTGCAGAGACTTCGAGTCTCGGCTTTAAAATCGGGCGCTGCACAAATTCATAGAAGGCTGGAGATTTTCATGAACACCAGGTACAGGAGCTTCAGGCTGTCTTGCCTGTTCTCTTGCTCCTGCTTTTAAAAAAGAAAGTCTGGTGAAGTGGAGTCAAGCTGAGGCCTTACAGCGTTTCTTGGAGTGGTGTTAGTCACACTGCTTGTCCTCACTGCATTTTATTTTTCTTCTAGTAGTCAGACGTGGGGGCAATGCAGTCTCTGGAGTAAAGGGGGAGGGGGACATTTGAACTGTCTGCAGTACAGTAGCTTCTCATCAACTCTGTCTGCGTGCTTTGCAATAATATCTGAACAGCAGCTAGTGGGTTGTCTAGTTTTAATGAGTATTGGTTCATTAGGACAGCAGGTGTTTCTTGTTTTTGTCACATTGTGTAGCAACTCCTGGGAAAACGAAGAGAGAACACCCAGTTAAAACCATTGGCCTGCCTGCCCTGGTAGAGCTGCAGAGAAATGCACTGGCTGTTGGGCAGGTTTAATCCTTTTTTTTTCTTTTTTCTTTTCCTTGAAAACTTTCTGGGAAATAAACTTTGGTCCTTTTTATAAAAGAAATCCTGGTGGGGGCTTCATACCTCTAGCATGTGCACATGCAGCACAGTGAACCCTGCTAACAGCTGCTAAGCGAAGGCAGGATAGAAGGGAAAGGGTAAATGTCCAGCGTCTCTCCTGTGGCTGAGACTGGGAGGGAGCGTGCTGCTAAAATTCCCCGCCGTGTTTTTCAGACTTGCTCTGCAGGCCTCGAAAGTACGTGAAAATGGAGCCTCCCTGTCTTTACTGCACTGTTCCCTGGGGCTGTAACTTAGTTTCTTTCTGAACTTCACTTGTAGCCCCATGTAGAAACCTCCAGCTTGAAGTAGCTGCCTGTCAAGCCCAGGCAGCAGGCCTGGCTGGGATGCTGGCGGAAGCTCAGGCACTTCTGACCCTTCAGGTGGTGAAGCCTGTAATGACCAGCAGTGAAATCAAAGGTCTTCCTTGGTGTGGCTCACTGCAGTAGCTGAGGTGTTAGGACTGCAGAAAGGAGCCGTGTGGCTTGCTGGGCGGGCAGGCAGCCCCGGACCTCTTAGCTGGGGAGGGAGGGGAGATAAATTACCTCAAGGAAGACGATGGAGCGGAAGGAAGTGTGTCTCAAAGAGGCAGTGAAGTGAAAGCGTCTGCTCACTTCACTGCATCCCTTGGTATTTCCCTATATCCAGCCCACCCTCAACAGAGGCATCTGTGCTGCTGTTAAGCTGCCAGCAGACGATCTGGGTGCTGACTTTGCTAAACCCTTTTATTTTACAGACACCCAAGTCAGGAGCAACTCTGCTATAGCAACAGTATGTAGTATGCGTTTTTGCAAAAGTTTTTATGCAGCTCTTTGTCGGCTCTTACTAACCTTGCTGATGCCATTTATTTCATTGCTTTTGGTGTGGCACAATCATTAGTCCGGGGCAGACAGGTTGGAAGTACAGGGCTTTGGAGGTGTTTGAGCAGTTGCCGCTGTCTCCAGGACTGGCCCGTCCACGTTTGCCAGTGCCTGGTGTTGAGCTTGGGCTCTCTGGCAGAGCTTGTTGGAAAGGTCAAGCTCTGTGACTGCATCCACAAACTCGAGCTGAGCAAGTATCACACGAGCCTGTGCTGGCAGGCGGAGCTCTGTATATGATTTTTCTTTCCATGGGGTTTTTGATCTGGTACTAATTTAAATACTTCCAACTCAGCTGTGTGTAACATCTGAGGACTTTGGTTTGGTAGCATGTGGGCTGCAGGACCTGTGCAATGCTCGTGTGCAGCAGGTGCCGCGCTCTTTGCTGCTGCTGTGCAGCACGGCCTCTCTCACTTACATGCTGGCAGTCTGACCTGGCTGGCCGGCACCAAGTCCATCAAACGATTGCCCTGGGCCATGGTTCCTGCGGGCGTGTGTGCAGCAAGCTCGCGCTGGGGGCGAGCCCACCAGGGTCCACAGACCTCCACTGGATTTGGCCCTTTGCTTTTAAAAGGAGGCTCTGGAGATCTCTAAGCCTGGGAGCGAGGTATGGGCATGTTCCGGGAAGAGCATCGCAGTGCTGCTTTGACATCACAGATCTGACCG
The DNA here is from genome assembly GCF_003343035.1 of Apteryx rowi. Lineage (NCBI taxonomy): Eukaryota > Metazoa > Chordata > Aves > Apterygiformes > Apterygidae > Apteryx > Apteryx rowi. The sequence goes on along the minus strand of NW_020448196.1, from coordinate 4,545,838 downwards.
ATCCCACATGGAAAGGATGTTAGATAACGCGTCAATCAGACCAGAAGTGCATAAATTGGCCATGAAAACTCATCTGCGAGCACATCTTGTTCCTTCTGTCCCTTGGCCTCCCTCCTGGGCCTCTGTTTCTCTTTCCTTTCTTTGTCTTCCCTGGCAGTGCTACATATTTTCAATGGACCAGTTGGCTTTTCTAATGTTTACTAACTTCTGACTGTGGCATAAACTGTCTCTGTCTTGCTCATTAATGTCACTATAGCGGGTACCTGACCTGAATGAGTGTCAGGTAATTACAGTGCTCTCTCGGAGCACCATGGATTTTTCTAGAGAAGGCAACTTTTTTATCCTTCAATGGCAGACTGAGATGCAAGAATTGTTGGCCGCCTTGCGCAGAAGGCAGCGAGAGAGGACGTAATTGAGCACGTGGGTCAAGACAGGATAAACCTGTATTAGCAAGACAAGATAGGAGGAAATGTTATGTATAGCAGTGTATTCGTCGTTGGGGTGGTCTGCCCTCTGGAATGGCTCACACTGATTTAGTGCAATGGCTCCCCATGAAACAGTCTGATCGTTTTCCAGATACTAGTACTGGTAAAGCAAACTTGCAAAACTTAAAAAGAATGGACTTTATATTATGCGGAAAGCAGTGTTGTGCTTTCCTTATTCAAGAGAAAAAGGATGTCATGTGTGTGGCAGTATTACTTTCTATTAAGATGCAATTAAATACCACCTCTTAGAAAGAAGATAAATATTTTCTATCTGCCTACCTGCAGAGATGAAAATTAGCATCACCAGCAGATCTAGTTCTTGTTGTTCATGAGGAATCGCACCGAAAGAGCCGAGCGTATAAGCCTTCTGCTGATAACTACTGGCTCTGTATTACCTAGGGCTGGATTTGTGCGGCAGCTTGGTGACAAAGGGCTTTGTGTCTGCAGCTCCTGTGAGCCCAAAGGTAGGGGAGCTGGTGGCTTGCGGGAGGATGCTGGAGGAAGAGCCTGATTACTTCTTCTGTAGCGATGGGAAGAGACTCAGGTGATGGGAATCCTTTGAATTTCCAAAAATACCTCTGATCTACTGTGATGGCAGCTCTCGCAGACTCTGGAAATAGCTTTACACTAGTCGACTTGGTTGCTGTGCTGCAGCTACGTGGCTCGGGAGAGGCTCGGCAGCTCATCCGAGCAGCTGGCTGAGCGTGCGGCTGGTTAAGCTACGCGGAGGTTGTCCAGGCTGCTGCAGCCGCGCTGCAACGCGCCCAAGGCCACTCCGCAGCCGCGCCGGTGGCGCACACGTCAGCGGGGAGCGAGGCTTCGCCGGGTGCTCGCGTGGCTGCCTGGGTGCCGATTCCCATGGGAGGGCTGCGTGGGTAAATGGGAAGCAGCTACTTGCATGTCTCTGCCTTATAAAAACACACGGAGCCGATGCAGGTGAAAGCTGTTGTGTAAGCAGGACCTCCGTAGAAAATACGGTGCTTGCAGGGGTTGAATCGGTTTGAGTTTGCAGGCTGTTTTACCTGCTGTTTGTGTCCTTGACTTCCTGGCAGGTTTTCCCACTATCCCCCTATTCCGATGTTCCAAATTGCCAGAACTCTTCCCTCCTTTTCTCCAGGTAAGGATATTCGTGCTGAAAATGGCAGCATTATGAGAGGTGTGATTGAATGCTGTCTGTCCTGGACAAGCAGCTTGGCAAAGTGTGGGCTGACTGAAGCATCACAGGGGAAAATATGGTGGTTTGTGCCACCAGGAAGCTGGGGATGACCCATTTTTGCCTCTCTTTACTCATATAGGTTGTACTTGAAGCTGCTTGATTATTACACTTGAGAATATTTTAGAGGTTTCTTAAAAATTGAAATCTTTCTTCTGTAGGCCTATGCCATCAGCCTCCTTTAGGCAGAAGGATGTGAAAAAAAGAGGACAAACACTTCTAAAATAGCTGTGCTGCGTAATAGGTGGCCTAAGCAAAAATTATATGATAGCTTAGCATGCAGTATTGGTTTTGTTGACATCTGTTTTGGGACATTTTGAATAACTTGCTCGTAGTTTCAACATTTGTGCAGAATGTGGTCATCCCCAAAGCAAGCCAAGCAGAACACTTGGCCACTGCCGTGGCGGGCGAGGGGACCCTTGCTGTTTGAGCTTTGGCCTGGGACTCAGTTTCTGGCTTCATCACAGGTTTCCCCAGGACCTTGGGCATTTCATTTAATTCTTCTGCATCCCACCTTGTGGGATTGGGGAGAGCAGCTCTCCTTCCCTTCTCCTTCCGGCCTCTGCTGTTAACCGGCCGGTGTGCGTTTCGGGGAGGGGGTTTATCTCATCCCAGGGCAGCGCCTAGCATGGTGTGATCTTCATCTTACGTCTGACCTCTAGGTGCTGCTGCAATACAAACAATTGTTCTCTTGGGAGCTGATTTGGCTTGTGTTTGTGTGTAAGACAAATTAGTATGAGAAACCGTGGGTGGTTTTTTTTTTTCCCCCTCCCCTGTTCTGGCTTAGCTGGTTTGTACTTAAGGTAGGGCCGACATCCTGCTCGGCATGTCTCACCCCTCGGGGCGAGAGCTGTCCCCCTGGAGTCTTTATCCTGAAATATTTCCCGTGGTACAAGGGATTCATGCCAAATGGATGAAAAGGGAACTTGGTGCCTCTTGCTAGCTGCTCTTGCATTAGCCCCTAGATACCTTCTCTCCTGGGAAGGTATCTGAAAGAGCTCATGGCCAACAAGGGAGAAGGGTGCCAGTCTGGAAAGGGTTCCTAAAATCTGGAGATTGGTGGGAACCTGGCTGGGATAGGCTTGTGGGCAGAGGAGGTTTTTGTGTCCTCGGGGTCCATGGCAGCACCGAGGAGCCTCTTCCCCCTGGGTCACGGTTGGGTGCTGGCGCCAGGAGCTGCAGCTTGGCTGCCTCTGCCGAGCACCTCCAGCCTGGCTCCTGCTGGGCCAGGTCCTGTCACAGCTGTGCTGCCCGGTGCCGGCTTGTGCCATGAACGAGTCATCTTGTGTGTAATGAGTTTCTGCTGTCCTGGTGGATGCAGCTAACTAGGGATCTGTTCCCTTTGATTTTCAAAGGGAATTAGGGAGCAGCGCCTCTTGCATCAAAGAATGAAAACCCTTTAAGAGCTGAGAAACTGATTGTTTTATTTAAAAATTTCTCCGTGGTCATCCTTCTCCTGCTGTCCACAGCTGAACCGTGACCACACTGGTGATGACAGCAGAGACTCGGGAGGTAATGGGAGATGGAAACACCCGGGGGAAGAGATGGGAACAGGCTGCACAGCTTGGTTTGCACTCCCCTCCTCCAGGTCGGTGACGAGTGTCCCGGACGACCTTGCTGTTTCTCCAGCCCTCCAGCAGCCCCGGCGCGGCCCTCTGCCACCTCGAGGGGTCCAAGGGGACCCTGCCTTGTCCCGGCCCTGGGCTCCCTGTGCAGCTTGCAGCTCCCCAGCTCCTCCCGTGCTTCTCACTTGCTTGCAGCCACGCGTCTGCTCGCTGGCCGGCAGGTCCGGGTTTTCGCTCTGTGCTGTCTTGCCTCCTCTCCAGCACATCTGACCTTCAGTCACCAGAGAACCTAAACTCACTATTTTTTTTTTCCCCCGTGGTGTAGTTAGTTTTCTGCTGTCTGTTTTGTGCATTCGCACTTTAGGTGATGCCCGAACTTGCATTCAGCCTTGCTCTAGAAGCAGGTTTGAACTCTGCCAGGTTTTCTGCTGCAAGAAGCTGGCGGCAGCAAGTTTCCTGAAGTGGAGGGATGCACTTTATTTAATTAACCCTTGATGCTGTTTTGCTCTAAGAGCAAACTTATCTCAAAATTGCTGCCTGAGTGTATACCTTGTGTCCGTCCCCCACCCCGGCCCCAGACCTGCCCTGTGTCTCGCTTTGATCCGCCAGCCCCGCTTCCAGAAGTCAAAGCCACTTCCCTGGTACAAAAAGAAAAACTAAAACCCATGCCGCAGCTGTGAAACAAAAATACCTCCTGCCTCTGGGCTTTCGGGCCGCGGAGCCTGACCGCAAAGTGGGGCTGTGGAGCTCTGGGCCTAGACTATTTATATAGTGCTAGTGGGAAAGCTTTCCATTGACTGAGGTTTTCTGTCCTTTAAGGTACTTTTAATTAAATCTTAGTTGACAGATCTGATTTGCTAACTGGCTTAGATTCAACTTGTATAAATGGGATTCTTTTCCCTGCTGAAAGCTGAAGAAAGGAGACTTAATCCTGTTGGAAGGCTACTTGCATTTTAAGTCACATCTATCTGTTGTTTAATGGAGTAAGTCAGAAGAATGTATAAAAACAAACAAACAAAAACCTACAATGAGGAAAATAACCCCCGGCCAGCGTTAGCACCCAGTGCTCAGAAGCGGGAAGGGACCTGGGCACGCCGGGCTCGGGCGCGCGGCCGTGCAGCCGCCCCGGCGGGGAGCGCGGCAGCTCCTTGAACAACGCGCAGCAAAGTTATGCAACTGGCTGGGGAAGGAAGTGAAAAATTATCATTACAATGCAGTTTCAGGGGCAATGTTAAATAAGCACGTTGCATTGCAACCCTGTGCTTAACTGACATCTCCCAGGCCGAAAAGCCAGGGCGGGGAGAGGCCTGGCAATAGCGGTGACCGCTGCTCGCGCCAAGCAGAGGGGCAGACGCGGGCTCTTCCTGGGGCTGAGCCTTTGAGGTGCTGGCCGGGAGCCCTCGGGCTGGGTGGCCGTACCCCAATACCCAGTGTAACGGCCTGGTCCTGCAAGTGCCTCATCACATACTCATCACAGTCCCGTGAAAACCTGGGAAAGAGGGAGCAAGCATTTGCTGCGGCAGATCCTCGAAAGCCAGTAGTTCTTCCTTATTTCGGTGGAAGCAATAAGCAGAGCCCTCTGTGGCACCCTGGATTCAGAGCAGTAACACAAACCCTGAAAGAATTATTTAAAGACAGCGCTACTATCCGATCACCACCTTCAGAGTAGAAATAAATAGCTTAAATCTTTTTGCTATTCCCTGTTTTCCTTCACCGAGAGGATTTTGCCCAAAGATGACAGGCGCTGGAACCACAGGCCTTTCCTCTCCAACTCTGAGATTACAAATGATATTTTTGCGGAAGCTTAATCTCCTGTTGTGAGTCGGGAGCTCTGTGCGGCTGCTGAACCTGAAGGAATTGCAAATACCTCCTTGCCTTGTCTGCATCCATGTTCTCTTACCTTTGCATTCGCATCCTCTGCAGCAGCCGGGTTGGTTTTGTGGCTCTTCTGTAGGAGTCTGGGACATTTTAGCTTCAGGTGCTGCAGGAGAAAGCTTAAGAAAATTGATTAAAAATGGGGGAAAGCGCTTATGTTCATACCAGTGTGTGTAACATAACTCAGCGTAGCAGCCATTTCGTGCTGAGCCCTGGCTCCACCCAAGAGCAGATGTTTTGTCTTGGAAGCTCCTTTTAAAAATGCAGGGATCAGACCTGGCCCCATCAGCCGACGTATGTGCTGTTTGCTCCAAGCTGCGGCGAGGCTCAGCCATGCTCCCGGGAAGCGGCTCGGAGTGCATGTCGTGCTGAGCGGCGGCGCTGGCTTCCCGCCCACCCGAGCATCCGGCTCCGTTTGCCTCCCGCGTTGGGGCTCGGGTGCGAGGGAAGCCTCATGCCCCCGAGCCCCCGTCCTGGGGGCTGGTGGAGCTCGTGGCGGGGCCGGGGGGAGACCCGTGGCGAGTCGCTTGCCTGGCCGCCTCGCTCTGCCGCGGCCGGGTGCCACGGGACCGCTTTGGCTGCGGGCTTGCAGCAAACCCGGTGCAGAGGGACCGGCCAGCGGGCTCGCGGGGCTTGTGGCAGCTCAGATAGTGTCGTTGCCTTCCCGAGAGGAGGCTCCTGCACGCAGCTGGGATGGCCAAGAGGTCCCCGTGCGCTCAGGGCAGCTCCTCCACACGTCGATTTTAAGAGCTGCGCTGATCTGGGACTGTTCGCAGGTGAAGCGGAGGGGTTTGCTGTGCCAAACTGCTCTGCAAGGTTATTGTTCCCGTGGCTTCCTCCAGGCCCCTGCGGTCGTGCGGACTGCTGGCCTGCGTCCGCTGCCCGGCAGGCACGGCCACGAGGGTGGCTTCAGCGTGGCGTGCCGGTTCGGCCGCGGCGGTGACTTCTCGGGCGCTCTGGAGCAAGCCGCTACAATTTCCCGTGCTCTCCGGCATGGAGCTGCTCGAGTGCAAATTAGCTCCGGGGCGAACGTCTCCTCTGGTCCCCGCTGCAAAGCTGCGGTGGTCCGTCACGCGCAGCTCCGTGTCCTTCCTCCGTCTGCGGAGCGCCTGCTCGTGCCAGGGGAGGGCTGGGAAGCACCGATTAACGTTCATCTCTCCAGGGCTCCCTCTTAATTACTGTTAGTCATGGTTTGCATTACAGTGCTGCCTCGGGGCCCCGCGCCGCTGCGCCAGACAGCGGATCCGGCAAGGGCCGCGTCCGTTCAGGGTTTCAGAGCCCCGGGTAAGTGTCAGTGTTTTGTTGCAGCCGTTCTGGGAAGCGCTGCCCCTGCTCTCAAGGGGGAGAAGTCGTATGGCCTGAGGGCGAAGGAGAGCGCGGGTGGCCGTGCTGGGTCTCCCGGCTTTCCCCCAGCGCTGCCTTACCCACGTCGCGGTGAGGTTAGCGGTGAATTGGGGGGAAACTGTGAAGCGAAGGGGAGACCTTCGCGGGGAGTTGGTTTCGTGTTTTGGAGACCTGTACGGTGCAGTTGCTGCACTTGGGTTGCACCGTGCTGCAGTCGTTCCGCTCAATGCGGGAGGGAGAGGAGGGCTCTTGGGAAGGAAGCTGCCAGGTGGTGAATTAAATCCCGGGTTTTGCCCGCTGATGCCACAGCGTAGCAGCAGCTGCTTTGCCACGGCTGCTGTTGAGGCCGGGATTGGGAGAGGACTGAGGGTTGACTCCAGCCTAAACTATTTCTGGAGTTAGATGGCCAGAGAGAAGCACAGGGTCTGACTGTGTCCAGCAGTCCCAACAAAACGTCTGTGTGTCTGTCGCCGTATATCCCCCCGCCTTTTCCCTCCCGGGGGGTGGGTGCCAGGCGCAGTCCCCACGTGCTCAGAGAGCTCTACCGCCGTGTTGCTGGCTGTGTCCGAAGGTCATGTGTAAGAACTGAATTCCCTTGTTCTGGTGCCCTGGCTGAGTGGTTGTCCTCTCCATAGTGAAAGATGGAGGGGGGGAAATGCCCATCCGACTTCTCCCTCCCTGGCCCAGGCAGGAAGCCTTTGGCTGCCAGCGCTTTGGGGAAGGTCCCATCGCTCCTGTGCTCCTGTAAAGCTCGCCTAGCTATTGTGTCGCAGCTGATAATGCACCAGAAAACAGCTCTTCTTTAGCAGTTGTCTTCTGCAGAGACCTGCACTGAGAAAACAGCAGTGGGACTGTACCCTGCTGCAAAACGGAGGCCGTCAGATCGGACTCGTTCGCTGGCTGAGCTCTCTGCAGCACGAAGGCAGGAACATAAACCACCAGTGACCAAAATGAAAATATCTAGCAGCATAAGCAGCCTGCGTTTCTCTTTCCCTTCTGACAAACGAGCCCCCCTGATTTCGGAGGGGAGTAGCTTGGTTAGGAAGCCCACGGGCCAACATGTCATGGCAAGCGAGGGGGGACTTCGCTGCCTAAACGCAGACGAACGCCTTGGTTTCGTGAGCCTCCGCGTGTGCCTCAAGGCATTTCCTGGCCTGTGATTTCTGCTGAATATCCGAGTCCCTGCAGGGATCTAAATGCTAAAACAGACGAGCTTGCCGCCACGCGCGCAGGATTTCGAGGCTGCAGCCCTGGACCGGCTCATGTGTCAGTCGCTTCCACCAGTGCTCTGGCACAGGAAGCAGTGAGTACGTGAATAGCCGGCTGGTTGCAGTCCGTGGCTAGGTGCTTTCCGGGGAAAAGGCCCGGCAGAAAGGTAGACCCTTGTGTTACCTTATATGTGCTACTTGGCAGGTAAAGGGAGAGAGCGTGCCAGCAAATACCACGGGCGCTGCAGGGAGATCTCATTCGGTATGGGACATTGAAAGCACAACCAGGTACCTATAAAGAGTTAACATTGAACTGAGATACTTGAAAATACCCATGTTTTTCTCTGCTGTTCTGGAAGAAAGCAAAAAATCATGTTGCAAAGCGTACGTTTCCTTCAATAAATGGTTCTCTGGCACCCGTGGTTTTTGGCAGGGATCTGCTGTTGGTTGTGCTGCTGAGCCGGAGCATTTTGCAGAGCGCGGTGCGAGAGAGGCAGCGGCGAGGTGAGCCCGTGGCCCATGCCCGGGGGCTGCGAGGTGGCGGCCTCGAGCAGGGGGTCCGGATGCGCGTGTGCATGCTCTGCCCCCGGTCCAGCAGCCTGGGCTCTCCTGCCCTCGAGCCAAAAGCACGCGGTGCCATGAGGACGAAGGGTGACCGGAGAACCGAAGCACTCTGGAGGAGGCTGCAGTCGGTGCAGTTTCAGGGCGTCCTTCTAGGTTTGCTTAGGCAGGAGGAACCCAGCCTGCCCGGTGGCCCCTCGCCCCCGTGCGCAGGGGCAGACCCACCTGTCCGGAGACGGGGCAGCCGCTGTAACGGCAGCATTGGGAAGGGAGGAAAGAGATGCTGCACAGACCTGGCTCCAAACGAGAACTGAGTCATCTGTCAAGGCTGTCAGCTCTCTCCCAGAGCTGGTTGCCTGAGGCTAGTGCGGCTCGCAGAGAGGAGACGTAAATATATATACACACACACATACAGGAGAGAAAAGTAACAGCTCATAACATGTGATTGGAATTAAAAAAAAAGAAGAAATTAGCAGTAAAGCTGTGTGTTGTGGAGGATGTAACTGCTCCTGAAAGGCTCTTGCAGAGGCTGTTTGTGCAGTGCAAATGCAGCCACTCCACAATGCCCTGGATTAAAACAGGCAGGCTTCTCCAGCACACAAAATCCATATGGAAGTGGTGCCTTTCCTGCGTATCACCAGCTTCCACAGCCCACTGCCCTTGCACATTAAGGTAAGGAGCTGTCTTGTCATCGTCTCGTCCTCGCTGTCGCTGCTGCCTGGGCTCCCAAAGCGCGTGCGGTTCTTGGCGCAGGCTGCTTTTGTTCCGTGGTTTGCTTTCGCTGTTTAATGAAGATGTCTCTGTGCAGGAGCTGAGATCTTCTGGAGACATGCGTTATTCAGGAGCCGGTATGAAACGAGCTCCCGTGATGTGGGCATGTGTGTAGCCCTGATGCTGTGTCCTCCCTTCTCCTTTACCAGCTAAAGGGAAGGGGGGAGCGGTGAATCCCTTCAGTGCTACACAACAGCCTGTGTTTCTATAGAAAGCTCTTGCAATGCACCGTGAGGTTGCAAACAAGGGGCTAACCTAAAAGAGGTCTGTGGAGAGGTCTCCACGATCCATTCCTGATCCTTCTGTCACCTTACCTGTGTGTTTCCATCAGGCAGTAATAAATGACAGAGCATTAAACCTTTGGCTTCATCCTTTCAACATGCACAGTAACAAATATCTGCCACGGGGGAGCATGTGGCAGCAGAAAAGGTGAGGAGGAGAAAGAAACGTGGGGGTGGAATAGGAATCGGAAGTTAAAGCCGTGGAGGACATGGCCTTAAGGCACTTGCTTTGCAAAGGGGACACCCTTTCCGAAGGAAAGCGGGTTCTGTGTCTAACCTAGCAGGCGTGGCTATGGGGCAGGCATAGCCATCGGCCGGTTGTTTGCACCGTGATTGAGTTGTGCTGACATCGTGGCGTCGAGCAAAGCCTGATGTGGTGCTGTGTCCCAGGGTGAGGGAGAACTTGGCTCCAAGCACTTGCACACGTAATACAGAAGTTCAGTGCAGTGGTGCCAAGCGTTTCCAGAGCAGGTGTTACCAAAGGAGCTAAGCTAGGACAGAAGTGCTAAAAATTCTGGAAAATGCGGTGGAGGATGAAGCTTACGCGATCCTCTGGAGGGAGTGAAACCAGCTTGCAGGATGCTGGAGCTCCAAGGTTTTCTGCGGAGCTGCAGACACCCGATACAGACTGCGCTAGACAGTGGGTCTGTTCTCCTCAGATTAGCGAAACAGTGTAATTCTAACCTTGCATGCAGACGGTGCTGCTGCAAGGCGGTGGTCTAGCCTGCTCCTGGGAATCCTGCCATGCTTTGATTTATGGACTTGCAGATTATACATATGGCACGCATAGATTTTTCTGTAATGCCATAAAAAAACAAAAAGCCACTTTTTAAGCTCCATCACAAACCTTACTTGGGTCCCACGTTGCTCTGGTTTTGTGGGGGAAACCCAAATGCTTGCTGTTGGTGAAGGATTGCTGGTGAAGCCCAGGAGCACCTGGCTGCTGTGTGCTGGTTGGGCTGGGTTGGAAGTGTGGCTTGGAGCGGCTCTGCCTCTGCGTGGGGAAATCCATGCCTAAATCCCCTCAGTGCCTCACGCTGCTGCGATCCTGGTGGGATGGAGGCAGACGAGGCTTGGGCAGGTTTGCTGCCTTTCTGTCAAGCCTGGTTTTCTGTGGAGGAGCTGCAGAGCTGTGTCTAGAGATGCTGGCTTGGGCTGCTGAGGTGCCCTGATTGATTTCGGAGCCCTCAGGGGACCTCTGTTTCCTGCTGGTTTGGGGTTTTTTTTTCCTTCTTTTTTTTAAGACAGATGTGGAATATCGTGTTTCTGAAATCCGGAGGGATGCCCTGTGGCTGCCCAACAGCCTGGGAGAACAACCGTGGCCTGCACCCGAGCTCTCACACTGGGTTTGCAAATGCAGGTTTTTTGAATGCATGCATGTGCCTGGGTTTATTTCTGATTTTTATCACCCCTGAAACTTTCAGGGGGAGCTTGACGATGCTTTGAACAGCCCTCGGAGCGTGAACTGGCTGTAGGAAAACAGGGTGGAAGTGGTGCCATCTGCTCTGCTGCAGCTTTTGCTGGGGAAGAGCTGTCCTCGTGCCTGGCGCTCCTTCAGCCCGGCCACCGGTGCTGCCCTCCTGCTTCCAGGGCCCTGGGGGACCCATGCCACCAGCTTTGCTTCATGGCTTTCTCTGCTTTGGGCATAGAGTCTGAGAAAGGAAACTGCTGCTTTTGGGGGATTCACTGGGGCTTGACTGTTCAGTTCCTCCCAATTGCTCTCCAGTGAGTACTGCAGAAGGTGAAGGAGGGTCAGGTTCGTGCTCTTTCTGGCTCTAATATCTCAGCCAAACAGCTTTCAAATGTGAGCGTTGGTGCTGCTGAGGGCTACAGAGCATCTGCAGCCCGGGACCATCCCGTGGTGAGCTGTGCTTGCTCGGCATCTCTCTGGATCGCAGCCAAGGTGGCCCAGAAAGCGGGGACCTGCGGGGTGGGTGTTCAGATAGATCCCAAGGCCTCTCTTGGTGTGAAATACTTGGCTTGGGGTTGTTGGGAAAAGAACCAAATTGACTGCAAGTTGCTGAGAAGTCGGTGGAAAAACTTTGGTGTGAACTGTGTCATCGTTGCCTTTTGCCCCACGGCGCAGTGATGGGAACTGGCTGTTTCCCATGCCCCGAGCGCGGATGGGCGGCGTGCGGGGAGCACGCAGCCTCCCTGACCGCTGCAGTTGGGCTGATGCAAGAGAGGTTCAGGGTGAGACTGTCCACGTGGAGGGGGACCAGGCAATGGGGGTGGGTGGCTGGGACAGGCAGAGGGGGCTTCCTCTGTCCTGCCCGAGTTAGCTGTAACGCGGCTCCCAGCGTTAATGCGACTTGGCAGCATCTCTTCAGTACGCGGTTGTTTTCCTGCTGCAAGTCCACGCGTCAAGGCGAGAGCAGCTTGGCGGCAGCTTGAGAGAGGAAGGAGAAGGGGGGGCTGTGGCTGAAGGGGTTTCCAGGCAGCTTGAAATGAGAAAAGACTTGGGCCACTGGCCTCTGTGTTTCTGGGAAAACAAGACTTGACTTGGCTTCAGAAAAGTAATTTGGGGGTGGAGGAAAGGAAACCTCATCAGGCCCCTCAGCCCGTGCAGTTGCAGAGCACAACTGGAACAGTTTTGCTGGGTGGAGTTTGTCAAGCTGGGCTTGACCAGGGCAGGAATCGGGGCTTGCTGTGCTGCCAAAACCGCTTTGCTGCTGGATTCCCAGCCTGCACGCAGGCTTTCTCCAACCTTCGCTAGCACCGCTTGTGTTGCTGGTCCCCTGTGGTCCTCGAGGCCTCGTCCCTGGGTGTGATGAAGAGGAGGGGAGGTGCCAGGCGGTCCCCTGTCCCGTCCTGGGCTTGCAGGGGAGCAGCTGGGCCCCGTGGGTGCTGGCCCATCGGCCGGTGGTGTCTGCGCGGGGCAGGCGCGTGGGGTCTGGGTAACTCGGCTGCAGTGGAGAAGAGGGGCCTGAGTTTGAACATCTCCCTCCTCCTACAGAAGCACTGTAAGTGAGAAATAAACCCCCAAACTAGAATCCAGCTGTTTTCAGTAACAGATCTGGTATGAGTGCAGCCTTGTATATTGGTGGGTGAAAGCAGTTGAATAGTGCAAGTAAAACAGGTAATAAGTAAATTGGCTGTCTTCATTGTATAGCTGTTGAGGAGCCAACTGCTTGTAACCCTGTTTGTTTTTCTGCTGTATATCATAATTGTAACACACTGTATTTTATAGCAGGAGCAATGCGCCGATTTAAATCCCAGCATATATTTTAGTGAAAGAATGCGTTGACCTAATTGCCAGACTAATGTTATAATGAAAAGCCGTTCAGACTGCATGTCCTCTGTTGCCCTCTGGGTTCTGGAAACGACTGAAGGAAATAGTACTTCACTTGTGGTGAAATCATCCCAAGAGCGTTGTTTCAATACAATGTGATAAATTGATTTCATTGAAGGCACTGGTGTTGTGCAAGAGAGCAAATCCCTCCTGGAAGTCAGGAAGTTTTCCCCGTTGTGCTGAAATCATCACTGAGTTCGTTTCAAGTATCCTCTGTGGCAAAATACAAATGCCTCAAGACTTGGCCCATTGCGAATACAGGGTTGCTTGCTTCTCTGCGTGGCAGGTTTCAGACGTTAGAGGTGCTCTCCTGACTGTGGTCTGCAGTTAGGGGGTGAGACGGGCTCCTGACAGCACAGAGATTGGGCATCCTCCTTCGTGTCTCCTGAGAAGAGAGCATCCTCACCTGTGAGTGCTGTTAATCCACTGGTGTTTGGCAAGTCAGTCCTGCTGGCCTCTGCTGGCATTTTCCTTTGGCTCCGGTGGCAGCTGTTGTTGGTGTTAATACCCTGCTGCTGATCCACGTGAAGAGGTTGCTATTCCTGCTCTTCAGAAGCTTTGATTCTCGCTCTTCCTGAAAGTCAGTTCTCCTGCGCAGTCTTGTTCCTAGGCATCTTGATCAGTTCATGCGTTTTAATGGGTTTAGCAAACTTGAGAGTCAGAACATGGTTTAGTGAATTAATTTTCAAATTGGCGTGTCCTTAATCATCATATTCTCAGACTCAGGAAAGTATTTACACCTTATAATTTAAGTGCTTTGGAAGTGCTAACCAGGACCTGCTGAAATTCGCATTTGCACCTTAATCTGATCTCTGCTGTCTGAACTGCTGCAAGTTAATTATGTTGCGTCTCAGTCCTTTGATATTTGAATAATTTTGGAGCACAAAAGCTTGAGTTTGTGCTCAGTCTTTTAAAAGTTTAGCTCCTCAGACAGCGAAGACCAATTACACTGTATTCTGTTCTTGCAATGGGGCAAGCTGTATTTGTGGGAAGGATTTGGTACATGGATTCAAGTTGATAATTACCAGTGTATAATTTTATTGAGAGCTCAATCCTTGCAGGTGTAGAGCAGGCTCCTAGAGGTTATGAGTATCATAAGCTTGTGGAATTGGGGACATCTCTTTGGGCAGGGTTCGGTCTTCAGTGACAGTATTGCTGGAGGTTAGTTGGTTTGCTCTAAGATTGTGCATTTCTGCAGAAAGGGGCAACGTTGCTGAGTGCCCCAAATCTACAGAGTGGGACTTTGAAGGTGCTGAGCTCTCTGGCACCCAACACACTCGGCTGTTACATACCCTGTGCCCCTTCCTGTGCAGGGGAGATAGGGGAGCGAGCAGGCATGTCGTGCTGTGCTATTTATGCCTGGATGTTGAGAGACTCCTTCGCTCCGTGAAGGCATCTCTAGGAAAGCTGCTGCTTGCTTGTGTGTTAGCTGGGGAGAGGCGAGGTAGATCTTCCTCTGGTGCTGCGTGGTTGCCCACGGCCGGGCACTGCATCCCCCTTCTGAGGCTGCCGTGACCAGGGCAGGAGCTGGGGCTGTTCCCACCGCAGCAGTTTTCCAGCTGCCACGAAGCTGCTGCGCTCTTCCCCGTAACGCCACCTCTCTGCCACCACCTCATGAGAGTTTGCTACGGAGGTGCTGCGGTGCGCCTGGGGACTCAAAGGAGCTGGCATGCCTTTCTTTCCCGGGCTCCTCATCCTCATTCTTTCTTTTTTTGGTCATGATCCCCCTCTTGTGAGCGTGAGCGGTTCGCTCGGCGCTTGCCCCGGGGAGGATCCGACAGAGGCTCCGGGAGCCCGGACTCCTGGGCGCTTTTCCGTTCCCTACAGCCGACTCGCTGTGGGCAAGTTGGGTCCTGATGGATTTTAGCTTCCTTTTTGCAAGACGCGGATCATAGCTACCCTCGCGCCTTTGCAAGGTATTCTGTGATCCTAGGCTGCGGAGGCTCTGCACGCACCAGCGCCGCCTCACTCACCGCTTCACAAAATGCCGCTGAAACAGCGGGTGACTCCCATCCGCCTTCAGTTTTGCCTGTCCCCATAAATCCAGGCTGCGGAGGAGGTCATCGTGCGTGGCCCTGGGTCGAAGGGAGGGTCGCGTGCTCGCGGTGCAGGCAGGGGAGCGCCGGGCGACTTCTGCTCCCGGGCGAGCCGCGGGGAGTTTGCGTTTGAGTCTTTGACAATGACGCAGCTTGTTGGAGCCATTCGGAATTGAAATGGGGTCTTATTCAGCTCTGCTAATAAGAGGGTAAATGCAGCTAAATACAGCTGTTGTCCTCACTGTCATTTGGTATTTATTAGCAAATATGCAGTAGAATTGAATCCCTTGTAAGTACTCTGCAGCTAATGGTAGATAGCAATTAACTGAAATGAGTACTGTCGAGCGCTGATGCTACCATCAGTGAGAAGAGGAGGAGATTTGGAGCCAGCGCACAGAGCCAGCGGCTTCCAGACCTCCCTGTAATTTTCCTCTCTGGGTTCTCTGTTTCATGCCCTTATCAAAAGACTGCAGTGAAAAACACTTTATCATCCCTGTCTCATGTGCTTCAGAAGATGTAAAAGAAACAGGCCCAGGCAGCTGGAACCGATTTTGGGGCTAGGAAGGACTGGGTGCAGCGTCCGTTGTTTCATCTTTGGCCGTTTCTCCCCAAATAAAATGGCAGGTTTTCCTTCTTGGTGAGGGGGGAAGGTGAAGTGCAGGTGCGCCTGCCCCAGAGGTGCTGCTCTCCGTTGCCTGCGGATGGCAACTAGCCTCCAGATGTGCTTCAGGCTCCCGGCTTGCTACTAAAGGTAGCTTGAGTCAGGCTGATGTATCTTGATCGGTTTGCTGCCTTCCCCTGTCCGTCTCGATACGGAGCCTTGAGGGGAAGCGCTTGTCAGCAGGGGGTTAGCAGCCGGGCTGCGATGGGGCTGAGGGCCGGGAGCGCGGGGCTGTGCCGCAAGGGGAGCCGGCGGGTGGGTGGCGAGGTGTTGCCAGCTGAGCTGCCCCAAAACTCGTCTTGGGAGTAGCCTAATTGAGTATTTTCATTAGTGCCCTCGCTGCGAAACGGAGCAGGTTGCTAATGGGTGTGCTGACGACGCGAAGGTGCCGGCAGCGCAGGGGAGGACGAGTATTGAATAGCGGGAGCTGGATGACTGGCAGATCTGGTGTCACAGAAATGTGATGATATTTAGTGGTATGAAGTTGCAAGCTCAAACACTTAGGGACTAGTAATAAGATTTTCTTCTCCGAGCTGGGAGCAGGCGAGAGGGAGGGAGGCGTGTGTGGGTTTGGCAAGAGGACGGGAGGCTCCAGCCTGCGCTGAGCAAAACCCCGCTCGACGGGGAGCGAGGCCCCTGCCCAGGCAGGGAGCGACCGACTGCTGCACGTTGTGCGAACGCCCCAGGAGACCAGGGCAGCCTGGTCCAGCAGACAGACTAAGGCTAAACAGGTATAAACTTACCATGGATAAATTTAGGCTGTACATCAGGAGGATCTGGAACAGCTTTCCTTACGTGAGGAAGCCCGTGAAACGGAGTTGGGCATGCCGGTGAGCGGGATTGCACGGACGCGGGCGCCCCTGCTCAGCGGCCGCTGACGGCGATAGGGGTGTTCTTTCCAGGCTCGTGTTAAGTTATCACAGGACAAAAACACCTCTGGGTTTCGGAGGTGCGGTGGGTGCCGGCAGCGCTGCCGCCCGTGGTGCTGGGTGCTCCTGTACAACGTCCTCCTGGAGAGCCGGCTTCAGCAATCCTCTCGCTTCCCAGGCAGAGGAGATCTGACTTTCTAAAGGGGGAAAAAAGCGTGTAAAATGTTTTCCAGCAGCAAAAGCACGAGTTGTATCCCTCTTCCTCTAGCAGGGGACCGCAGCGCTGGAGTTGCTGCTGGGCAGGAGGAGGAGCGCTGCGGGGGCCGAACCCTCCCAGCGGCATCGCCGGCTGCGGCACGTACGCCCTCGTGTTCGGGGGTCCCGGTCGCCCCCGTACGCGCCTCCCGCGTGGGGCTGGGCTGCCCCCGAGACCCGGTGGCGAGAGCAGCGCCCTTGGGCAGGGGGCGACCCGGGGCGGTTCCCGCGGGCCGCGAGCTCCGGCCGTCGCGTCCCGGTGTCTCCGGGGAGTCGGAGCGGCTCCCGACAGACTGTGCCAATGTGGCACTCGTGGCTCCGATTCATTGGCTTCTTGTTTTTCCATGTACAGGAGCTGTGCAAAGGCTGGGAAAGGAAATTGCTAAGGGGGTGTAATTCCCTTTCCCAGCCTGATTATTTTCTGTAAGGATGTGCTGACAGTTAATTTTTTTTAATTCATGTTTAATTAGTTAAGCCAGTGACTATACATTTATGCTGAGTACCTGATAAATTTGATCTCTTCTTGATTAGAAAAGAATGGTTCATGGCTCCTGTTGCCAGTGCTCTGAAATTACATTTATTTTCATATAAAATTCAATCAGATTGCAAGTATGATGCTAAAATCTGTTGCCTCATTAATTCATATTAATAGAAGCAAATTTTAGACTAAGACTCTTTACTGTCCCTTTTTTTTCCTCCTGACTACCCATCTAACAGTTCATTTATTTTATTCTTCGCTTAGACCTGCAGCAGCTCTGGTTTGGAATGAGTTTTGCAATGGAGCCCTAGGTATAAACCAAATACTTTAAAATACATTTTTAAAATGAGGCAGTTTCCCCTCATGGGCGAGAAGAGGTTCTCTTGGCATGTGAGCTTAGCGTCCTCGGTATGTGAGTTTTCTTCCCTGCTGGAAGAGCTACTACAATGTTTTAAGCAACAGACGGCCGTCTGCTGGCCCTCCCTTGCGATGTGACACTTTCTGCGGAGCCGGATGGGTCTGTTGTCAGCAGGGTAAGTGCCGTGAGCGAGATGGTCCAAACAAGGCAGCCCCGAAAGGGGGAAAGGGAGGGTTCGAGCAAGAAGGGCTTATTGCTGAACACCGTACGGTCTCCTCTCTTCCTGCCAGCGAGCCCGCTCCGCGTGGATGCGGGGCCGACGAGCCGACCCGCGAGGGGGACGTAGCTTCATCCATCTCTGGCGTCTGGCCGTGTCCCCTCGGCTGCCCGGGCTGCTGCAGCCCCCAGCTGTGGGCTTCGGGCCAGGCTGTGGCCCAAGATCTTGCCGAGCAGCTCTTGGCTGCAGGGAGCCTGCGCTGTTGTTTCCTGCGCTAGCAGGGAGCGACCAACGTGGCGATGTCCGTACCGTGTTATTTGTGGGGTCCGTCTGGCCAGGGAGCCACAGAGATTTGGGTGGGGGGTGGGATGACATCTGGGGGGGGGGTCCAAGCTTCTGAACACACACTGTGAGCAGCGTTGCCCTCTGGGCACCTATAGCATCACAGAAGTCCTAATTATAGCGCTGTTTTGGCAGCAGTCAGGGTAATCGTTGTTAATGGCATTGATAACACCTTGAGCTGCTTGCTGTGTTTCTCTCTTGGCAGCGTTCGCAGCATCCCCAGCACTCCTGGGACCCTTATTGCCTTCCGTATAGTGCTGTGTTGTCTGAAAACATTTGCTGCTTTAGAGCCCTTGCGTTCGGCCTGTGTACCTGCTGTAAAGGAATGGTTGTGCCCTTCAGTTCTTTCCGCTAGCTTATGAGGCAGGCAAAAAGCAATGTGTGTGGTATCTCATCATTAGTTGTTATGTGACAGTGATGAACGACCCTGGGAAAACTTGTTAAAGGCAATATCTACTCTTCTATTTCTCTCTGTTCTTTCTGCCTTCAGCTCAGTTATCCTTCAAAGAAGCAGCTAAGGAGGAGGGAGGGTGGGCTGGCAAGCAGGTTGCTGCCTTGGAAGGTGACACTCGGGGTTCCCAGCTCCACACTGGCTTGAGGAAGGGACTTCTTCGTCCCTGTCACCGTATGGTGGAAGGTCATCCCTTTCCTGCCTCGTGGGAGCTTTGGGAAGCAACATCCTTTCCTGTTTGTGAAACTCACAGCTGTCACGTTGATGGGCGCCAAGCAATCTGCCAGCGTTATGCCACTCACTTGTTCCCGTGGCAGAATGCTGTGCAGATTGCCTGACTCGCGTGTGGCCAAACATTGCGTTTATATTTGGCCTCTTACTGCTTTTAATAAATTTGTTCTTTGCGTTGGTGTTTGAGAAACAACAACAAATTACCCTTTCTCTCTTAAGCACCTTTCACAAAGGGAACTCGAAGTGCTCCGGGAGCCGGGTTTGTGGCTGTCCCCTGCGGTGGGTGTAATCGCAGGGGCTGAGGAACCGTGGGACCTGCTCGGCGTGCCTGTCGGGAGCCAGGCTGGGAGCTCTCACCCGCTGCTCTGTGTGCTGTGCCGCTCTCATTCCTCGGTTACAGCTCTCTGCATTTGAGCCTGTCATTGGCCTCTTTAAAGCTTTATTCTTACCTGGCCAGAACAGACATGATCTATCATCGCCACGTGTTCAA
Source organism: Apteryx rowi (assembly GCF_003343035.1). Lineage (NCBI taxonomy): Eukaryota > Metazoa > Chordata > Aves > Apterygiformes > Apterygidae > Apteryx > Apteryx rowi. The sequence continues at coordinate 4,526,855 of NW_020448196.1, read as the reverse complement.
AAGAAAACGCTTTGCTACACATGGTGTAGTGCTGTTTCGGTCTGGGACTTGATACGTCTTCTGGGAAGGCTGTCGGACCTTCCTGGCTGCCCGTGGTGGGCCTGGGATCTGGGATGGATGTGACTCCTCCCAATACCTGGGAATCCTGCCTGTCTGGAGGGACTTGCAAATCTGTATGAGCAGTGTGCGCCCATTTAGAGCAAGGCTTATGAACAGGGGCTCCTCCAAGTGAGCTTGCTCCCCCCCGCCCTGCCCGGTATCTTGGTTCAAACCCGCAGTCAGGGACATACTGTGCTGTTGGCTATAAGGTTGAGTGTATGTTGGGGGGAAATGCGTTCCCAAGCTTCAGTGTCTTAGCTGGGGAAGCAAGAGAAGCTGCTAATGTTTTGCAGCATCTTCCTTTTGAACCACGCCATATGGCCAAGCCCGGCACCCTCCGCTTGTCAGCAGTAATTTGCTGGCTCAGGAAGGAGTGAATCTTCTTTTCTGGTGTGAAGTCATGAGTAGTAAGTGCCTGCTCAGGTGGGACAGACCCTGGCGTGTTGCCTCCATGTCAGCAGAGGAGGAATGTAGTGCCATGGAGGGTGGGGTGGGCTGTGACTTCTCAGACAGGGATGTTCTGGAGCCCATTTAAATGGGCAGGTGTGTGCCCTGTGGGATCCTCCTCCTCCTGCTTTTGCCTGGTCTTTAAGAACTGCTCAGGTCCTTTTTCAGCCTTGCAATGCTTCCTGGGTGCCAGATGGATGAGGCCTCTCTGGAGCCTGTCAAACTAATGTGTGCTCCTGCCCAAAGAGGACCCTTTTTTGGAGGACCTGAGCTTCTCACCAGATGAGAAACTCACAGCAGCAGAAGCTGTTCTGCCCTGGGTGGAGCATACGGGCCCCAGCAGGAATAGCTGGGCCTGGAGGCAGAGTGCTCTGGGAAGGGATCAGCTCAGAAAGGAGGGAGCTGCTTGCCTTCGTCGCTGGCAGTCTCGTGGGCTGTGTTGGAACCCTTTTACTGCTCTGTGCAGCACTGAAGAGATGCGAATGAGCAAAGACTTTCAGTCACTTAGGAATATCTGTTGTCACAGTGTGAACTCATCTGCCTGATCCCTGAAACCAACAGAGGACAAAGGATATTCCTCTTTTTAGAGGGAAGAGGATGTTACTTTCTCTAGGTCTTTGGAAACAGGAGTAACACACTTCCCCCTTCCCTTTACAAGGGCAGCGTATAGGGGAGAGAGAGGTGTCCCACATTAACCCAGTTTGAGATTCCAGCAGCTCACCAGGAATGCTGCCCTAGCAGATGGAGTGAAAACTGGAGAGCCCTGTGTGTTGTATAGACACAGCGATGCCCTCAACGTCTTCAAAACACCAGCTCCCACCTGTGAACTTAGAATGATCTGCAAAATTCTCCCCAGCAGACCTTGGCCGTGCTGCTTGCTGCTGCCAGTGGGCTTGGAGCTTGGGTTTATGTTCCGGCAATGTGTGACCTGCAGGAAAAGAGGTAGAGGAGGGCTCAGGCGGGATATCTGGGAGGAGCCGGGCTCTGACTTGAGTCTGTTAGTGCTTTCCCTTTCCTTTGCTAGAGTCTGTCAAGATTGGTTCAGAGATGTATGTATAATATATATACATATATTTATATATATAATATGTATAATTTCCCTTAATTGCTATTCTCAGCTCTCATCCCTTCCCATGGCAGCCAAGACACGGCTGAGGGTGATGCAGAGAAAAAGCCTCCTCTCCCTTTCCCGTGTTTGCTTAGGTCCCGAACTGAGCAGTAACGTTAATTAGAGAAGTCAGACACTCTGCAAAGCAGCCTGCTCAAGGACAAACAGATTTTAATTAAAGGCTGTCTGTACTGGAGGGTCATGTCACTGCGTTATGCCTGGATAGTTACTATGGGAACCCCAGGAAAGCGCCCGGAGTGTGTGAGAATGTAGGCCCTGGGGCACAATTTTCACTTCTGCTTATGTTTTCACTGGCAAATATAGCCTGGGCAAGATGCTACTCTTAGCATCTTATAGCTTGAGTTTTGCTGCTGTGGGGTTTGTGGGGAAGGGATCCATGATTTAAAGCTATTGAAATTGCATAGAAAGTTTGATCTGTACTTGACTGATGCCATGAGTTAGGGAAGCTGGTCTCCAGCTCGGTTTTTAGACTGTTTACACTTGGTAAGCTCAGTCTCAAAGACACCCTGGATGTTGGGAAAAGCTTTGTTCTTGTTGAAACTTGGACTGGGAACTCTGAAGTTTGCTTCTCTCTGCAGTTGTCTCCTTGGAGCCCACCATTGCTCCTGTGGTAGCAGCTCGTTCCCACGTTTCAAGTACTCTTAAAGCTCATCTTTGCTAAGCTGCTCGGATTGAATCTTGCTGATTTGAGTACAGGGTCTTTGTCTCTCTCCAGTGGCCAGGCCTTCTTTCAGCTGCTTGGGAAGTATGGGCAGATATGTGCCAGTACATGGTGATGACACCAGATATCCGTTCTAGCGATCTAGAAACTGCGAATGTGCATTGGAACTGATGGGAGTTTGGTTCATCCCAAAACACAGGAATGGGCCCTTCCAGTGCAGCGTGCTCTGGCATGAGCTCCTTCTTGCCAGTTTTCATGTGGCCTGGCAGCAGGATCAGTAGAGAGGAGCTAAACATTTTTAGTAGTAATAGTCTTAATGTGTTTTCTTTTTCTTCTACCAGGGAGCCCTCAAGACAGGGACTGATGTTGCGCTGGCGCTCCGAGCAGCTTTCTTGCCCAAGTAAAATAGCCACTCGAATGCGGGCTTTGCAGTGAGCTTGAAATCAAATATTTGTGTGGGAGTTTGAGGTGGGAGCTCAAATGAGCTGTTTCACAATCCCTTTTTCCTTGTTATTCAGCGGTTCTGGGGACAAACAAGCAGTGAGACAGGAGCGGTCCCAAGGGTGCTGGGAGGGAGAATCCAAGATCAGCCCTCTCTGCGGTCTCTTGCCCTGGACAGTCCTTACAGCCTGTAGCTGCTGGACCGCTCCCACACCGGAGCGCGGTGTTCGCCTGCCGAGCGCTGGGTGCTTGGGTGCCATGCAGGGACCCGGCAAGGCGCAGAGACCTGGTGCCGGGCCTTGAGCCACCGCAAGGGCGGCTGCGGGGTGGAGGCGTCTTCTGGGATCCGGCAGGGAACGGCTGCAGGAGGTGGCAGTTGTGCTGCCGTCACAGCAGTGGTGTTCAGCAAGCTGTTCTTTCAGTCGGTGCACCACCGTCCAGCTTCTTGCAAGTAGTTGGTCACTGAGACTGGAGTAGGAACCTCTTGTGGATATTTGTTATGTAATAAAACAAATCCTGCTTTTGTCTGACCCTTCCTTTTTTGACCCTGGACAAGTCAGTTTCTTTTATTTTTTTCCTCCTGTGCATGAGTAGAAGATATCTACCTTTGGCCTTTGTACAGCTTTGACTTTTTAAATAGATAAAGCAGAGAGAAGAAAGCAAAAAAGATCAAAGAGAAGCTTGAGAGCAGAGGAGCAGCATGTGTCTGCTCCGCAACGCACTGCATCCATCCGCCTTGTGTAAGGGCTGACTCGGCAGCAGGCAAGACGTTTCCAAGCAGGAGCTTTCGAACGCCTGCTCTGTCCCTTGCGAGGACGGGTGCGTATGCAGGACTGCCCCGAGCTAGCAGGACTTGCACGTTTCCTCTCCCTCGCAGCGATGCCGCTGGCCTCGCTCCTGCGCTGCGCCCGGCGGCGTGCTCGCATGGGCAGCGTGGCGTGTGCCGTTCCCGGCGGCGTTGAGAAACGCGAGGGCGGGAGGCGAGCTGGGAGGCTGATGTGCGGAGGGTGGCTGTGGAAAAAGTGACAGCAGGCGAGTTAATGAAAAGCAGACGCTGAGCGCTGCAAGCCGCTCAGCCAAGGAATTCTGCACAGCCCGGAGTTTTCTCTGGTATCCAGTAAAAGCGTGTTACAGTTTGGCTACCCTCTCTGCTACCCCTGGGGAGAGTGGTGCTGGCCCGAATAGCCTGGGTACTTGGCTCCTGCACCACCACGAAAGAAACGGATGCCGCGGTGCTGCGCTGGTGTGAATGTGAGGCTGGAGAGTCGGGAAGCCCGAGTTCCCTGTCCCGATTCCTGCCGTGGTGGTCGGGGACTGTCTTCTGCCGCTTGCAAGCGCAGTCAGTATGTCTGGGTGCTCTTGTGCCTGATACTGGGGGGGGGGGTGTTTTTCCGAGGGGCTGAGCGCCCACCGTGCCCATGGAAAGCCGGCATCCTTGTGTGCGTGAGCCTTGCGCGCGTGCCGGGCTGTGGCTGGGAGAGCTGGCAGGGGCTGGGGGGCCTCGTGGCTTGGAAACTGGTCTGCTGGGACAACGCGGACTTTGTCTCCCTGTCGCACTGTGTCTCTTATTTCCCAAGTGGTGTAGGCAGGTGAGACTTACTCCTAGATGTCTTAGTTCTCGCAAACGTTACCTATAGCTTTTAAAGTCTGTTTGGGCTTTGGCCTCGGCTGGTCCCTGCAGCCGTGGAGTGCAGGCGCACGCTGCGTTGGTCGGTTTTGCCTGGTGCAGTGAGTAGAGGTGTTAAGCTGATGTAATTTTTTTTTACCCATCGCGTAGCAGCACGGGTACGCTGCAGTCCAAGCCCTGCAACTGTTTGTCTTGCTTTCGGCAGAATGGAGGCATCCTGCCTGGAGCTCGCCTTGGAAGGAGAGCGCCTGTGCAAGGCTGGGGACTTCAAAGCTGGTGCAGCCTTCTTCGAAGCAGCGGTGCAGGTGGGGACAGAGGACCTGAAGACTCTCAGTGCCATCTACAGCCAGCTGGGCAATGCCTATTTCTACCTAAAGGAGTACTCCAAGGCCCTGGAGTACCATAAGCATGACCTTACCCTGGCTAGGTAAGTGTGGTGGCTATGGTTCATCCTAATCAGACACAATCTGTCAGGGCTTGAGTGAAGTAAAGATCTGCAGGGTCTGAGCCCAACAGCCTGAGGGAACCTGCCCCAGAAATGAGTATCCAGAACTAGCCCTGAGACATGGTACGGCTGTCCTGTGGAAAATTCAGGAGACACCAAGGCTGGGCCAGCCACCTTCAGGGCTGGAGGCAGAGAAAGGGAGAGGAGTATGAGGAGGGTGCGAGGAGTAACAGCAGGGTTGTGTCTAGCTCTCCCATCCCCAGGTCCTCTTTGTAGCACACCTTAAGCCGTTGGAGCAGCCTGATGCAGATCACCTGAGAAAGCAGAACAGCAAGCAAGGATCTGTCCTCAAAACTGAGCAAGCTTGTACAAAGCACTCCAGTTGGACCTGTGGGCTGGGCACTGCTGGATGTGGTACCCGTCCCGCGCAGTGCTTCCTGGCTCGCTGCAATTCTGCCTCCAGTAGCTGGTGATTAAATGTACGTGAGCTCTTTAACGGCGCTTTTCCTTCCTCTGGTTGTCTTGCAGAACCATTGGGGACCGCATTGGAGAAGCAAAGGCAAGTGGCAACCTCGGGAATACATTGAAAATACTTGGGCAGTTTGATGAAGCTGTCGTATGTTGCCAGAGACACTTGGACATTTCTCAGGAGCAGGGAGACAAGGTAATTGGTTCCTGGCAGCCAACAGGAAATATTTCCTGTCTTTAAGAATAATCTGTTTGCAAGCCAGCAAGTGTGACATGGTGGAAGCTGGCTCTGGAAGGAGATGAAGTGTAAAACTCCCTTCTGGCTGCATTGCAGCTCTGACAGTCACAGCTGATATGACACTGAAAGTGGGGAAGGAAAACGTGGGCCTCCTGGCTTTGGCAGAACATCTCTGCCTAGCAGTGGAAAGGTCCATATTGCAATATGAAGTGTAGCACCTTGTGGCTCCCTGTTTTTCCCCCTTTTAGGTAGGTGAAGCCAGAGCACTCTATAATATAGGCAATGTTTACCATGCAAAGGGAAAGCACTTATCCTGGAACATGGCACAAGACCCAGGCTACCTGCCTCAAGAAGTCAAGGAGACGCTACAGAAAGCTTCAGAGTATTATGAGTAAGTATCCAAGCTTGGCCACCCCTTCCTCCTGCAGCGAGCAGGGCTGGTCAGGCATCAGTGACTGATAAAATACACGCAGGTGCACCTTTACTGAGCAAATCCTGCTCAGAGCATGATCCGTATTTGTGGTGTTCCTGATTTGCTGACAGCTCTCAGGATCTGCAGGTTAGATGCACTCTGATAACTATTAGGGTAATGATAGCTGCATTGAGTGCAAGGTGACAGTTTTACTGAGTCCCGTTGGAAGCATTTTTCCTAAGGCCACTGAGGACGTGCGAGTTCTGTGAGATGCTTGCTATAAAGAATGAGACTGGGAGCAGCATCTTTAAGAATCTGGCCACTGACTGTCCTGGGTCTGAGCTTCCACATATATAGACTCTGCATGTCTCTAAATCCTGCTTCTTTATTCCCCTGCCAGCTACAGTGAATGTGTAAAACAGGATAATGCTGGAGATTTGGGTGTATTTGTAGAAAATGGATAGGGCAGCTATAAATCCCCTTGTCTGGACCATAATATTTTGATAGATTAAGCTAGCATATTTGATTCTGCAACTCAGGTTAGCAGCCTACGCGCACTGTCTCTGCTGTTCAGCTGGCCAGTTGAAGCTTGTTGGAAGTGGCGTAGCTTACATCGGTGAACCATATTAGCTCAAATGCACGAGGCTGAAATAACATAATGCCACGTGGGATTTCATGGAGGCTGTGCTGTCCGCGGAGCACAAGGGGTTTGGGAACCTTTGAATGGATGGTTAGCACTGAACCTGCAGAGGAGGAAGCTTTAGTCCAGAGATGTATTTCAGCCTCTGAATTTTGTGCCTGTTAAACTTGATGCTAGATGAAAGTGAATGATTAGTTTTTGCTGGTTCCTCTTCCATGGCACAGACGAAGCACCGGGGAGCTTTTAAAAGGAAGCCTCTGTGCACGTTTTTGTACCTGGTTTGTAATTTTCCCTTTCTGTATAAGAATGAAGGGGGAAAAACTGTGCTGTGGGTGGTGAAACCAGCTGTGTCTGGCTCAGCAGCTGAAATGCGAATTAGACCCAGATGCTCTGCAGACTGATACTCACCTGCTCGGAGGCACAGGGCAGTTTGGTACTCTGGGAGGAGCAGCTGTGTGAGGGCAGGCAGAGTTGTAGAAATTTTATGCTTTGCAGAGGCAAAGCTGGGCTTCAGTTTCACCTGAGGCCAAAGCTGCCTGCTGCTGTCTATTTTCGCCTTCTCGTTTTCTCAAGAATGGTGTTTTGCATGTTGCAATGAATAAGGAATATTCCCTGGAGGGGTCCAGGTGTGACAGCAAATTCTATTTGAGGAAGACAAGAAAGGAACCGCAAGCTTTTAAAAATTAGAGCTAAAATTCCCCCTGGTATTGTCTTGACAAAATTCAGTGTAGATCGAAGTATGATCTATGCAATTAAGGTCAACACTCTGCTCCTGCTTTTAGCTATTTTTGGAAGGAAAACTATTAGCTCCTGGAGCCCCTGCTGCTCTCTGCTGGCTATGTTGAGAATGGATCTGTGTGTTGCTGCTGCCGGGGCTGGGAACAGGGGTTCTGCTTCACCCAAGGCAAAAGACTTTCCCTTGAGGTCCTCGTTGTCCCTGGGATGGATCTGTAGTTTGTCCTGCTGCAACATCCTTCCCTTTCCTAAATGGCTGCAAAGTTCATGCTGATGTCCCGCACAGGGAGGCTTTCATACAGCTTAACTTCTGGGCTACTGTTTTTCTCCTCCTACTGAAGAGTTTTGCTTCAATGTTGGATTTTTCTTTAATAGTCTTTTCTGTATGAAGAGATGATGATGTCTCATATCGGTCTCCTCATCCCTGAGGATGCAATATTGCCGATATATAGCTGTCCATCCTTTCGCCAAAGGAATGATGCATGTTGCACAGCCAGTGGGTAAATCTTTGTGCCAGCTGGGAGCCCTGTGTGTGTAAAGGGAAGAGAGAAGGGCTGGGAAGCCCCGTGGACAGAGCCCTGGCTTATGAGCGTGCATCTTGCTCCTGTTGCCAACTTTGCCCCTGTCCTGCTGGGGCAAGCTCCGCTCTCCTGTGCTTCTCGTCCCCACCTATACACTGGGGCGAACATTTCTTATTCGCTGTGGGGATCCGCTTGGTGTGCGAGCGCTTGTGCAGTTGCTGTACGCTGACGCGGCTTGCCCGAGGCCGAGAGCGCGGCTGTGACTTGCCCCGCTCGCTCCATGCGAGCTCCCAGAGCTCTTCAGCTAGCGCAGGTCGCCCGAGTGCTCTGCCAAGGGGTGGCTGAGCCCGGGGAAGCTGGGCAGGGGCAATGCCTCCTCTAGGGTTAGCTCCCTTTTCTTCAAGGTGTGAGCGTCTTTGCTGTGTCTCCTGCGGGGAGCGTTGGCTGTGTGTAACCAGATGTGCTGCTCTGCTTGCTTTCTTTCAGGAGGAACTTGTCCCTGGTGAAGGAGCTGGGGGACAGAGCTGCCCAGGGCCGTGCTTATGGCAACCTTGGCAACACCCAGTACTTACTTGGCAACTTCAGTGAAGCTATAGCCTTCCACAAGGAGGTAGGAAATGGCCACGACACTCTTCCTGGGGCCAGGGATTGAGGGAACAGCCTTTCTTCCCGGTGTGTCCCAGTGAATACAGGGAGCTGTTTGCCTGAGCTGTTGTTCTCCCTCCTGGATTTACATCAGGGTCTGGCCCTGCTGTGCTAACTCCTGCTGAACAGCACTTTACCCCATTCCCCCTCAGCACCTGATGACTGGCTTGAGGAAAGGGTACTGTTGGCTTGGAAACGCAAAGATTTCCAAGGGCAAATTTGCAGCTGGACCTAGCAAGGCCTTTCTGCTCTTAATTTGTGTCAGTATAAATTTTAATAAATGCAAACCATGAATTTAATTAAGCTGCTGAAAGAGCTGCCAAGCAGGAATAAATGTTGTTTGCAGTACATAATAAGCTTCTATAAAGCTTTACAGCAGGGTGAGGTGACACAGTCCCTGCCCGCATTCAAACACAATTCAGTTTCTAGTTCAGAGTCCGGTTCAGTTTCCGGACAGTGGAGGGTGCTCAGCACCTTGCAAAGCCAGGCCCTGTCGTAGCTTTTCTGATTTTTACGTGTGAAAAGGTCTGGGGGAAGCAGCCAGGAGTGCTTTGGGAGGAGGAGTTTGAAGGGGGTAGGAAAACTCTGCCCAGGGCTCTGTACCAGGAGCAAGTGCTTCAAAACTGAGGGTGAGAGGTGGGGAAGTGTGGGCAGCTGGTGGCAGTGACAGGAGAGGCAGGACTGAGGTGTGCAGGCAGGGTCCAGGGTCTGGGGAGCAGCTATGGTGCAGACGGTGAGATGAAGTGTGCACACAGGTGCACGTTCGTGCTGTGCCGCAGCGCTGTGTGATGTGACGAACGTGTTCCTGGATGCTACAGTCCATCGGCCTCATCCATTCACTACCTGACTCGAAGTTCTCCATTCTCCTATTCATTCAGCTACTGAAGTATGTGCATAACTTTAAGCTAAGCAGATGTGTAGTGACCAGGCTGGAGTGGGAGTTAGAGGAGGATGTGGTGTTACTTCCTCTCTTCCAAAGGTCCTTCCTGATGCTGAATTGCAGAAGAGGGAGAGATTTCCTGTGACACTGAGCCCTGACAGGCACGTGTACCACTACCTTCCTGGATGAGGGTTTTGCAAAACAAGAGATTAATCTTCCGAAAAACTTCCTGTTTAACAGAAAGCTGCCAATGGCCAGCTTGTGCTCACTGATCTGTGTCTGTTGCTTGCAGCGCCTTGCTATTGCTAAGGAGTTTGGGGACAAGGCAGCTGAGCGGAGAGCGTACAGCAACCTGGGCAACGCGCACATCTTCCTCGGGAGGTTTGACATCTCTGCTGAGTACTACAAGTAAGTGCCAGGTGTTAAGGCAGGCTCAGGGCAGACGTTCCCTGGAAATCTGGACATATTGCAGTGAATTCATAGGCTCGGGGGGATGTGACGAAGGACTTAGCAAATTGCATGTATGGTGCTCAACAGTGAGGTTAAGGGCAAGTAGGTCTCACCATCCTGCAGCAGAGAACTGGTGTTCAGGTAATGCTGCCACTTGCCCGGCAGCCTGCAGCACGTGACAGGCATCGACATCAACTGATGCCACACCAAAGCAGTGATTTATTTTCCTGCCACCTTGCAGAGGTGGCCTGCAATGACTAGGTCTCTTCATTTCTACCTCCTCCATGCAGGAAAACTCTCCAGCTCTCCAGACAACTCAAAGACCAAGCAGTAGAAGCCCAGGCTTGCTACAGTCTTGGAAACACATATACGCTGCTTCAAGACTATGAAAGAGCAATCGAGTACCATCTGAAACACCTGGTGATAGCACAGGAGCTGGGAGACAGGTAAGGGAGACCTCAGGAGATGCAGTTTGTACCCTGGGCTCAGAGCACTGGCCCTTCCCTGTTGATTTTTTTCTCTACAGCTGGGGCTAGAGAACAGTGACTCATGTTCTCAAAAGGTGTTTAGAAATCTCTCAGAACCTGGGCCTTAGTGCAATCATTTGTTAAAAAAGCAACGTGATTAAGACCTTTATCATGTCACTCAAGCCTTTTTTCGGAGATCATGCCCTTAAAGCTGTGCCAGCGTGGGTTGATTTAGATTCCTGGTAAGAGGTACTTCAAGAAAACCATTGTTTTCAGCGCTTTTCCCTGCAGCTACTGCTGTCTTTCTCCCATTGGGACCCTCTGAAGCTCCTCACATTCTCAATAGTTGTCTATTCCTTAGAAACCATGCCGACAGGACATGCCCACCACTTTGTTGCTCTGAGATAGCACTGGAAGCTTCCACATTGAAACAAGCGGTGGTGGGGAGGCAATATGTTTTGCTTGGCCTCGTTCCTCCTTCTTGGTTAGGAGGCTTGGCCTCAGTCTTTTTGAGAGGTGGTTCCTTTCTCCTGGATGCTCTCCCTGTTGTCCTGGAGTCTCCCTGCAGCTCCTTAAGTGACTTTGCAGCTGCCTTGTTCAGTTTTACTGCTAATGACTCTCCGGGAAGCTGTGTCCTCCACTAGATGGAGCAGAGACATTAAAATGGGAGCTCTGTGGTACTATGCAGGCAGTATCTGCTCAGGGAAGGTGTAATCCCACCCAAGGGTGAATCATGCTGTGGGGGTGCAGGCCTGTGGGCTCCTGCATTTCTGGGAACACACCCCATGAGCAGAAAGTATTGAACAGGATGACAAGAAAAATGTTTAAATGCTGATCAACCCGCCCAAACCTCTGAAAAGGGAGTTGCAGTCACGCTGAACCTCCCCTCGCGCCCCCATGTGCTTTTTTTATCCCATCACCCCCCACATCTGCTCGTTTGCAGAGCTGAGCAGGCTCTGCTGAGCAGGGTGGCTCTACCTGCTTGTACAAACAGGTGCCAGTAGCTGCTCCAGGGACACCCGCGTGCCTGGTGCGGCTGCGGGGCGTGAGGGCTGCCCGGGGCAGGGTCTCGCGTTCGCCTGCTTTCTCTAGCTTCTGAATACGAGAGGCTGCACCCCGGAAGCCTTGTGGAAATAGGACAGCGTTTGCTCAGCTGTTGTGTGCGGTTTCAGTTTGTGCACGCGTCCTGCGTGATGCGGTCCTGGCATTTAGCAGGAGAGTGTTGCAGACCTGCAATGTTTTCTCTTTGCCACGTTCTTACTAATTTAGCTCTGGGCTGTTAGTGAACAGCAGGGCTGGATGTTACATGCCCTGTTGCTGGGGGCACCCATGAGTGTGTGTCTGTGATGGGAGCAGCTGTTTTCCTCCTGTGGACCTCAGTGGGAGGGTGCTGAACATCTGGCTCTGTTTGAAAGAGGATCATGCTGAATTGGTTCTGCTGACCAGTGACATCCCCGTGCTTGTTTTCCACCCTTCACCCCCAGGATGAGGCGAAGGCTTCAAGGGCAGATGCGGACTGAAGGTGGAAAGGTGCATTGTGCATATTTGGAGAGAAATCTTTGCTGCGCAAGGTGGAAGCTGGAGGGAAGTTCTGGCTTCTGCTCTCAGGCTGGTGCTCACAAATGAAACCAAACCATCTGGACCGTTGCTAGACTGCTTAGCTTCTTGTCACTTTGGGCACAGGCCCATTTCTGAGGCTTTTGCTCATCCCCTGATCTTATTGGCCTCAGCAGGATAAAAGCTTGAGATGTAAAGTGCATTTCGTTTCCCTTTGTAGAACCTTTCTGTAGGTGAAAGCTTAGCTAGGAGACCTGGCTCTCACTGCTGTCAAGAAGGAGGCCCTGAAAGGGCTGCTGTGCTGTGTCTTGCCCAGCATTTCTGTGGCTGACAATTTCCTGTTTTGCAGGGTGGGAGAAGGAAGAGCCTGCTGGAGTCTCGGAAATGCCTATGTCTCCCTGGGGAGCCATGAACAAGCCCTGCACTTTGCCAGGAAACATCTTGAAATCTCCCAAGAGGTAAGAGAAACTGGTTCAGATTAGAGGGAATCGATCCATCAGACGTTTCTTCTTATGCCAGTAAGATATGTTGATGTAGTTCTTTAGCTATTAATGCTCTTGAAAGCCCCTGTCCGTGTGCTGTTTCAATGCTGTCTTGCAGAGCTTGACTGGAAACCACCCTTTCACGGGAGGGTCCCAGGCTTCCACCTAACTGTGGCTACGGTATTTGCTATGCATTGCTGTTAACTGATATTCCTGGGTGAGAAAAGACCTGGGGCCAGTTCTCCAGTCCGCTGGCCAAGTTGTTCTGCACCCAGCTGGTGTGTAGGAGCTCAGACACCTGCTGGTGTCCAGTCCTTTAAGCCCCCCTGCCCTGAGAACAAGGCCGTGAGATCCTGCCTGAGGTCAGTCTTGTGATTCTACCTCTGGTTTGCGAGCGAGTGAAGTACCTGCAAAAAGCAATGCCAGCTTCTGCCCCGTAGCTGATGACTTGAGTAAACTTGCCGTGTTTTGGCACGGAGCGTACATGTGACAAGTTGTTTCCTTTCAGCGGAGCAGGGGTTCCTGCTGCTGCGACGTGGTAAATTCTAGCATTATCCTAATACGATCGATTGTGGACGACGGTATGAGCACGGCCTCAAGCTCACCGTGTGCCAGTGCAGCACCGTGTGGGGATCTGTCAGTGCAGCTACACGGACTTTCAGATTCGCTTGCCCAGCTAGCTGCAGCTTTCCTGGTATAGAAACATGAGGCGTTTTCAGGTGGCTCAGAAATATAGGAAGCAAGAATGGCGTCGTTTGCTCTTTCCAGTGTGTTATGGGGAAATCGGCCACGGCCTCTTTAGCGTTCCCCAGATGAAGAAATTGCCCTTTTGAAGAACTAATTGAAATCATCGTGTGTAAGTGCTTTGTGTGTTCTTCTGCTTGTCTATTAGACTGGCTAAATCCTGGAGTAGGACTGACGTACCAGCCTAATTATGCACTTAATTATACTTATCAGACATGCAGAAGAAATACTGTTCTGTGGCCCTGTACATTTTAGGACAAATTAACTTCTTCAGCTCAAGTCTTCTAGGAGCGTTGTAGCGGGGGGCCGATTACTCAGAGCCAGATGGCGGCTGGGCTGCGTGCGAAGCGGATGAGAGGTGCTGGGAGGACGGGAGCAGCAGCGGTGACTTCTGGGGGTGGAGGGGAGCCTTGGGGGGCTCGCAGTGCTGTTCTCGTCCTGGGGTGATGGCTCTGATTACAGGGCCTGTCAGGAGCAGGTTACTCATGGCAGGTGGCTAATAAACTCCCCCACATCGTTAATTTTGGAGCAGTGCGTGCAGAGGCTGTGTCCGTTTGCTGGGAGGGCCTGCGTTAGCATCTAGTGATTCTGTTACAAAGCCGATGTTTTATTTTAGCCTTGGGAACAAAGTTAGCCACTTGTGCTGCTGTGGCTTAATCCTTCATAGTCAGTGGAGAGCATGCACCAGCGTCTTGCCCAGGAAAACTTAATGAAGCTAAACCTTTGCACGCTAATCTTTACAACTCATCTCCTATTGCCCTCCCCCACCAGCATAAATCTGATGGTGACATTTGAATCTAAAATGAAGCCTGCCAGGAGTGACTGCACCAGAAGCTGCTGCAGATGTGATCAGGGGTTACTGCAGAATTTCTTCTGAAGCAGCTGGATTAAAAAGCACCCTGCCACATGCAGAGATGGGAAAGGCACTCCTGAGCAGTGTCCGAGAGCTGGGGCAGGCCCCAAGATTTTTAGGGATGCATACCTAGGGCATCCTTTAGGGATGCTTTTGGGAAACCGAGACATCCAAGCTGAAGGCCAAAAACCAGGGCTCTGCTACAGTGTGTGTGGTAGGTGCACTTGTCATTCCCCTGCCAGTCATCTTCTGGTCTTAATGGGGCCTTAGAGATAATCTGGAACGAGTGGAAATCAGGGAAGCATTTAACAGAGCGCATCAAGGACTGTAAGACCTAATCAGGACATGGTAATTTCTCTGGAGATGGTGTCAACAGCAAATCTCTTGTAATTGGCAGGGGATTTATGGCTGATAAGCCGTTTGATCTGGCTCCCTTTAGTGGTGCTTGGGGCTTTGTCATAAATAACATGAGGATTTATGATTTTTGTTCTAGGATGGCTCATATTGCAGAGTCTATCTCAAAAGACCACAAAAGAGCTGTTGCGAGGCATTTAATAAGGAGTCAGGCTACTCCAAGGGAACAGCCAAGATTTTTTTTCTCTCCTAGAGGCTGCTCTGTGAGATGAGAGGCTGCTTCTGAGTGACCTTTCTGGGCTTGCTGGTGACATGTGGCACAGTAATTTTCATATTTGATTAACCTTTGAGGAGCCCCCAGCAGTGTGTCGTATGATTTCCCCATTTTAGGTAGCAGGCGCCACTGGGAAGATCTCTTCCTGAAGGTCTAACATGGTGGAAGACAGGACTTTGGAAACAATTCAGAAGAGAAGAATAGGAACTAGGGTTGTGTCTCAAAACTTCATTATCAAATAAGCCACAAGTGGAACGGAAATTCTCAAATTGGCATCTCTTGATGTCCCTAATTCTTTTCCTTCCCTCCTCCTGCCTTCCTAGCAGGTGAAAGCTGCAGGGTCGATTCAGAAGGGCGTTATCCACTGTGGCATTGCATGAACATGTCCTCTTTTTGGAGTCTTGTGTGGGTAGATCACTAGGAACAACTCAAAGCTCTGTGGATGTGAGCCAGGAGAGAAGGGGGTTTGGAGTATCCAAGCCGTGAATGTGACACTGCCCATGTGGCCGATAACTGTGTGGCTGTCTGGTGCTCAGCAGCCACGGAAATACTTGAGGAAGAGGGCTGAGAGCAGCAGGGCTCTCTGCCAACCCATATGTGACTGGCTGCAGGACGGACCAAACGAACATGGATGGCTGTGTTTGCTCTGATGTGGGGCCGGCAACCTCTTCGTTAGGGGCTGCTTGCTCAGAGCACGTTGCCCTTTAAACAGCGGCCTTTTGGTTTTTACCCTGTAGATCGGGGACAGGAATGGTGAACTGACAGCGCAGGTGAACGTGGCCCAGCTCAAGTCAGTCCTCGGCCTGGGCCCCGGGGATGAGGACGGCAGCATGGCCCATCGTTATTCTGGCTACGAAGCACAAGGTGAGTCGTTGGCACTGAAGGGCTTGTAAAAGATGTGGGAAGGAGCATGGGGAGCGGGAGGTGTTTGCAAGTGCCTGGGAAGGAAATATGAATGCTGGAGCGAGATGAGGCTGTTGAGCACCTTTACCAGAAAGGCAGACTGCAAAACGTTTGCAGGAATAGCATGAGGATGAGAGGTTTTTTTGTGGCACATTCTTGTAGTGAAGCCCTGTGGCCCCGTCCTCCCCGTCCTTCTGCAGCAGGATTGTTATTGTGCAAGGCTGGTGTGAAATGCTTCCTCCGACAAACAGCACGTGAGCAGGTTCTGATTCTCCTCTCCTGCTCTGTGCTTTCCATAAGCTGCAAGGACAGGGAAGGATCCAGCCCTGGAAAAGCACGGAGTGGGTTAACAGAACTAATCTGCATTGGGAATGAAATTTCTTGTGCCAAGCAGCAAAAACCTTCTTTTCTCTTTTTTAAAGCTCTGCAGTCCCCTTTTAACTGTTTTGACTGATAGAGCAAGTTTTCAGAAGGCGACTGGCAGGGATTTTTGGATGCTTCAGTTCTAATTAGTACTCAAGGAAAGAGCCTACAGCACTTTTTGAAGGCAAGTCGTGAGCGTCAACATGCTGGGTGCTGTCTCACCCCTGGAGACCCCGCAGTGATGCCCAAGTTAAAAACAAAGATGTTATAAGACTTGGTCACAGCAGGCAAAATGGCATTAGTCATTCTGGGTCGTTGCCCCGGGTCATCGTGCCCCCGCTCCCCGGGACGCAGGAGCGCGCAGCTGAGTCCTTGCCACGGCATGCGCTCTGCCCGCCGGGCTGACGCCTCGCCGGCTCGGGGACCGTCTGGAACTGCCCGCTGCCGACGGTTGTGGGTGCCTGGCACGGGGCACTTCCAGCTGGCTGCTCTGTAGCTGCGTACAGGCTTGTTAATTCACACAAATGAAATAGCATCCCAGGAGGTGCTTGCTGATTAAATATGACCTTGTTCACACTGTCTCCGAAAACGTCTGTGTTCTTTCTCCCGTTGGTAGCACTGGCTTAGAGACCGTGCTTTGGTGGAGGCATGGCGCTCTGGGGTGCAGGAGGGCTGGCTGAGAGTGTTTGCATATTGATCCTGAAGGTGCAGCCTGCTAGGGCAGCGCTAAAGCTTTTCCAGGGAAGTCGAGCTGTGGACGAGGGAGCCAGCGTGCCCTGCCGTGCCCCATCAGGAGCTGCCGTGGGAGCTGAGCAGAGCTTCCTCGAAGGCTGTGCAGGGCATAACAGCTAGGCCAGCCTCTTTTCCCAAGTCAGCTCCATCTTCATGACTGCTGGTGAATTTATTAGCTAGGGCCTTCCATCGATTTCTGACATCTCATTAGTTGCTTCCCTTTGGCAAATGATTTTTTTCCTGCATGGGGGACAGGGAATTAACCTTGATGTTGCTGCTGTTCTTGGGACAAAGTGAAGTGCGGTGGAAAGGAGCTGATGTGGATGCCAGGCCTCTCAGGCTGGGGAGCGGAGGGGTTTGGTTTGAGTACGCTGCTGAGGACAACGTGGGCATGACACTGCTGCGTGCAGAGACGCATGTTTGACCAGATGTGTGTACATATTGCATGGAAGAGCTGCAGCAGGGAGGAGCTGGCCCAGATTCATCTGCCCTGTGGTTCTGGGAGAAGGCCTCTGCAGCTCTAGCCATATGGTGTAACCGGGAGTGCACAGCCTTTTAGCTGGAAAAAATAAGAAAGGGAGCACAGGGGCCTCTGCTCTTCTAACCTGGGCTCGAAGGCAACCTGTTGTGGACTGGTGTGGCACCATGCACTGAGCTGGGTGTCCCACTGCCTCCCTGGCGCAGCCCCTCTGACTGCGTCTCACCACCCGAGGCTTGGAGAGCACTTGGCACGGGAAGGTTAGGACTTTGCTTAAGGCAGACGTGTTCAGTCACTGGATGTAACGAAGATGGATGAGGCAGGGGAAGGCAGAGCCAGTGCAGGGCCCGTGGGCTGTTGCCTCCCCTTCAGTGACCCAGATGTGCCTGTGCCATGTTAACATCTGGACCTTGTGCTTTTTCGCTCCTCTGGCAGAGCCAAAGCTGTGCCAGTCTGCGTGTGTGACCGCTGGAGGGAGGGAGAGGGGCTGAGCTGCAGTAATTGGAGGTTACAGCAACCTCATTCATCCGCGGTGCCATTGCTCAGGTGTCCAGGGTTGGGGCTGTTGTAAACGCAAGGACAAAATGTTCTCTGAGGGGAAAACAGCAGTCGACGGGCTCGTCGGGCAGGACAGGTCCCCTTTGGGGAGCGGGGCTTTCCCAGGCGGCAGGATGTGCTGCTCCTCGCCGTGTCCCGGGAGCCTGCTGGGAGGTAAAAACCTTGGTGACGGAGACTTTCCTGACCTGCGGTGAGACGGGCGAAAAGGGCGTAGGGTATGTCCCCAGCAGCAGGGTGGGAAGCAGCGAGGGGTGCTTTGAAGGGGTTTACCCACTACTCGGGGGTTGCTGACTTGACTCGTGTCTTTTGGCAGCAGCTTTCTGCTGGGAAAATATCCCATGATTTTGTCACCTGGGGTCAAAGCCTGGGGACTGGACACAGCTTCTCGGTGGCTTTGCCCCTGTGCTTTGCTTTGCAGGACGGTACCAAACAGTTGGCCAGATCTTTGTTTTTGTAGTAGTTGCGGCTTTCTGCACTAAGTAGGGCTGCGTCTTGCTGCTTTTTGAACCTGGAATCAGACTGGAAAGCGGTGATGCTTCCAGCCTGGAGGCGTCTGTGTTTCAGGGCTGCAGCTGTACAGCAGCTCCCACCCGAGGAAGCGAGTGTCGCAGCGCTTGGCCACGTGCAGGCTTTGACGTGCGCATCCCAGAGCAGGAAGGTGCCATCCCTGTTGCACAGAGATTTGGGGAGAAGAGTCTGGTTTCTCCCAGCTTTTAGTCTGATATCAGCCCTGTGGTCCTCGACCTCACTGGAGGCCGAGAGGCTACCAATGCTCTCCGAGCCCTTGAGGAGAGGGAGGCTTGTTTAATGGCTGCAAGGCAGTTTGGTACCCTCCTGTGCACCTGTTAAATGACTGGAAGAAGCATAATTATTTATGTTATTAATAGCAGCAAATTACAGCAAGAGGAACATCTGTTTCTGTATTAGGAAGCAGGTGAGACAGTCGCGATTCAAGCTGACTTCTGAACTAGTCCTGACTCTTGATGTCAACAACCTCTTGGAGAGGACAGTTTTCACGTTTTTTCCCTTCAGGTTATTTTCCCTGCTTAAGCTTATAAAATGGCCGATAGGGCAGGCACATTGCTGAATACGTTATTCCACCTGCTTGAAAGTAAAGTTTTGTACCAAAGTCCAGTTGTGGGAACATCTATTTAGGAGAAAACCCCTGAGCCAGACCATCGAACTCTGATGTCCTTTCCTGGTTCCTCTTGCTTCGAAGTCCTGGGCATCGCCTTCCACGGCAGGTGGAGGAGGAGGGACTGTCTGATGCTGCCTCTGCTGCTTTGGCTCCTCTTGCCGAGCTCTTTGCGAGCTGATTAATATTCTGAGAGCAACTGGATGTCAGAAAGCAAAGCTGGAAGCTGGGACAGAGGGGCAGCGCTGCAAAAGCCTTGTGAAAGCAACGACCTTGTTGAGAAATGCAAACACGGAGAGCTTAAAGCAACAAACTGAAGGAAGAGGGAAAGTAGCTTAAACACGAAACGGCTAAACAGGTGGTATCTGCTCCTCCAAACACCCAGAAATGTGGCCCTGAAAACAGCCAAAGGGTCTTGCCACCTTTCACGCACCCCGAGTTCAGACCCGGTGCTGATAGGCATCCATCTCTGGTGTGCAGCCGTGCCTGCAGGGAGTCGTTTCGTGGGGGTCCAGGCAGCTACGAAGGGCAAGAAGCAGAGGCTGGAGCTGGGAGATGTGCCGAGCTGCAGGCTGCTGCCTGAGCGCTGACTGCCCATGCCGCCCTTGCTGGCCCTCCTTCTCTAGAGTGAGGTTTCAGCATCTACCCGGCACGGCGAGGCTGCGGGGAAGGAGCTCTGAGCCCGGTGGCCGTGGCTGCCCGTGCTCTCGGGATGGGTTAGCTCGGGTCTCCTGCGTGCATCGAGCAGCGCGGCCTTGCAGCATTCCTCTCCTCAATTCCTCCTTGTCCGCGCTCCCGCTGGAGGCTGGCAGCGGCTGGGAAGGCCGCCAGCCAGGAGTGGAGCGCAGGGAAGGGGCTCGCCGCTGCCAGAGGGGTGGAGGTGCTGGGCGCGAGGCAGAGCGTGGCCCTGGCCAGCTTGCACGGCGGCGTCCGCAGTGCCTCTCCAAAGCGAAGGCTGACCCGGGACTGCTGCTCTTCTGCTCGCAGCAGCATCTGGGCCTCAGCCGTCTCTGTTGGGAGCCGTTTAACAGCAGCCCGGTGCAGGTGGGACAGGGGTGCAGGTGTGCCGGGAGGCGCTGGCATGGGGATGCTGTCAGAGCGCTGCGGGCTGGTTCCCGGCGTCGTTTCCTCGCTGTTTGCAGCAGGCGGACGCTGCTGCCCCGCTGCGCTGCGGCGAGCTCCGAGGGCCGGAAAGGACTAAGCCGTGGGCCTGGCTTCCCCTGCTCTCTGCATGTCCCCGCTGAAAAAGTGTGGGCGCAAGGCTGCTCCGCTTGCTTTGCATTTCGTTGGTGTTCAGGAGCCCCCGTGCTGGCACCGCTCGTCCCTGGTAAGAGGCAGCGCTGCTCCAGGTCGTGTTCCCCGGTGGGGAAGAGGCGGGCAGCTGTGCCTGGGGGTGCAGGAAGCCCTCTCCTGCCCGGATGGCAATCAGCTCTGCGCGGCTTTGGGTGTGCATCTTCTTCTGTGTCCTCAATGCAGTTTTGAGCTTGTTTCCTTCACAGGGATCTTTGAATCCCTGGATCAATCAGACAGGGATAGAAGAAATCTGCTTTTATGTTGCCTAGCCTGTTTGTTTGCTCGTTTTAAATATCTTTGAAGCATCTAAGAAGTGTTTAGGGCTGCTGAAATATTCTTGACTGACCAGAGCAGGGAAGTGGCCGTGCTGCTAGCCCTCGCCAGCCTGCGCCTCCGGCGGTGGGGCTGAGCGGGGGGAGACGCTCCTTCCCCGCGGTTCACCCACCCCGTCCGTGACCGACTGCACCGGGTGGCAGCGGGAGATGTGGCCACCCGAGCCCAGCTCCTTTCCGACAGCAGTCGGCCCCGCTCGCTGGGGTTGCGATTGCAGCGTCTGAACGTGGAGAAGGCTCAGCTGGGAGACGCAGAAGGCCACGTCTGGGCATAGGCGTATGCTGGGATTATCCCCGAAGGGACATTCAGTGGAGCCTTGGCTCATGAGCAGTGATTTGTGCTTGGAGCGCATCCGGGTGCGAGTGCTCCTCGCTTGCCTCCTCCTTAAGGCACCTGCAGGCAGCCCCCAAGGAGGCTTGAGCGCCGCGGTGGCCCTTGCTGTGACACTGAAGGGAGCAGGGCTGGAAGGACAGGACTGCTGCTTGCACAGGGTTGTTTTTAGGTGAAGATGTAGGATGTGCAAAGGATGCCTCTCCGTTGTCTTTGTGATGAGACCTTTCTAAATTTGCGTAACCTCTGCTGTTACAGCTGTTAAATGGCTCCAACAGCACTGATTTGGGGCAGGGGGTGGGGAAATGAACCTCTGAGTCATTTGGATTTAAATCGAATTATTTAGCACTCAGCTTAGACTGCCCCAGCTTTGGCTTTGTGAAGTTTAAAAGTATTCTTGCCGAAATGTTAAGAAATTTTTAAGGTTATTCTCTCATCTTGCTGTATAAGCGAGCCTCCTTCCCAGTGTAAATATAAAGTAGAGCAAGACCTTTCTGCGTCACGGGAGAGGGAATGCTCCGGGACCGGAGGAGATGACATTGTGCTAATGAAACTCTGGTGCTTGTTTGCCATGATGTCAGGGGAGATGGCGAGTGCCGCAAGGGAAGAGCGAGGAAGAGGCCTGTTCTTGAATCCTGTGGCAGAGAAGGCACAACGTGGCTTTTGGCAAAGCCTTCCATTAATTCAAGGGACCTCTTGCTGTGGGGAGAGCAAACTTTCTGGGAACGGTCGGTTCCTTACACAAACTCCTGCTCTGTGCGGGGAAGCCTGGAGAGCTTTGGCCGATGTTCCAGGCTCCTGCAGCGTTCCAGCTTTGGCGGGTGCTGTCTGCTTCCCAACTGCGCTTTCTCTGGGCAGTGTCCTTTGGTAGCCAAGGTGTAGGAAATGCCTATGGTTGTGATGCTCTTCTGTTCAACGGTACAGTGGCACCATTAGGAACAAGGTGCCTCTGTGCTGCAAGTAAATCAGTGAGCAGAGCAAGAAAGGGACCAAGAAGAAAAGTTTTTCCCTCTCATCCAGGTAGAACTACTTCTTAACACTTAAAGGATTTTGTATGGGCAGGATTTCTGGCAGCTCCTGGGGCGATCAGAAGGCCTGGGTTCAAAGTCCAGTGTGGGCAGCCACCTCCGAGGAGCTGGCAAGCGCCTGGCCACTGCAGGCGGCTGACTCAGATTCACAACAGTATCCAGAAGGAGGGTCAAGTACGTTGTCCCTCTCTTCAGAGGCTTTTACTGTGGGCGTTTGATCCACTGCAAGGCTCTGACAAGTGCAAGAGTGTCACTGTTTCTCCTGCCCTCCCTGAGTCAGTCTGTAGGACACAGCTGCCTTAATTGGGCTTGTTTAGCTGTTGGGGGATGTTGCCTGCATTAATTATTGTGTGTCGCTTTCTAGTTCAAACTCGGCTTCTTTTTGATCTCTGCTTGTTCAACACAAGCCGATAATGGAAGATCGGAGGTGATGAGGCTCTGCTGTCTCCTGGCAGAGAAGATCCTGCTTTTTGAGAAGAAAACCAGGTGTTCCTGCCAAGCCTTTCACCGCTGTTCTTGGATTAGCCCTGAGGTTGTACACCTCCTCCCAATCTGCTCCACCCAGTTTGGTTTATCTCTCAGAAAATCCTCCTGTCCCCCCAACTGTTAATCTATTAAGACGAGCATTACCTGGGGGAGGTTATGGTCATAGAAGTCCTTCTCTAACACGGCTTCAAGCTCCCCACAAACTCCAAGGCTTGTATTTGACTGTCTTCATTAGGTGGCAAGTGGTTGGGTGCATGGCTTGGGTGGACTGTACTTTCTAGATCCTGCAAATACGAGCCATTATATTCATTTTTTTGGCCTGTATTTGCCAAGGATTTATTTGCAAATAAGCCTTACTCAGAGAGAACCTGTTGCCCATTGCAGATGGGAAAACTGGAACTGGTCATACCCCAAACCACAGCAATCAGTAATGGTTTGTCAGGCTATGAGACATAGGAAAGCTGCAGTCTTTGGGTACAAGGCGATCCTGAGCTGCATCAGTTTTGTCCCCGCTGGGGGAAGTGACAGCCTTGTGCCACCTCTGTCTCCAGGGTGGGCTTTTGCTCCAAGTCCTGTCTGTTCAACATGGATGTTCAGGCCCTCCTGGCATGTTGTCTAGAGCGTCTCCTTACTCACGTTCCCTGGTTGAGGAACCTCCTGTGCTAGCTACCCACCCAGTGCAGTCTGCCAAATGTCTAGGGGCTCCTGGGCACCACGTAGCTGTGCAATATTGCTGTTATTTCAGCCAGTTGTTCAGCTGTCAGAGTGGATTCTGGAGGATGCAAAACTTGGGTGATGCATACACAAAGCGTCTCCTGCCAAATCAGGCAGACAGGAGCATCTTGATTCAAAAGTGACTTTCTTTTTTACTGCATATTGTATATACTTTTTTATTCTTGGAACAGTTTTGCCATGGAAAAAAAAAATCTGCAAAATTGTTATGCTGGAGAAGGTTTTTGTAGTGTTCAGGATCTGTCTGGAAAGCTGATATTTGCTCAGCTGTGTGCTCTTCTGTGTGCTCTTCTGTGTGCCAATGAATACAGCACTTCAGAGCTAGTCAGAGCAAACACGCTGGAGCCTGATCTTCCCAGCAGAAGAGGTTTCATTCCTGTCCTTTGGCTCCCAGCTCTGATAATGGAGGATGAGAATACATGGCCTTGTGTAGGACCAAAGCATTGCTGAGGAAGTCTGATGTGACAGCACACTGGCAACAGCCTCCCCACAGCTTCCCTGGCCCTTAGCTAGGGCGAGGCTGTATCCTTTTCATGTGTCCTATCCTTTCAATTCTAAGCCATACCTGCTCTTGGCTTTTGTCTGGACCATGAATGGTGCTGCGGACAGCCAGGAGAGCCCTCGCACTGGTCCAGGTATCTGGCCATATCCTCGGACACGGAAAGGGCCAGAGAAGCCAGGATTCTCCTAATCCTCTCCCATCTAAAGAACAGGTGCATAAGCAGAATGGTCCTTGCCGTAGATTGACACACAGCAGCTTGGTGCCGGCATTTTATGACTCAGTCATCATAAATAACCGATATCATTTGCTTTCTCTGTCTAGAGAAAAGTACTGTTCTATCCCAGTAACATCAACTGGGAAAACAAATGCCAGCATTTATCATGTGAGTGCTGGCAATAATAGAGGTCAAGTAGATTTATGGTGCCAGAGCCCATTATCTGTTTGAAGAATAATTAAAGCCCTAAATGAGATGCTTGTCCTACTGGAGGCTTTTTTTCCTCCTCTTTTCTTGCTGCTGTGCTTTCCCCCTCTCCCCCCTTTCCTCTTTGAAGAGCTTGCTATAATAATGGAGCACTAGCTTGACAGAGATTTCCTGATTAGGTGTCAGCAGCATATGATTTGAGATGCTCTGCATGCTTTCCGATTGCTGGACCATATCTCTGTGGTCACTTCTGAGCTCAGTAGGGTTTACAAACCTGTCTTCCCCCTGGAAAAAACTGGCTGGTTGGTCTAACTTAATTGTATTCCAGCAATACTTGGAGGTGTCTGCCAAAATCAAGCCCTGAGATGCTGGGGTCTGTACAAACCCTGGGAAGGCACTGTCCTGGGCTGGAAGAAGTCACCCAAGGGCCAAGCTGGTGTCTCAGTTAATACAGATACAGAGAGAAATGAAATTGGGAAAATGCAGCGAGTGCTTACACCAAGATTTGTCTGTTCTTTCTGGATGGTGCAAAGCTTGTGCTCTGCGGGACAACCCTTGGGGCTGAGGTGACGTGGGGCAAGGTGCCGAGCTGCGTGCGCTGCCTGGCCACGCGTGCTGCAGGAGCGTGTCGCCTTTCCCAGGTGCTCTGCTGTGGAGTTCGCTGTTGGGTTTAATCCCGCTTCCAGTGGTGCGGCCGCCCCCGAGGGCTGCAGCAGTTCCTGGCCTCCAAGTGGCACCATCTCTTGATCTGTGCCTGGGGCTTTCGCTCTGTCTGAGCGGGGTTGGAGTGGGCAGCTCTCCAAGCTGGAGATAGGGGAGAGCCTTGGAGCCATCAAAGCTCATGTTAACTTGACGAGAGCTCCTGGCAGGGCTCCCTGAGTCACTGCTGCACATGTTCTGCTCGATCTCATCAGCTCTGACATCTCAGGAGCCCCAGCTGGGTATGGAGAACATCTATAGAGAAACAAACCTCTGCCCACAGTCTTGCTACCCAGCTTTGCCCTACTGCAAACTTAGGTGGGGTGAGCTCATTGCCATCCTATGACAAAACACTTCCCTTCCTTGTGTTTTCTCTGGTTACATATTGCTTTGGAGCAAAGTGCTGATAGAGGATTTTGCTACTGCACGTTTCCCCTCTAGCTACGCCCCGAAAACTGAAGCCGTGCCTGTTGGAGGGCCTCCCCCAGCACAGGAGCTGAGTCCTTCCCTTTGACATCGGTACCAAGCCTGCATTTCCAGGCAGGCTGGAGCTGGTGATGGACACCGAAGGGACAGGAGAAGAGCCGCAGGGAGGATGCAGTGCTCGCTGTGTGCACACATGCGGCACAGCGTGAGCACTGCGCTTTAAACACAGAGGGACTGTCACTATGTCTCACATGGATATATTGGGGTAGTGCACCAAAGACGGAAGAACGGGGAGTATTTGGGAGATGGGTGGGTGTGAGGGAGCTGGGGGAAGCAAGGCTGTTTCAGGTGCGTGCAGGCAAGCGCACACATGTTCTCCCCCTGCTCTGTTCCAGTAAATTTCCTCCCTTCCCAAGGTTCGTTGCTTCCTTCCAGGTTGGGAGGTGACTGCTTCATCAAATTTGAAAATATTGGAATGTGAAAACTGTTAAACTCACCCAAGGAACCAAATTGCAAAGTCAAAAGAAAAGAAAAAAGAAAAAAACTTGGTTAATGATGGTATTGAGATCATAAGGGGAGGGGGGAGACATTTTGGAAAAAAATATTTTAAAAAGAAACAACAACGCTGAGCACTGAGAAGAACAACATCTGAGGAGCTCCAGAAAAACAGGGCATGAATGCAGCCAGTCAGGAGCAGTGCTCAGCTGATGTTCACAAGAAGGTTTCAACTTGCTCAATTAGAGTCCTCAGTAAACCTTAAAGACAGAGAGAGCATTTAGAAATGCCCCTGAGGTTTTCCGTTACTCTGCAGTAGGCTTGGTAAACATGCCAATAAATACTGGAGAGAGGAGGAAAAAAAACCTTACAGAGGAACGGACCCAGGTTTTCGGTTGCTCGATCTTCTGCATCCGCGGCTGCTGTTGGTTGGCACTGGGGAGAGAGATGGGGACAGAGTCGAACTTTTGCTGACTACTAGGCAGTGTTGCAAGTATTTCTGGGAGAAACTACTTGGAGGAGGCTGGGGCAGCGCACCTGGGAGTTGCGCCTGGAGCCCGCTGCGGGCACGTCCTGCTCGGAGATGGAAAGTTAGCGGGACCTTCCTGCCGCGGGTGCTTGTGAGTATGGAAACCTCTCTGCTGTCCGGGCAGGTAGGCTAGCGAGTGTGTCCGCTGGGGAGGAAAGGGAGACGCTGCCGTGCGCTTGCTGGGAATAACTGCCTGCTTCGATCCGGTGCCGGACGGATAGCCCTAACTCGTAGGTAGCTTTTCTCTTCTTTTAGCTGCTCGTTTTAATGTCACTGCTTGCTACACCCGCGGTACGGCTCTGTACGAGTGAGGATGGCAGGGTCTAGTGCTGGCGGCTTTGTGCCTGGAGCCAGAGTTTGGCCCTAGAGCTGGTGGCTTTTTCTTCTGGAAGAAAGCAGCTAAGTTGGGCTGTTCTGAAGTTGAATTTGTAACTCCTACCTTCCTTCCTCTCTTAGCTCAACTGAATGCGAAATCCAAGCGGTAGCAGAGGAACACCAGCTTCAAAACAACTGAAAAAAACAAATTGTTCTGCATGCCCTAATTGCTGGGCTAGTCTCAGCTGACTACGTATATTAAATTAACAAAGGGGAAGGCAGGTTTTCTCAGATCAGAGATTAATGGTTTCTGGCCGGCAGTTTAATGCTATTGCAAGTGTATAAAAGCACCTGAGGATGGAGGTGTATAATTAACGACTCTTTAGACCATTAGAAATGATCTGTGTTTATCTAATCAGACACACTTCACTTCTTTCTTGCTTTCCTGGAAGTGCCTGTTAAAAGCTGCCGTGACGCACGCTCGCTTCCAGACGCTGGCCTCCCCTCTCGGGCATCGCTCTGAAACCCAAACGTGCAAACGGGTTAAATGTCTATAGGCGTCTCTTATTCCAGCCCCGTCTTGCTGTTGCGCGTGTAAGACTGTAGCTGATTTTGAGGAAAGCTGGGAGTTGTGGACAGCCATGGTGATGTCCACAGCATCGCCAGCAGCGCTTTGTTGGCGCCTCGGGGCAGAGCCGGGGCCGCGGCAGCAGCCCTGGCCCCACGCTGGTGCCCGCCACTCGCTGGGGAGAGACGGCAAAGCAATGAGAGCCGGCCGCCGTGCCGCAGGACCTCCGCTTTGTACAAGAGCTCTGGGTCTTCCCAGCTGAAACCTGGTGTCCCCGATGCCCCAGGGGCGCGTGAGGCTCCTGCGGTATCTGGCGCGTGGAGGAGTCGTCCTGTACCTGGTAAAGCAGCTTCTTTGCCCACCCACCCAGAGCAGGGCAGCTGTCTCCGTCTTATGGCAGGACCATTTCAGGTGTCCTCATGGCCGAGTGCACATCCAGCCTGCGGTAATAAATGTGTTCAGACAGCAAATAACCGTATCAATATTTTCTTTGGTATCCAGCAGCATGAGCCTTTCCCAGCCTGCTGAAAGGCGATGCTGCAAGGTAGCTCAGCCAACGTCAGCAAAGGCTGAAATAAAAGTGGTAAAATGAAGAGTTCAACCTGCCCTGTTGAGGGTGGCAAAGTCCTTTTTTCCTGCCTGCTCCGAAGGGAGGCCGGCCCCGTGTCTGAACCCTAGCCAATATCAGCAGCAATCGCCCAACTTCCGGGATCAAATCCTGTTTTTGCTGAGCTGCTGCCAAGTGAGGAGCTGGCTTTGCTGTGTGAAAGAGGGTAGAGGTTGGTAGCAATGGCGCCTGCATATCGTTACGTGTTTTGCTTCCTCTCTGGCCTTATGCAAATCTTTTTATCCTAGGCAAATGAACATCCATTCAGCACCTATTCGCCAACCCCATCATTTTTTTCTTAACTTAAAGCCATCTACTGAATCACCTTTAAAATTAAGCTTGTGCTGATGTGTTTTTTGGAGTAGAGAGACACAGACGTGCCAAAATGATTTGCTGATTTGACTCTTTGACTGCAAAAGGTAAATCACTTTAGGTAGTGAAGGAGAAGTGAGGGGTGGTGAAATTAATTTTAGGTCATTTATAGCTAAATTATGATGTACACATGGCCTTTAGCAAGGTCCCAGCTGATCTGAGCTTGTCTGCGTGTCTCACGAGGCCGTGCCAGGTAGAAATTTTGACAGCAGCAGCGTCTTTGGAGTTACTGCAGCGTGGAGACACAGCGGTCTCGTCTGGAGTCCTGGTAGGGCTGGATGCGTGCTAAGCAGGAATCCTTGCTGCCTGGTGCTTCTTCCGTTTAACTGGAGCTTGTCTTGAACCGGTTTGCAAGTTTGGGGCCTTTTCTCTCGTTAAGTTTGCCCAGCACCCTGGGTCTGCCCGGGGTCTGCAGGAGTCACTGTGCTACAAGCAGCGGCACGATTAGATGGTGGTGGGAAAGCAGGGGAATCTTTAGGCTTGGTGCGCTCGTCGTTGCAGGAACCACACAGAGCTTCGTGGTTTCCGTTCCCAGGCTTACCGTGGGGATGGCTTTCAGTTCGCACGCATTCGTTCGCGCTCCCCCAGGAGCTTCTCCTGGGGCTTTGGACGTTGTCATGGGACCTTGAGTCCCAAGCTGTTGTTTCTGCCCTGCTCGGTGTTGCTGGTGTGGGATGTCATGTGGCTCTCAGCTAAACCAAGCCTTCGGGAGAGATCAAGGAAGGGGAGCAGGAGGGCAAAAGGGTGGAAGTTTTCCCAGGCATGGTCGAGGCATCCCAAGGACGTTTTGTAAATGCCCTGTGTGTTAGCGAGCAAGGCAGTAACAGCTGGAAGCAGGTTGGAAAGAGACCTGCGGATAAAGAGAGTTTAGGAAACAGGAGTTGGAACCTGAGTTGGTTTCCACCTAGTCTGTTATTTCTGCAATGCTGCGTTAAAATGAATTTTCTGAAATCTCAGACAAGCATCACTAGTGTTGCTAAATCTTGGATTTCACTGTGAGTTTCAGGGCAAGGTTTTTCTACCCTTAAAGCCGGCCCTCTGTCGGTTTGAGAATATTTGCTCTTTCACTTAGTTTTCTAGCCCTCATGACCGTGGAGAAAAGCTCAAGGATGTGCCTCAAATACATTCCTTAGGTTAAAAAAATGAAGATAAACAACAAGCCCACGGATGTATTAAACTATATTTTTGTTGTGAGCTTTTTCCATGCCAGTCCCCTGACTTTTGTTGCTGTTGTGTGGAGGAGCAGGGTTTGTTCCTCTTGAGTTCCCAGGCCTCATTTCAAACCCAGGGTCACGGTGTTGCCCCACCGCTGGTTCAGTATCAAAAGCCTCATGTAGCCCAAGCTGTTCCTGACTGCGCTGCGATAGTGTTTTGAAAAAAAAAAACCCAAACAATAGAGAACAAAACATATCTGAATCCCAAGGACGGCGCAGCTGCAGCGTCCTGTCCTTTTGACTTTGTACCACCGCAGTTAACGGGAGCCGCGGGTCTGCCACGGTTTGAGTTTTGTCTGCGTGACATTAATGCCGCCGGGGAGTGACACCCTCCTGATGCGAGAGCGCGTTGTTTTTCAGGGGCCAGGCCAAAGAGGATCCAACGAAACAGCATGGACAGCTTAGACCTCCTGAAGTTCCCTTCTGAAAAGGTAAGCAAAGACGTCTGGCCGGCCTCGAAGATTAAGTGTCGGTAGGGATCTGTAATGGCTTGTCGACGGGCTTCGTTTGCGGGGAAGCATGCAATTAGCAGATATCGCTGGAGTCGATGGGATTAACCAAAGAGGGCTTCTAGGGAGCTCGGAGGAGAGGAACAGCTGGTCTAACTAAAAAGACACTTAACAACTGAAAGCTGGAAAAGCCACTTTTATGCTTTTTTGAAAAAACAGCCCTTTACTGAGAGGATGATTGCTGGCGTTTTAGCCCCTTTAGTGGCTGGTGGCAAATCTCAGTCCCTTATTAGCCCAGCAGCGCTTCGTTCAGCACGGGCGGGAAGGAGGGGTCAGGAGCAGGAGAGGCTGCAGCACGGGCGCCCGGGAGCTCGCTTCAAGGGCCTCCAGGGATTGCTGTGCCCCAGCTCGCTGCTGGAGACGTCGGATCCAAGCAGATCAGCGCTTTCACGGCCTCCCCAGGGCAAAGGCCCTCTCTGCAGTCAGCTGGGAGGCGCGGAGCCTTTCCGCCTGCAGCAAACGTTTAAGTTCCTCGGAAAATCCTCCACCAGATCCCTGGGGTCTCTTCATGGGACCCCACCAGCAGGCACTGGTGTTGCCTTGGGACTCTGTCACGCCTGGTCCCCGAGGAGGCTGCCAGGCAGGCAGCTGCGCTCTGCCTTTTTGAAATGCCGTTTGCGCAAATAATTTGCCTTCATCCACCACTTTCCATTTGCAGCTCTCCCAAGTGTCCCAAAGAGCATTCCCCATTTTGCAGAAGTGAGAACTGAGTCACGGAGAGAAGAGAAAAGCTCGCCTACGTTGCGGACAGGTGCAGGGGGTCGATGGGAAATAACATCAAGTTTGCAAAAGCATTTGGGTCCCTAAACGTCCCAGCAGGCACTCGGAGGGGCTGGCAAAAGCTCCTCCATGATTAGGTTACTCTCTTTGGGCGTTAAACACTAAACACACTTGTCTACTTCTGTTAATTCCCCCAGCTGCCCGCTGGCGGTTTTGGCTCCTACCTGCTTTGACAAGTGCAACTCCATCTCCTTTCCTCCCGGAGCCGCGCTCATTCCAGGCACAGTGGTTGCCGCAGTAAATCACCCAGCCGCTTCCCGTGCCGCTGAGCCTTGTCCATTTGCACCAGCGTCGGTTGTTCCAGCACCCCCTGCCTCCGGGTGCTGAGCTGCAGGACCGGCCACGCAGGGTGAACGTGAGGGTGCTGAGAGCCGTGACAGCTGTGCCCGCCGGCCGGGAGGCGTTCGGCTCTGCGTCCCGGCTGTAGCAGTGTGGCCCGGAGCGCTCCGGCACGGCGATGTTCGCTGATGCGTGATTTGCTGCCGATGCCGTTGGCTTGCTGCTCTTTGCTGTAAAAGCTGAGCCTCGTTCGATCGCTCGGGCAGGGTTGTTGTGGGATTTCAAGGATTTCACGGGGCGGCTGGAGGGAACAGGAGCTGTGGGTCGGTTGTAACCCTGGAGGCAGAAGTGAGTTGTTGTGAGCAGTGGTCTTGCGAGGGGTGTGCGGGTCCGTGTCTCCTGGCAGGAGGGTTTTGGACACGATTCCCCTTCCCCTCTCCTGCCCCGTCTCCTGGAGAGAAGCGATTAGGGTCGGAGGGGGTTATTTGCTTTGACCTTGCTGTGGGGAGGACGATACGACTGCAAGGAATGAAGCAGGGAAGCGAACTGCAATCTCTCCAGCACCTTCTCATTATTTTCTCACCCTCCCTGCCCTTAGTCTCTGCTGGAGGCAGCTTCCACTGTCAGCCGGGATCCCTGTGCCGCACAGGCCAGGGACTGGTGTGCAGGACCCCATCGGCCCTGAAGGCCCCGACGAGAGCAGGAACCTGCCTCCGTCTTCGTTGTGCTGTCGCCAACCTGCACCTTATTCCTTGTTTTGAGCTTCTCTGGTTGTAGCTCCCAGCCATTGGTTCCCATTTATTCCTCTCTCTACCAGACTAAAAAAACTCTGCATCACATGCTGGTTTTTACCCTTAAGGTGCTTCCACGTCATAATTGCATCATCTCTTCTTTTTGTGATGAACTGAACGGTTTGAGGGCTCTAACTAGGCAGTAGGGCATTGTAAGGCAGTTTCTTTCCATTTCTTAAATCAGCTTTTGAGGCTGCTTTCTAAAACGTGGCTGCAGGAATACAACCTTGGTCCTGCCAATAGCATATAAGGAAAGGAAACTCGCCTTACCCGTACTCGCTATTCCTGTTTGCCCTGAAAGGAATGGAAAGTCATTTTGGCTACAGCATCCCACCCCGCTGTGAGCTGTTGGTGTGCTCCGATTTGAGATCCTGTTCAGATCCTGGGCTTTTCAGCGTACATGCCTTGAAATCCCAACCTCGCGAGTCCTCGGGCCGTCCCCTGGGCTGCGCTAGAGCTGCTTTCACCTGCACGTACTCGCTGTGATGAGGACACCCTGGGGAGTTCCCTCCGGGCTTTACGCATGATAACAAGGTGTTTTGCAGACTGGAAACACCAAGGCCCAAAGCGTCAAGCAGGTTTAGGCACTCGGTCCCCGCTGGTGACGCGTTAACTGCCCAGTACCTTTAAAAAGTGCCTTTGGAGCTAAACGCTGAATAGCTCCTGCTGGTGCTTCTTTGTTAGGGCCTCGTCTGTGTGACAGCAGCGATGGGGTTGTTATGACAATACAGGCAGAGCTGTTACCACGAGCCTTTGGCAGGGAAGGGAACGGGCTGTGTGCGTCTTACGGGAAGGGGGTGTGAGCGGAGAAGCCATGCGTGAGGCAGGGCTTGGAAAAGCGAGGTGGGGAGGGACGAAACAGCGAGAAGGGATAAAAACTAGAATTTCAGAGACGTGTGATCTCCATCATCTCAGTTTCTCCATGCATAACGGGGGTGTTAATCCTATTTTTTATGCAGCAACGGGAGCACTGAGCACAACAAGTGTTTAAGAGAGCAAAGGAGGACAGCAGCGAGGGAACAGGGAACCGGTTGTAACCATCTGCTGTAAATAGTCATGCTACCCTGCAGTCCCCACACGCTTCTCATAGCACGAGGGTTGTCGAAAGAGCTGAATGGGGCTCCAACCATTCACGTTAATCTGCTCTTTAGGAAGCTGTTGGGTAAGGGCCCTTCCTCCTGCCGAAGACCGTGGGAGGCACAGATGCAGGCACGGCTCCGTGTGTGCCGGGAGCTGAAGCTGCAAGGTGGGGGGTGCCGTGGAGCGCGTCCGAGCCGTGTTCCCCAGGGCATGGCTGGGTTATCTGTGGATTGGTGTGGGCTGCAGCATGGTTGGGCACTGGGAAGAAGTGAAGATACAGCAAGTGGAGGGCCTTGTGCCAAGAGTTTGGTATCCTGGGCAAGATGAGTTTGCCACTGTGTTTGGAAGAGGTTTTAATGAGTGCAGTTGCCAAAAATCACTAGCAGCAGTGACTGTTTTGGAGCTTTCATCTCTCATTCCTTCTGTCTGTAAATGAACTGGTCATGCCTCTCCCTCCACACCTGGATTTTTTAAAAGGAGGATATTTCTCCCTAGCTATGGAGAGGTTGACTGCCTTTGTATGCTGTTTGGGTGATGCTTCTTTTCCAATTATTAAAATATCCACTACAGAGATATGCTAAATGCCCTTGTTCAGCCCTCCACATCACGAGTGTCAGCTCACATCATCTAAACTCAGCGTTAACGTCTTGCTGCTTCTGTGCCTCTGCTGTTCTACTGAAACGTGCCAGCAGTTCTCCACGTAAGCCTGAGACAAGCAATGTGTGCAATGACTGTTTCTTGCTTTCCCAAGGACCAGAATGGTGACAGTCATCACGTGGGAGACCTGAAGATCTCAGGAAAAGAGTTCCTGTCTTTACCTGTGCGGTCAAAGAAATACCGGGAGCACCAATCCAACTCGGAGAGAAGGTCCCAAGGGTCCAGTACATCGCCGCTGGATACGAGCGAAGTCCGAGTCCAGGTGTCGCAATCGGTAGGAAGATGTTCTTTCCCCAGCGCTGGTCTGGGAGCTTCTTCTAGCATGTTCATTTCCTACCTCTTTTATAAGCTGATACGGGGGTGGCAGTGTGGCCTATTGGCTGGAGCACAGGGCCTGCATCTAGCTCTGCTGTTGACTGCTTGGGCGGCTGTAGGCAAGTCGTTTCACCTTTCTGTGCCTTGGTTTCACTGTCCATTAAGCAGAGCGATGGTATCAACCTCCATCCTGAATTGGTGTATGAGAGATTGATGTTCAGTGGTGCACAATCCTATTTGTAACCTTCTGTAGAGGGATGAGAGTTTAGACCTGAACTTTCCTGAGTTTGGGACTCTCAGGATGTGATGCCCTGATTTCCAGAAGAACACAGCAATTTGGAGCCCGTGCTTTGTGCAACCTAATCTGGTCAGCCTCCTGGTGTTCCTGGGGAGCAGGGCTTGTTGCCTCCAGGAAACAGAGCCCTTTTCAGGTTTTTGGAGATGAGCAGCCAAAAATGTTGGTTGCTTTTGCAAAATCTGGGGGGCTTATGTCTTCTCCCCTCTCATCTCACTCATGGTCTCCAGAGGAGCAATGTGCAGAGTGGTCTCTCTGAATTAGTTGATCATCAAGCAGAGAGGATGGAAAAGCATTAGGTAGGAGCTTCTCTTTGGCAGCAAGCTAGGGATGGTGGAGTACGCTTCCTAAACGGCAGGAGCTCTATGATTTATGGGCTACTGGCATGAGGCAAGTCTATTGTTCGGTGCTGAACAGCCCTGACTCAGTCTGTGCTTGGTCCCTCCGAAAAGTGGCAAGGATCTGTGTCCTAGAAAGCTCTGCATGCCCCTTTTTGTGTCTCTGGCCTGAACAGTCGAGCTGTTTGTTATGCCGTTATCTTCTGGTCGTGTTGATGTTTGTGTTGTGACATGTGGCAAATACAGTGTACTGGGGAGGTTTCCTGCAGCTGTGTTGGTTTTGTTCTCAGCCCTGGAGACAGGGATCACACCCACAAACAATTGCATGTTTCTGGATCGTGGGAGGGGGCTAAGACGTACTTGAACTCAGTGATCTCAAGTGAGAAGCCCCAAGCCTTCAGCTTGCCGTTGCCAGGAGATGGAACGTAACAGCAAAGATTTAATGATCACACTGGTGCTCTGAAGTATTTGGGCTTTTGCTTTATGCTGAGGCTGTAACATGCTATCGCAGTCCTGTAATCTTGCAGTGAATCCACATGGAATAAATCCAAGCCAGGAAAGACAGGCCCTATTTTTTCTTGGTATTTAAGAAAAGCAATGGGAAATAAAATATTTTCGAGTTGGGTAAGAAAGCATCTGAGCTGCACCGCTTGGGATGAAGTCTGCCTGTAGAGTCTGGGATGCTTGAAAGTGTTTCTGGCAGAGTCCTCTGGTTTTGGTCTGCTGGTTGCAGATAGAGCATGTCCTGCTGCGTGTGTGTGTGTGTGTATGTGCGTACACACGCATAGTTACACACATGCATCCCTTTTGGACAACAGACAAGTCCTGATATTCAGTTCTGTTCTCTGACCACTAGAGACAGGATTTTTGCCCCGACTGTTTCTTCTGACTTCTCTGTGCTGATTCTTCGTTCCCAGCAGTGCCCATAGAAATGGTCTAACAGGAAAAGCATTTCCTGCTGCTCACTGGTGCAAACATGATCATTGAGAAGGAAAACAAAACTCAGCTGAGCCGGAGAGGAGACAGCAGCGTGGGGCATCTGAGGGAATACAAAGGCAGAAAAAAAACACTTCTGCCAGAAATAGCCTCGTATTTTTAACTCAGACGTTCAGCTAGAAGCCAAACAAAAGCTGTGCTCCAACAAGAGCAAGGCAAAGAGCATTCCTCGGGAATGTAGTGGGGAGCAAATGGGCTACGTCTGTAGAAAAGCACCCATGGGACATTGCCAACCACCAGTGACCTTGTGACAAATACACGAGTTGTCTGTGCGAGAGGAGCCTGGCTGGGCATTTGGGACCTGCAGGAGCCCAACCCTTTCCATCCCAGGTGTCACCTGCCCAGGGTGCGTGCTGGGGAGCAGTGCTCGTGTGCCCAGGCCCTGCTCCTGCTGTGCTGCAGGAGGTGCTTTTCGGACACCTGGGACATGTGCAAGCTCCTGAGTCTCCTGGAAGTGTGTGGGCAGACAAGGGACATGCTGTTGCTCGCATCCTTTAGGGGATGGGAGACCACGCAGCAAGCACGCAAAGCCGGGGCTTGCTCTTGCGCGGGGGGTGGCTCCGGCTCTACCTGGCTGCTGCAATCTGCTCCTTTCACCAGCTGCTCTCCCAAGGTCTCTCCCCTGTCTGCCCTCGTTTTGCAGTGTGTATGTTAGCTCCCCGCTTGCTCTGGGTTTGTGAGCTGAGCCCCGAGAGCCCGTTTTTAATTCCGTTCCCAGGCATTCCTGGTGCACACAACAGCGAAACAGCGTAGTGTGAACTCAACGGGATGTGCAGGCAGCAGCACGTGGGAAAAAAATGACATCTCCCTCCTTGCAGGCACTAACCATGTCCTATTTTATCCCAAGAGAGACTAGATCATGCACTTGACAGGGCTCTTGGCTGGAGGAGAAGTGTGACAGCCTGTCTTACCTTCTAAAATTTGTCCCTTATTTGGTAACTAATGGCCCATAGCCCATAAAAATGCCAGGGAGAGGTGTTTAATTGGGTTTGTTTCCAGGCAGTAGCACTCCATACAGAGTTCCCCAGCGGGATCCAGGCTGTGCTCGTTGTAGGCAGATGCGCTTAACGGCAGCAGTGAGTTTGTGCAGCAGGATGCAGGTAGGACACCAAAGCTTCCCAGCGGTGCTTTCCATGGGGCGTCCTGCCGTCCATCCTGCGGAGGAGGCTGGAGCTTCTCGCTAGGGTTTGCCCCTGCCTGTGCACCCCTTGGTGTATTTATCTCCCCGAAGTTGGGGGCAGCAGAGGCAGTGTGTGTGTGTGCATTTGTGTGAGCGTGAAAAGGTGCCCGCGCGCCCGGCGTGGGCAGGAACCCGGCGGCCGGGACTCGGGCGTCTCGGGAGCCTGCTCTTTGCAGGCTCGGTCCCCGCCGGGCGTTCGAAGCTCGGCCCCGATCCCCGACGTTGCTGGCCGTGCTGCACGCCTGCTGTTTGTCGAGGCGTGGAAACGGTGCCGGCGCCCGCGGCCCTTCCTGCCTCGGCCCCGCGGAGGCGTTGACGTGCACCCAGCAGAGCCGCGGGGCTTGTGCCAGCTGCTCCTCTTCAGTCCCCGTCCCTGCCGCCCACGAAACGCCCTCCAGAAAGGGTATCTCTTGCCAGCAGACCGCCTTGGTGGTGCGTTCTGGTGAGCAAGGCCGGGTCACTTCAGGTGAATTTTGTTTTGTTTCCGTGTTCCCGACGGACGGTTGCGCCAGCCTGTCTTTGTAGCGTGGGCCAGACCTCAGGACAATTAAAGTCGATGTCTTCTTGCGGGCGCTTGCCGGGAGGGAAGCAAGCCCTCGCCGCGTGCTCTCCTTTTGTCCCTGTCGAAGGGCTACCGGAGCAGCGTCGCTTTGTTGCGTGGGAGCGTGGGTGGGCTTTTTTGAAAAGCTGTAATTCCCATTCATGGGAGCCCTTTAAAATTGAATGTAGCAGATGCCACCCAAGACGGGGAGAGAGGCTGGCGCTCCCAGCTGGACTCTGCAGAGGCAGGATCTTCCCGCTCTCCCCCAAAGCTGGCTCTGGTCAGGCTGCTTAGGCAAGATTCCCCCCAAATTTCTCATTTTGTGGAAGCTTGAAGACAAAACACTCTTTAATCCATCAGAATGTCAGGTCCTTAATTAGAGGTGAGCTCTAATGGTTGCCCTAAGGTGCTTTTCTGGGATGCTGCAATCCCTGCTGGCCCTTCGAGCTCGTGCCTTCAGGAAATCCACCTGTGCACATGGTCCTGGGTGCTGCTCTCCTGCAGAAAAGGCAGGAAAGAGCCGCTGCTGCCATTTTTAGAGAGGACCCGAGGCTGGGCGCAAGGACGGCCAGCGAAAGAAGCCGGTCGCAGGCCTCCAAGGCGAGTGACTTAGTCTTGCTGTCGACGCAAGCCCTGACTTCCTTCCGGAAGGGCTTTGCTGCCGTGAGCGCGGCCCTGGGAAGGACGATCCTGCGGGCCTGGTGGCCCTGAGTCAGGACTCCTGGGTCCTCTGCCCGCCTCCGCCACAGGCTGGCTCCTGTTTACCTCTGTCCTCCCCATCCGCATGATGGGGCAATGCTGCCTCCCTGCCAGCCCTGCGGAGGTTGCAGAGGCGTGGTGATGGCTGCAAAGTTGTTTGAGCTTTGGATGGAAGGAGCTGTGTTGCTGTTATTAGCATTGGCGACCGATGATGCTAATTACCAAGCTGCTGGGAAACTCCCCGTGGGAGGAGGCGGGCGAGGGGAGGGGAGGCAGGGAAAAGCAGAGGGAGGCAAGGAGCTTCGGGATGGAGAGGAGCCCGGCCCTGCCGGGAGCGCTCTCGGGCTCCGGCAGAAGGGCCCTAGGCATTGCCAAAGCCGTAGGGATGCTGGGCTGGATAGGCGAAGCCATGGCTCAGATGCTGCGTAAGGTAGGAGAGAGGGCCGGGGCCCTAAGCGGGGCTCGGGCCTTTCTGCTGTCGCTCCGCGAAGCGCTGGCGTGGCGCGCGACGGAGAACTCGCCGCGGGAGTGTTTCTTAGCTTGTGGGGCAGAGACGGGCTTTGCTCTCCCTTGCTTGGGGCAGGTGATCGCCTCGCGGAGGCTGGCGGTCACGGACCGAGAGGAGCTGCGCGAGCCCGGGGAAGAGCCGGCTCCTCTTCGCCTTTCCAGCTATGCTCCCGTGGGCAAATTCAGGGCTGCGAATCCCTGGGTCTCCGCAGGCAGAGCAAAGGCTGGATTTGGTCCGGGAGAAGCTGGTGGGGGCGAGACGCGTTGGGTCGCGATTTCTTTCTGTAACGGCAGACCCTGAGCAAAAGTTCCCACGTTGGAGCTCGCTCCCCGTGCCGGAGCTCTCTCCCCGTGCCGGCCGGATGCGAGCGCTCCCTGGGACGCGTGCGCCACGCTCCTGCTGAGCTCTCACTCTTTTTAAAGTAACATCAAAGCGGAGGGTTTTGGACCGCATGAAACGCAGGCATCAAAGGCTTGGTCAGAGATTTAACCCCTCTCCTCTGCCTCCACCTTCTCCTCCTCCTCTGTGCAGCAGGCCATAAGGCTCCAGCTGTTGACTGACTTGTGAACTGCTGCGTTTTACAGAGGGTTATGAGGCGGATGGGATTTTTCCAATGCTTTAGAAATATCGGAGGACCACAGATCTGCAAGGTTGTCCTCTCGCGGACCCGTGTAGTTGTGCCCCAAAGCGTCCGTGATGTGCAGGTGTCCAAGGCTGGTCCCAGGCCCCTTTCTGCAGCAAGGGAGAAGGCGGCAAAGCGCCTCGGAGACCTTACCGGCGTTAGAAACGAGCACTGAAGCCGCGCGTCCTGGATTCCTGCCCGGAGCCTTATCCCCCCGAGATATTTCCGTCCTCGCCAGGACGGCGGTGGAGGGGGCTCGCCTGCGGGCTGCACGTCGGGGCAGGCTCGCCCCGGGCAGCAGGGCTTGTGGCTGGGGCAGGAGGGCTCCAGCAGCGGAAATGGGAGGTTGCGGGAGGTCGCCTCTTGCTGGATGTGCTCTTTTTTTGTAGAGCAGAATAACACACAGTGTAGAGCTGATGTGGATATTTAAGAGTTTTCCGCTCCTGTGGAAGAAAAAGGGAGGGCCCATGGAAAGAAGAAAGCCAAGGGCTATGTATTCCTGAAAAAACTGCTGGGAAAGGGGTTGGGAAGCGGTGCCTGCTGTTCTGGCCCGTGCAGTTAAAGTCTCTGAAGTCAATGGGACGGTGCACGTGGCCAAGTTCAAGGGCTAAAGCACTTTGTTGGGTCAAGGCCTGTCAGCTGGAGCAAAAAGCATGAAGAGAAGTAAGGATCAGACCCACTCTTCTGCCCTTCATGGGCATCAGTGCTCTAGGAATGGTCCGGTCCGTCTGGACGCACCTCTTCCTGATGGAGCGCATCAGCTTGTGGGAGCGCTTCCACGCTCCTGAAACCTTCCCTCCACCCTGCCCTCAGCAGAGCCCATTTATAGGCAAGAGGAGCCTTGTTTGAATGCAATGAAGACTTGCAGAGATGGGTCGTTGATGTGTTTAGACACTGAACAATTTTTCAAGCATGCTTTATCTCCAAACATTCCCCGTGAAAAATGTTTTTATAAGGCTTTTTTTTTTATGATTACAGTGAAAAGCAACCATAAAAGAAGGAAAAATTTTGTAGA
The DNA here is from genome assembly GCF_003343035.1 of Apteryx rowi. Lineage (NCBI taxonomy): Eukaryota > Metazoa > Chordata > Aves > Apterygiformes > Apterygidae > Apteryx > Apteryx rowi. Next base: position 4,487,162 of record NW_020448196.1, on the reverse strand, counting down.
TTATGCCCCCAAAGGCAAGTTGCCAGAGCCCTTGTAATGGTCTTATCTCTCGTGATTTACTAGTGGGTTGTTGGGTTGCATGAACAAGGCACAGAGCAGATGCTTTGGGTTGACCCTCTGCTTGGCCTCTACAGGAGTCCAGTTCCTGGTGTCGCTGGGCAGGGACAGAGTTGGGGGCAGCGTGGTGGCAGTGGCAGAGTCGGGCAGATGGGTCCTGCCTGCCTCTGCTGACTAATGTGTCACCTAGGCAGTGGTGGGGTGTCAGGTGCCCCCGTCCATCCCCCGTGACGTCATCGCAGGCTGCCGAATTGGCCAGATAAGGAGAGAGGAGAGAGTTTGTCAGGCTGGGATGCGAGGATGCGTAGAGTCTGTGGGCCTTCCTCCAGGCACTCGCACCCTGGCCCCCGAGCGTCGTCTTCCCGATTGCCTTGTTTCATTCGGGAGAAGATTAAGCTAATACTTGCAGTCCCTCCAGAGCTTGCACGAGGGGTCGGGCCAGGCAGCCTGGGCTGCTCCGTGTGTCTGTCTGCAACCTCCTCGTCCCTCACTGAGGTCCAAACTACCTCAGCGCGAGGGCAGTGCAAATGCACCAAACGCGTGTCGTTTCTGATGTAAATGTGTGCCGAGCCGGAGGGGGCTGGGGAAGCAGCGAGGAGCCGGAGCCGGGGAAGGGGGCTGCTGCTGAGTTTTAGACTGTTCCTGTAGCACCTCGGGGCTGCTGTGCTGGTGTCGGTCCTCTTGGGATTGTGCAGCGAAACACAGAAATGTGGCTAATTCTTGTAATGCTTCATCCTGCTGTTGAGTTTGTGGGACCTTTAGTGCTTCATGCAGACACTGGCCTGCGAGATATTTCCTAGCCAGAGGCAGGATGTGCTGGAAAGCTTTCTGGAGAGCTTGAGTCTGGCAGATATCTGGAGACTCCTTCAGAGGTTCAGGCTGTTCAGAGAAGCAGACAGTGATCTGGTTGCCTCCCCAGAGTCGTCTTAAGCTGTCTGACCTTTTTTGCTGTACGTCTGTATGAGTTTCTTGTAAAGCACTAGGGGCCTTCTTCTCTCCTTTAGCTCCTCTTTTCCTTTTCAGGTGGGCTGGTTGCACAGATGCTGCACGAGCTGGGAGAGGAGTGAAAAACACACTCCCAAATTTAGAGGAGCAGCACAGAGCAGAGCCAGAGTCAAGACGCTTGTGCATTTTGCAGCGCAGAGCCCTGACACACGCTGTTCCTCGCTGAAACTTCGGTGCTAGCTTGGGAGGGAGGACAATAAAAAGGCAGAAAATCTCTGCAAAATAACTGCACGAAGATCGTGGGGGGGAGGCAGCAGCATTTTGTGGCTTGCGCTGCCTCTGCTGCATTCATTGCCTCCAAGGTAAATTATCAGTTTCTTTCTTAAATATTAACAGCTGCCAGGTAATGAATTCCCCCTCTCCGTATGATAATGGCACTAAAATTGGGATTTGCCTTGGTTTTATCTGTAATTATCCAATGAGAGTATGTGGCAGAGAGAGAGGCACGGCAGAGCCGGGCCTTGGGCTGCTGTGCTGCTGCCCGGGGTCGTGCCGGGGGGCTCGAACCGTCCTCGCGGGCAGCTGCGGGGTGAGCCGGGGCCGCTCTGCGGGGCTGCCTCCTCCTCGAGACCTTGCAGTGCGAGCAGTTATGTAAAGCTGATGGTTTTGAGGTCCTTCAGTAAATTGCTCTTTCTCAAGCGGGGAGGGCGGGTGGGGGCGGTAGATTAGCACGCGCAGCTGGAGTAAAAGCCAGAATTACTCGCCGGGCTCCTGGGCATCCCGCAGAGGCGAAGCCGGTCGTGGCGAGGTGCGGCCGGGCCGGCGCGTGGGGCGGGAGCAGGGCTCCGCGCTCGCCCGTCCCCGGGCAGCCCCCCCGCTCGCTGGGGATGGCCCCCGCCGCTCGGACCGCGCTGTCGCCCCGGGGTTTCTTTAGGGAGAGACCAGCCGTCCGCAGAGCGCTGCGCGCGGTTCCCTGCGCTCTGCCGCTAAATAGCCGCCGGCGTGCGGTCAGTCCAGGGCTTTTCCTTTCCATCGTTCTGCCTTGGGGGGCAAGCAGGAGGCTTCCTTAAAATCGGCCCCGCGGAGCCCAAAAGTGGGAGCGCCGAGAACCTGCCGCAGGTGCCTTGGGTGCCGCGTGGGCGACTGCCTGCCTTGATCCGAGAAGCCCAAATCCTCCCTTCCACCCGCGGCTTTTGCTTAGAGGAAGGGAGCGGGCACGGGCTGCTCTGACCAGCCTGCTCTCGGGGGTGACCGCCCGGCGCGATGGGCTTTTCGGTGCCGAGGAGGCTCTCAGTTGGTGCTAGTTTAGTTTTGGGAAAGCAGCTGCTCTGCCCTGAAGCCCCTGAAGGTGCTGTGAATAGCTTTGCCGTTTCTTAGTGTAAGCCAGGAAAGGGCCAAGCTGTGACCTCTGGGTCCCCAGTGAAAATTTGACCCTCCTGGGCGCAGAAGCGGGAGAAATGGTCCCTGCGCGATGCACGGCGCAGCACGGGACAAGGGTCGCTCTTCCCTCCTCCATGTGCCGCAGACGGCATGGAGGGCAAAAGCTAAGCAGGAGAGAGACCCTGCCGCCACTGCAGAGAGGCAGATAGCAACTCCTACGCGCTGCGCGGGACTGATGTTGGCAGGGCAGATGATATCTGTGTGGGCCGCAGAGCGATCGCATCCTTCATCCAGGGAGGCGATGGGTTGAGAACTTGTTGCTCAGGGGTGATTGCAGCCGCCCGCTGGTGCCCGGCCGTGCTCCGTGCTGAGCACGAGCAAGGAAGAGGCATCGCTGCCTCCAGGCCTTGGTGCCGGCCCTGGGCCTTGTCCTCCGCAACATGCGTCGGCACTCGAGGTCCCAGAGATAAAGCTCAATCCCTTATCTTCCTGTCTTGAGGATGTTCTTGCTGCTGGGACACCCTCTCTCTGCTTCTTCCTACTGCGCCTGTCCCTTGTTCTTCCTCCTCCCAAGCTGAGGTCGGGTTGTGGATCAAAGCTGTGCACTGTAGAGAGGAGGTAGGAGGCAGGACTGAAAACGAGCGTGTGCTTGTGCTTCAACCACGCGTAGAGAATAGATCGTCCCGGCTGCAGGGCGGCTGTCCAACCTTCGCTGGTGCAGGTACGGTTTGGCTATGGACCCACGGTCGGGATGCTTCTCAGATCCCTTGGGCTCAGGATCAGGGGGTGGGATGAAGGCAGGTCTGGGACCCTCTATTCCAGCTTAACCAGCTACGTGCGGAAGCCTGGTCTCAAGCTAGGAACTGCAGGGAAGGGTCTCTCGCTTGAGGGACCTGGTCTAGGAAGGAGACAAAAGGTCCCAGCAGGTCCTTGTCGAGGGTTGCAGCAGGAGGTCTGCAGGGTGGCTCGTTTGGTGGTCCGGGCTGGAGCTGACTAACCAGCCTAGCAAACACATTCTCTTTCTAGCTGACTCACCGTAACTGGGTTTTCAGTTATTGGCACTTTGAAGCCATAATTAAGGTCTGCGCTCCTCTTTGCGCAGCCTTTTCTCCCAGCAAACTGTCACCCGTCATGTGGTATGAAGCAGTAAAAGAGATGTTACGCTCACCATTTCCTAGAAACTGTTACTTTAAAGAGAACAATACTAAAAAAGAAAAAGAAAAAAGTGATGAATTGAAGCCACAGCAATAAAACTCCAAATGTTTGACTTCTCTCAAAATCTGGAACTCTTCACTCATTTCTAGGGTCTTTGCTGTGCCTGGGGCACTTTGTACATTTGCAGTTCCGGCCTCTCACATTTAATAAACTGCACATGCCAGAAGAGCTTAAAAAAATCATAGTCCAGGTCCTCTTGGGTTGTAAATAAGCAGAACTCTGCTTAAATCACTGGAGCTATGATGACACCAGACAACATGGGCCTCCAGTTATTGGCAATTTTGTTTGGTTTTCTTGCACGAATATCTTTTGTGCTGTGCAAGAAGTAGCCTGGCTGCACCGTGTTTAGCTCGGGCGCTAGCAGTGGCCTGTCCCTGTGCAAGTGCTGGGTGCTGCGCTGCCGGCTGGGACCGGAGGGGATTAGGAACGTGGGCAAATACCGGAGGGATCCAGGCTGCGCCTGCGCGTGGTCGCAGTCTGAGGCTGAGAAGGGCGGATGCTCGCTGCAGATGTACCGAGCGCCTTTGCTGCCTGGTGTGTCTAAATACATAATCTTTTCCGTGCTGGTAGCTTGTATTTCTCATAGGTCTTTATACGAAGTGCATTTAAAAACCAGGCAGTGCATTCCTATTAATACATTTACTGGGTGACATTTATGGACATGAGCGCGGCAGTCGCGCCTGTACGATCGGACCAGTTTTGCCCTGTACCTTATCTCTGGTAACGGCTGTTACCAGCTGCTGGACGAGGCCACGGCACCGGAGGCTGCCCCAGGATATGTAAATACAACCTTGGAGCAAATTTGCCTTTAATCTGCTCTTGCCCGGCTTTCGGCAAGGCCGGAGACGCGACCCCTCCTGCAGCAGCTTGTGCTGCGCGGCCGCTCAGGCGTCCTTCCCGGGAGCATCCCGCTCCCTTCGCTCCCGGCGCAGCTCGTTTGGTCGGTGCGATCGGGCAGGAGGGTTTAACGCCCCCGTCAGTACGCAGTAACCTCCCCTGTTCGTACGTCGTTCTCTAGCCCCCTGCTTGTGGATGGATGTCATCCCATCCAGTGCCAGTCCCCTCTTCTGGATTTAGGCCAGCCTAGGGGCGAGGGGAGGTTTCGGTTGCGGGAGAAAACCCGAGTCCGGGGTTAATGGGGAAATCACGAGCCGCTCTTCACGCCTCACCTCCAGCCTGCCTCCACGTTTCCCATTAGCAGTGCTATTTTCGAGCCTCCCAAAGGCAATTAACACCAATTAATCTAAAAAAAACACTAAATAATGGTTTTTCAGAGCCCCCGGCCCTTCCTGCTCCCCGTGCGGCCCCGGGGGACCGCGGCCCCGAGCTTGCAGAGGGCTGAGCCCGGTTCGATGCTGCACGCAGGGACCGCTGGGGAGACGCTCGTGGAGACTCGTAATTAGGGTAAGGCCCCGAACAACCCTGTGGATCCAACTTTTCCATCCCGGATCTTGGTATCTGTGCCACAGAGAGAGTTGCAGTTCCTTGCAGTGATCGTTAGGTGAGAGAAGATGGGAACGGGCGCGTGCGGACGGTGCAGCCCGCTCTGCGGGTCGGCACTAAGCAAGGCCCCTGAAAGCGCATTTTGGAGGTGCGGGAGGTGCAGGACCCCTGGGATGTGCAGCAAGGTCCCTCCAGGATTTTTGCCTGGATCTCAAGCCGTTTGAATCCCCGTATTCTCTGGGTACCGTCACGTGGAGCAAATCAGCCCTCCTGTCTTTGCCTTCCCCAAACGCGGTGCAGTTTCATTCTGCCCTTCTTGAACAGCATCTACCGGAGCAAGAGCTGCTTTTTGCTGCTGGGAGAAGCTGTTTCTGCGTTTACATACGATTTTTGTCTTGGCGCCCAAGCCCTTCTGCCCATCGCCGAAATTGCAACGCCCGGGTACCAGCCCCAGCATCCTCCAGCCGGGCCGGGGTTTCGTGTTTTGGGGGATGCCTTGCGCAACAGGGCCTTGATCTTGAGCGAGGCCTTCAGGCGTCACTGGCAGATGGGTAAATAATAATTAAGACTTGGGCGTTTGCTGCAACGAAGAGCGTTTACATGGAGGTTGGATGTGCGTTATGGGTGTGTGTGTAGATCCACCGGCTAGCTTCACCCCGCCGGCGTCACCACTGCTGAAGGGGCTGCATCTAGTCAGATGCTTTTTAAAACAGTGCTGCGCCGAGAGCAAGTAGGTGTCTAAATAAAAGCACATTTCGAGGAAGCAGCGCCATTTTGGCGATCCAGAGACTAGTGGGCTTTTTTGCAAAGCGTTTCCTAAGCAAATTGTCAGGAGGCCCCAGTTTCGGAGGCACTGAGCACCGTGTATTGCGGGCCGTAGCTGCTGGGGGGGGAGCGCCGGAGCGTTTCCATCACCTCGCTGTCACCGCCTGCTCTTGGGGAGGTTGTGCGGTCTGGTGGGTAGAGTAGGTGACGGGGAGCTGAGCGCTGTATGTTAACCTTGGCTTTTGTGCTAATTGCTCGAGAATATGGGTTATGTCATTTAAAGCAACGCAGTTATTTCGGCGTAACAAATTGCTCCTGCTCAGCTGAGGCTCCGCAGCTGAGCGTGAGCGCGGTCCTCGTCCCACCCTGCTCCGGCTGCAAAGTCGATGGCTGCAACTGGTTGCAGCTGAAGCGTTTTGCCTGGCTGCAAAGCCGGGTGCCACCGTGGGCGCAGCCGGGCAGGACAGCCGGGAGCAGGGGCTGCGCTGCGGGAGCCTCGCGCTCGCCGGCGGCTGTCTGTAACCTGGGTGGTTTCGAGCAGGTAGTTCCAGTTCGCTACCGTTTCCAGCGTTTAAGCGATCCATGCTGTCCGCGGGCAAAACTGCCCTCTGGAGCTGCCTGTCTTCCTCCGTGAACTGGAGAGACCTGCGTGGGGCGGCGATGCTTGTGCTGGGTGTCCTTGGTTAGCGATTCGAGCTGTGGGGGCTAAGCCTGGGCCTGGGAACCTCTGCCTATCAGCGGTGACAGCGAAACCTAACCTTGACACGGTAAACGCTGTCAAAAGCCACGGGGAAAAGCTGCTTCATTAACTGCAGAATATTGCTGTAGCTATTTAAGGGCTGTTTGAATACGCTGACAGCGCGTTGCCTCCCAAAGAGAAACCAGAAGCGATTTCCATGCCACGAATGCACAGGTCTCTGCCGTGGGAGCTGGCTACCTGAGCTGTGATTTCAGGGTAGGTTACAGCGTAACGGGGGGAAAGTGCAACACCAGAATTAACGAGACCGTTGCCCAAAGCGGCTAAATCTGAGCAGATTGGCAAACACTTGCAGGCTGTTGGATCAGCGCTGCAGGTAGCAAAGGTGTCGGTAACGCTCCAGCCAGGCTCCCGCGCGGATGCTCCGTGCTCCTGCGACCTGCCGCCGAGCCTGGAGACCGGCGAGGGGCAGGAGGCCGCGGTCCCAACCGACAGGCCGTCAGGGAGAGGGGGAGCGTGGGTGAGTTATTTTGGTTTTGTTTGAAACAATAATACTCGAGTTATTTGAGATCTCAACAACAGAACCAGCTTTTAGCACCCGCGTTTATAGGGATGAGTGGGCGAGTTGTTTAAAGGGAGAGGAAAAAAAAAAATCTTTGAAAACAGTCCAAGTTAAGGGTGATAATTTCATCCCGCAAGGGAAGAGCGGTGTGCGCGTCCTGTGTTTGCACCGTGCGTGCGTCCGGCCTCCCCCGGGTGCGCACTCGAGCGTGCACTCGCGCTGCCCGAGTCTGGGGGGGACGAAGTAGCCGGTGGTCGTGTCTTTGCAGATCACAGACTTTTCACTTGCTCCCGTTTGCTCCATCCTATACCCGGATGCACAAAGCCGCTTTCTGTTTCTGCTCCAAACACCCGATCTCTTGCACGGGGCCTCTGGTGTTGCATTTTCCCTGCCTTCTGCATTTTCCCCTCGATACCAGCTTCAGACGCCCTTTTTTATAGCTGTCTCAAGCCCACTCAGCTCTTCAGATGTGGGGCACAGGCTCCGTTCTGGCTGGTTCCCCTCCTACCCCTCTCCACTGAATATCCCCTTAGCTCTGCCCCGTAAGTGATCCCAACGGTGAGGAAACAGCCGCTGCGGTACAGGCGTTCAGCCAGCGCCGACTGACGCGACCAGTGTGCCTGTGCTGGCTCGTGTCAGCCGGCATCGGGCCGCTCCACCAGCGGTGACGGCGGCGTGGCAGCTGTGCTGCGACCCTTTCCCGTCCTCGCGCTCGTCCCTTGCTGTCCACGGCCCGGGCGCTGGGGCAGGACAGCTGCAGGGAAATTGCCCTTCGCCTGCTCTGTCCTGGTGCCTGGGGCCCTGTCGCATGTGCCTGCAGCGCGACGACTGGGTCCCGTCCGCTCGGGGCAGCCTTATCCGAGCTCCTGGGGTGCAGGGGTGCAGGGGCTGCCGGGATCAAGCAGGGCCAGGAGTCCTGGCCTTGGGCCCCACATGGTTCCCGCGCTTCCGACTGCTGCGCGAGTCCTTGCAGAAAGTTTGCTGCTATGCAAAGACTCAGACCCCCCCCGGAGCTGCGCGTGCTCCGGACAAGCAGCTCCGCTGTTTCGGCAGGCCGGGATGAGAACATGGTCCATGGAGGCGGACGGGGAGCCGGGGGCACTGCCTGGGCGCTGTGCCGCTGCCAGCCCAGCCGCTGCTCCTTGCCGTGACCCGGCTCACAGGTGCAAAGTCGCGTTTTGGAAGGAAAGTGCAGCTCTTCAGCTGCCGCGTGGCCTTTCCAGCCGTGTCGCTTAAAACCTTGCTTCAATTAGAAATTCCCCTCCGCTAAGTAGTGGCACGTTTAAACTAAGAGGTGATTGGGGGAGGTCGAAAACGGCTGAGCCTCTTTGGCTTTTGCAGTAGGGCAAAAAAATCACATCTCTAATAATCCGAGAAGCAGCGGAGCGGGAGGACGCTCGGGAGCTAGAAACGGCCCTCCGGTGTTTTGGTGCTGTGGAGCTGGGTGCCGGCATCGTGTCTGCCGGTGCGGAGCGCGGTCGCTGCGCGGCGCGGGCGCCTGGGGAGCCGAGCCCGTGCGCAGCTGTAGTTTGGCAAAATTGATCCCGATCTATTTTTAAGGTAAAGTGTGCATGGTGGGTAGGAGGGGAGGAGGTGGAAGGAAAGCTAAATATTCACATAGCTCCGCTGTGTGTTTAAGAGCATCATCTAATAGCGCCGGGCTCGTGGCAGCGAGGCGCAGCTGGGTCGAGCCCCCCCCGTGCCGTGCCGTGCTGTGCCGGAGCACCGCCGTGCCGGCAGCCGGGAGCGAGCCGGGAGCCGGGCTGTCGCTTTAAGCTGCATCTGGCGCCCGGCGGGTCGGCGGTGCCGGCTGCGCTTCCGCACGGCCGCGCGCTCCCCGCACATCGGCGCGCCGGCGGCGAGCACGGAGCTGCCGTGTCCTGCAGGGCTGCTCCTGCCTGCAGACGTGGAAGAGCCGGAGCTCCGGGAAGAGCCAGCTGCCGGGGTTGGTAAGTGAAACTCTGCTTTTCTTCCGCTTCCCTCTCTCCTCCGACAGCCGCGGCTGGCTCGGGGCAGGAGGCGGTAGGTACGGGGACGGAGCGGAGGGGGGTCCTCGGGCCGGGGCTTGGCTGGTGCCTGCGCACGCTTCAAAACGCAGCCGGTTTTGGAAGTTGGCAGCTATCCTCGGTTTGCACTTTTTATCGTTAGAATTGCTGCAACTTTGGGGGAAAGAAATGAAAGCAGCGCGCGGAGCCGCTCCCGCGCTGTGCAGTGCCGCTGCCTCCCGCAGAGCTGGGAGTCGGGCGCCTTCTCCGTGCGGCGCGGTGGGGCTTCCCGGGAGCGCAGGGGGCCCCGGCCCGGCCGTTTCGGAGGGAGGTGGCAGCCGCGCGGCAGCGTTGGCGTTCGTGGGGAAGCGCTGTCCTCGGCGGAGGCTGCGCGAGTTGAGCAGCTCCTCCGAATCCGAAGGTGACGGCGTCAGCGGGGAGCCGAGTGTGGCCAGGGACTGGGGGAGCCCCGCTCCCGAGCTCGGAGCAAGCGCTCCGCTACGGGGGCTGCCGCGCCGCGCCGGGGGCTTTTGCCGTCGCGGCCCCCCTTTCCCTTGGGGGAGGCTCTCTCCAAACCTCGGCGCTCGCCGGCCTCCCGCTGGCACCCGCTTTTCCCGGGCGGTTTTCCGGGAGGCGCCTGCAGTGGGGAGCTCAGCCATGGAGCCGGGTGCTGCTGGGTCCTGCCCCTGCATCGCCGGGGACTCGGTCAGGTCCCTTCTCCTCCGGGATGGCTCCTAAAACGAGGAGGCGAGGAGGAGGAATGGGGTTTGCGCGTGTTTAAACGCCGGCAAAGGGCTCCGCGAGGGGCTGCTGCTGGAGCCTGCGCAGCTGAGGAAGGAGCCGCGTTACCCCCAAAGCCCGTCGCTCCCGTCGCGCCGCGGCTCCCACCCGGAGCGCATCCGAGCCGGGTCCCCGTGCCGGACCCACCGGGCACCTCCGCCGTGGGGCTCCCTACTGGTTGGGGCAGGTCCGTCCGGCTCCGCCGGGACGAGAGGGGCCAAAGGCAGCCGAGCGCCCCGGCGGGACCCCGGCTCCGAAGGGGAGCCGGCCTGGTGGAGGGACGAGGTTTGGCTCTTTGGCCTGCGCCTGAGGTGCGGGGACGGTGCGGCACGGCACAGCACGGCGGCCGCTTTGGGCACGTGGCCGAGGCGGGACGTCCCGCAGGAGCCAGCCGCCCTGTGCCCAGAGCCGCAGCGATCCCGGCCCGCGATGCCACCGGCTGCCGCGGGGACCAGCACCGGGAAAGGCGAAGTCACATCCCACCTGGCTGCGGAGGCAGCAGCAGCTGGGCTGCTGGGTTAGATTAACTTTTGGGGGGAATCTTTTGTTAAGCAATCCCTCTTCTGCCAGAAAAGCTGGACTCAGATCCCAGGCTAAATTTTGGGGGGTTGTTTGGTTGCTTTGTTTTGTTTTTCAGCGATAAATCTCTCGTTTTTCAGTGAAGAGTTGAGTCTGAAGGGGGCGTTTTGTGAAACGTTCCCTCCGAGCGATGGTCTCCCGGGGGGTGAATCCAAGCCGGCTGCCCAGTCCCCCCCTTCTTGCTTCCTCCTCGGAAGAAGGGCTTTGCCGCCCCTGTCTTGGCCTCCGAGCGGCGGCGAGGCGCTATCAGGAGCAGCTGGGATATCGGGATCCGCAGGAAGGCCGGTGCCGTTATCGTGGCCCTGCTGTGACGGGCCCCAGGGGGGAGGTGATGCCGGCGCCTTTCCCGACGCTCTCAAGGACGGAGGAAAGCTCCGGGGGTGAGGGACGCGCCGGCCCCTTCCAGGGGCACGGAGGGCTGCGAGGGCGACGTGGGCACCCGGCCCCGCTTGCAGGGCTGTCGTCCTGGGCCAGGCTCAGGACGGGGCTGCTCTGCCCGGCCCCAGCCTGCTCCTGTCCGTGTCCCGCGCCTGCCGGGGGCCTCAGCGTGGAAACGCCACGCCAAACTACCACGGGAATAACCACCGTGGTCTCGGCCGATCCCGGGATGCGGCTCGGGAAGGGGCCAGAGAGTGGCTCCACTCGGCAGGGAGACCCCGGGGGCGGCGGCGGCGGCCGAGCACAGCAATCCCGGCGGCACTCGGCAGCTCCGCGCGGCTCTCGGGAGGTGGAGGGCGATTTAGCCGTTGCAATTAAGCCTGCTGCATTTGTGTAACGGCTTTCCCGGATCGCAGCGAGAACGGCCAAGGGGGTTTCGGCACGTCCGTCTCTTCAGACTTTGCATTGAACCTTTGCCTGGGGGTTGCTTCAGCCTGCCCGTCCAGAGGCCGATTTGAGGGATTTCCCCCCAAAATACTGGTCCCTGCCCTGCACTGCTCCCCTCGGAGGAGACGCGGGCCCCGGCCGAGCGGAGGTGCCCCGGGAGCGTCGCCGCGGCTCTTGGGGGGAGAGGCGAGCGGCTGCAGCCGCCCCGTCCCTCCCCGCAGCTGCTTTTCGTGGTGTTTCCAACACCTCAGCTGTGTTTTACGCATCCCGGATCCAACCCAGCAGGTTGAGCAGGCTGCCGATCGCGCCAGGCAAACGCGTGCAGAGCCTGGATGCCTTCCAAGGCGGGAGGCCTGTTCCAGGTAAGCGAGTGCTGCTCGCGGCGCTTCGCAACCCGGCTGCTCGGCGGAAACGGCGTCCGCAGGAAACGGGAGCAAAACTTTGCACTGGGAGAGGGCGTGATGCCAGCGTTGTGCACGGTCGGGAAGCTGGAGGAGCAGCTCCGTCTCTCACTGGGCACCGGGGCGGCCACACATTTGCAGCCGAAGCCGTCCTGGGAGCCCATCGCCGCTACCCTTTGCAGCAGCGCCAGCGGCGTCTGGGCTGTTTGGGTGCCAGAGGTGGAGGGTCGGGGGGACTGGGACGGGTCCGGAGAGCAGCCGTGGGGCGAGAAGTGGCCTCGGGGCTGGAAATCGGAGCCGCTGCCCGGGAACCGCTCGGGGTTTGGGGCCGTGGGCCTGCGGCAGCAGGTCGTCGCCGAGCCCCGTGGGGGGATGCCCTGGCTCTTGGGAAGCCGCCGGTCGGCGCAGACGTGCGGAGCCGCGGGCAGGCGGCAGACGGCGGCCCCCAGGCTGCGGCCGCGAGTCCATCTGCCCTCGCCGTCCGCGCCTCGGGGCCAGGAGCAGGCTGCGAGGGAGGGAGGCAGCCAAGCAATCCGCGCGCCGTTGTATTCGGGCGTTTTAACCGGGGCGGTGCGGCACCGTGGAGCGGCTCGGCCCCCCCGGGCCGTTGCGGGGAAGCGGGAGGGATGGAGGCTTGGCACGAGCGAACGGGCTTCCTCCTCTCCCTCGCAATTCGGGTCGCGCAGCCGACGTAGCGGAGCCGCGAGGGATGTGGCTCGTCCTCGGGTCCAGCCCCAGCAAGGTTGGGGTTTCCGAGGGGCAACTGGGACGGCTCCGAGGGTCCTTCTGAGCCGCCGTTTCGGCAGCGGAGCAGAAGGTGGGACAGGTGAGAGGGGTTTTTCCCCTCCCCGAGCAGCTCCCGCGTCGCTCGTGTTGCGCTCCGGCCCGCTGCTAATTTTGACGCTGCCCTAAATAGAAGCTGAGTGCATCTCATCTGCTTCGCTTAGCATACGGGAAAACTGTTTTCCTTCGTTTACTGAATCCGACTTGCAGCTTTAACCCTGTCAGCACGAGTCTCTCCCCAGCGCGGAGCTGCCCCGAGGGCCTCACCCCGCTCTCGGCGCCTCCGGAATGAGCCTGGCGCCGGGGACGGTGCCGAGAGGGAGGGAGAGCTGCCGGGGGCGTCCTTCGCCCGGGAGAGACCCGCCGCTCTGTCCCGGCCTCTCTCCGGAGCTGGCAGCCCAGCACCTTTCTTCAGTGCTGCACGGTAGCTTTGTGTGGGCAAACCCAGTTTTGTGATTTTTCAGCCCGTTTCCGTCGCGGTTCCTTTGCTGGCGCCTGGGCAAGTGCTCCAGCTCCGCGCTCGGGGGCTCCGCCGGGCACTGGCAGATGCCTCCCTTATCGCCGTCTAATTTTACAGCCGGTTCTCAGAAGCTCTCGAGAGGTGTCTGCTGCCGGTGCCGGGCTGTGCCGGAGCCAGGCCCCTGGGTTCGCTCCGTCCTGGAGCCGGGCACTGCGCAGGGCTTGCGAAGGGCTGCCCGCCGCCAGCCTTCCGCGGCACGGCTTAAATATATCGCTGTCTAGCGCAAGGTGCTTATTTGGGGCTCTCGTGCGAGAGCCCTTTTCCCGAAGAGCTATAATTTTGCGGCATTTGCAGCTTGTGGGTTGTTGTAACGAGCGGCGTCGTACGGACGCGGCGGCGGAGGAAGGAAGCGCCGGCAGCGCGAGGGGCAGTGGCCTGCAGAGGTTAAATTTAGCTGGCTGGAAAGGAAGGCTGGGGGGTGGCGTGCCCGGGTCCGAGCTGCGGCTCGGCCGGGCACGAGACAGCGCTGCAGCCAGCACAGCCGCGCCGTTCCCCTTGTCCCTGCTGTCCTCTGCTGTCCCCCCCCTTTGCCGGCCCAGCAGCTCCAGGGTCTCCGGGCTGAGCCGCGGTGCGGCGGCCGGCCAGCCGGAGGGGCCGCAGGTCCCTGCCGAGCCCACGGTCCCCGGGCAGCTCCTCGCCCCGCTGCGGGGTCCCTGCGGGAGGAGGGTCCCTGCGGACGCTGGGGTTGTTGCCGCCTTTTGGGGGCGTTTCGCCTTGCCCGGGTTGAAGGGTGGCAAGAGGGAAGGGGGAGGCTGTTTCCGAGAGGAGCGCGGAGGGACCCGGGGCCCCCGCGCTGCCAGAAGCTGCCGTAATAAAGTCTTGCTGGATTGAGGGAACAGGGACAGGTCTCCTGAGGGCAAAAACACCCTTTCTGCCCCCAGGCGGGTTGCCCGGACGCGTGCGTGCGTGTCAGCGGGGGTCTCCAGCGTGACGAGCTCTTGGCGATCGCTCGCTGGTGCAAGTTAGAGCAGCCTCCCGGCGGCTCTGCCCTATCCCGCTCTGGGGTGGAGCCAGGCTCCGAATCAAATAGCCGTGACCCCCCGGCAGGCTGCAGGCTGCCACCAACCACAGGCGCCGCCGGGATCCCGGCCCCCAACGGACCGGGGCAGGGAGAACCCTAGGGATCGGACACGGGGAGTCGTTTGGGGGGCGTCTTGACTCTTCTCTGTTTTATTGTCTTTCCAGAAAATCAACCGGAGCCCTTCGGACGAGGAATGCTTCTTTGACCTGCTGAGCAAGTTCCAGAGCAACCGGATGGACGACCAGCGCTGCCCACTGGAGGAATGCCCAGCGGAGGCTGCCGAGGCGGCCGCCACGCCGGTCCCTGCCCTGGAAGAGCGAATATGTAAGCGCTGATGCGTTTTAAGCCACTGCTAGCAGGGGGTGATGCTGCTCCTGCGGTGGTGCCAGCTGTCACGGTTTTACTGTGAGTGTTGTCGTGTTTTCCCCAAGCCGCAGCTCCCTGAGCCTAATGATTCTGTGGGAATCTCCATCGTTACTTAAGGAAGGAATAAAAGTAATATTCTTATGTTAATGGTTGCTGAGGGAAAGGCTAGAGAATGCGAACTAAGGCTTGGAGAGTAAACTGGTGAGAGAAATGCAAAATGCACGTGGATTTTTTCATTCTGTATCTTTTGGACGTCTCAACTTCTGAACGCTGCGGTTGGCACCAGCACTTTTGCCCCTGCCAACATCTCCAGGTGGAAGGTGCTGATGGTCATTGCTGAGGGAGCCGTGTAAGAGCCTGTAGACCTGGGGCAGGCGGAGGGGTGGGCTGGGTTTTCACAAGCAAGTTAAAGCATCGTCATTTTTTTCACGTAGTGTTACCGCAGAGTGAAAACTGGATCTTGTAGAGTTGTTGGATGCTGTGGCGAAAGGTGCTATATAAAAGCAGAGAGAAGCCACAAGAACGGATAAGCAATAGGAAGCCCGGAGTGCACCGACAGCTAGCTAGCTCAAAGGAAGAGCAGAGACAGATTGAGGAAGCTGCCTGACAGCTAGATCGGGTAGGAAAGGCAGCTCAGGTCTGTGCTTGCACTTCAGTTTCGTGTCTTTTTTTAAATGAAAGTGTGCTGAGGTCCTTTGTTTAAACCGAGTTGGAAAGAAGCGCTAAAATATGCAAGTCCCTCTTGCATGCTTAAGCACCATCCAAAAGGGCTCAAAAGCTTTTATTTAAACGGATGAATTTGTTTATCAGTTTCCAAAAAAACATGAAGTGCAGAAAAAAGAAAAGACCCCTGACATCCCTCTGAATGCAGCTACAAGAGCTGCAGAACAAAACAACTTAGCGAACTCGCTGCCGGCGCCAGGGGCTGAAGCAGTGGCCGGAGCGGGAGCGTGCTGAAAAGGTCAGGCGGTGTCACAGGGAATGCAGGCTGGCTGCGAGCTGGGCAGTTCTTCTGCCCTAAAAATAGAGTAGAAACGAGCATTGTTTTTTAAAGATATGCATTTCTGATACTGAAGTGTGTTTGGCTTTACCTGCTGTGTAATTTATGGGACTGATTTTAAAATACTAAGCTTTCCTAAAGAATGCACAAGTAGGCTTAAGTTCTGTTTAGCTGTCGCCTGGTCTCTGAGATGTGTTTTGGCCGTGTTACTGTGAGCTGGAGGGGTACCGGCTGGCTGCCTGGCTTAAATGAGTGCCGAGGTTTTTATGCATTTCTGCATCTCCGCAAGCAGGGGCTCTGGGAAGAGCAGGTGGTGGCAGGCAACTCGGGGCACCCTCCCCTGAAATGCTTTATGTTCAGTGAGATAGGAGAAGCGATGGGGCTGGTTTTCTTAGGGATTGTTTCGCTTGTCCCTGTCGGAATCGTGGTGTCTGTTGGTGGGGAATGTCTCCCTGCCAAGCAGTGGCCTGGAGGAGCCAACAGGCTCTTTGCCGTTGACGGCGTGCTGGTCCGGGGCCGTTGTTGCGGCACTGGGGCTGACTCGCTTGTCCTGCTGCGGCCTCAGTGTCGCTGATGGGCTGCTTGCAAGGCTTCTGACAGCTTCCCTCTGTCCCCGTCGCTGCTTGCCCCCCGCAAGGTCCGCGATGGGGCCCAGGCGACGTCCTCCGAGCAGGCGCGCCGCAGCTCCTCCAGCTCTCGAGAAAGGGCTGTGACGGGGTGGACAGGCTATTCCCACCGAGGATTTATAGAGGCCCACGTAGATACGTATATGAGCGTGTGTAGGTTCAGGGCTGGAACCCACCCCAACGCCAGCCTCCCCCGGCAGGCCGAGCCCAGGCTGGCTCTGCTCCGCGAAAGCTGAGAAGAACCAGGCCCCAGGAGTGTGTTCCATAACGCGTGCCGTGTGACGCACGTCCTGCAGCTCGTGACAGCCAGAGCGTCTGCAGTTCTCACCTCGGCACCTCCTCTGTTCGAGCAGGCCCCAAAAGGCCAGGGGTTCTGGGGGACTTGGAACGGATGAGCGGCTTAGCCAGGCCCTCGCTTTGCCGATAACCTGGCCTGTAGTTATACCCAGCCGTGTGGATCGCACAGGACGTCTCTTACCAAGCCCCACAAGAGCATCTGGGAACTCTGTGTTCACTTGCAGTTGCGCCCTCCTGGCCCTGCCCAGCCCTGTGCCCTGAGCCAGGTGCGGGCCGGCCCTTGCACAGCGATGTCTCTTGGCTCTAGGTGGAAACCAAAGTGGAAGTAGCAGCGGAAGCTGCCTGTAGTTGTGTTTGTTAGAAACAACAGTGATTTCTCACAGGCAGCAGTCAGTTAGTGTCGGGGACAGCGGATCTTCTAGACAGCCTAGGCTGAGGTGGCATCTTTGGGTTCCTCTAGGAGCTGCCTGAAGTGCAGTAAATTAGGCTGGCAGCGAGCCTGTCTTGGGAGTGTGAAAAGCAGATTTATATATGATGTTTCTGCTCTTTACCCTATCAAGGCACTTACTTTCTCCCTTTGCTGCCCGATGGGTTTGTGGGTACATCAAAGGCTTGTGAGGGAGGATGGTATCAGTGCGTACTGGTGTTTTGACAGCCCAGCCCTATTAAAATTGGATGTGTTCGATCAAAGAGAAGCTTGATGGCCCAGGAAATGTGCTGGAGGCAGCATGTGCAGCCCTTGGTGCGCTCCAGCTGGGAATAGGAACTGCGGCTCTGCTGAACCTGAGCATTTCCATTTCCCCTATGGAAGGCAGAGCAGTGTCCCGCCAGGGTTTGGTGGCTGGGCAGGAGCTGTGTGTAAGCAAGCTCCTCGCAGCAGTTCCTGCTCACCCTTTGTGCAGGACAACTCAGGAGATGCAGCCCTAGGCCCTTATGGGAGGCGGCTGCTGTAGATCAGTAGCACCTGCAGCCAAGTCAGGCCACAGCACCGGCCTGCAGAAAAGATTAAGAGTGGTTGCAAGTTGGGGCTGAGTTTGCAGTGGGTTTTGTTCCCCATAACACTTTGCTGCTTCTATGCTAGGTTCCTCTCTGCTCTCTGGTGTTGCCAGCATTGGGATTGTTTCCCACTGAGGAACTTCACATTCCTCTGCCTGTGGCTCTCACAAGGCTTTGCCGGGCAGGGAGCAGCCCTCCTTCCCCATGCAGGGTGGAAGGAGATGCCCTCGGTCACAGGACACACCAGGGTCCCTCCACAGCTCAGCCCCCAGGAGGACTGGCTGGATGGAGAGCTGCTGTCCCTCAGGGGGTGGTGTAAGGCTCAGCTGCAGCCCGCTTGGTTGAACAGCATTTTGGCAATAAGGACTCGGGCTTATTGCTGAAAGCAGAGCTGCTGCTCGGGCATGAACAGGCAGAGCTGTGAACGCAACGACCCTGGTTTGTTCTCCTCTCTCCGCTCACAGCACAGTCCTCACTAATGGCGTCTCCGCAGACGGAGGAGTTCTTTGATCTCATCGCCAGCTCCCAGAGCAGACGGCTGGATGACCAGCGTGCCAACGTGGGCAACCTGCCAGGCCTCCGGATAACACACAACAACCTGGGGCACCTGCGCGTGGAGGGGGATGCCCAGGAGCCGGGGGATGAGTTCTTCAACATGCTCATGAAGTGTCAGGTACCAGCAGGGCTGGGTGGGCCACGGAGCTTGAGGAGGGGACACTAGTTTCTTCCACACAGGCAAACCCCATCCTGTGATCCTGCCTGCCCTACTAGGAGGGGCAGTATCCCTGACGGATACTGGTGTTTGCTCTTTTACCCCGCACCCAGGGCTGTGCCTTGGCACTGCTCTACAAGCAGGGAGTGCCCTGGGCTGGGTCACTGCTCCTCCTTTTCACTGGTGCCCACAGTTGGGTTGCAGCACTGCTGGTGCCGCTGCCCTGCACCCCACAAAGGGGGAGTGCATGCCCTGGCCACCTCCCGGGTGCCTGCTCCCAGCCCTTTCCTTCCATGACAGCAGTGTCTTGTCACTACCCCGTCTCAGTGCCTGTTCTCCCCCCACGCAGTCCTCCAGGATAGATGACCAGCGCTGTGCACCACCTGACTCCATCCCCCGTGGCCCCACCATGCCTGATGAAGACTTCTTCAGCCTCATCCAGCGTGTCCAGGCCAAACGCATGGATGAGCAGCGGGTAGATTTGGCCTCAGCCCAGGAGGAGGCAGCAGAGGAGCAGCAGAGGCCCAGTTCCAGCTAAGAACTCGGGTTTGGTTTGGGGGGTTTGTTTTGATTTCATTTTGTTTTTTAAAAAGAAAATAAGCGTAGGCGGTTTCAAACCTGAGCGCTCCTGCTCCACCACAGACTTCTCCCAGGAGCCGCCCCAGGGATGTGGAGAGCCGTACCTCCATCGTGTTGCACCTGGCTGTTCTGCGGAGGCAGTGTTACATGAAGGCCCACTAGCTGGGGGATGGTTTTTAAACATGGGTTTTATTTTAGGTAATGTGGCCACTGTAACACTGGGCAAAGCACAAGGGAAAGGAGACTTTGTCAGCCCCTTTGCTTGTCACCTAAAAACCCAGGAACTTGTGCTGTCAGCCAAAGGAGGAGCCCAGAGTGGGTAGTTAAAAGACATCAAGGCTGGAGTTATTTCCACAACACTTTTAATTTAATGGGGAAAGGGAAGAGCACCTTCTAATTTTGGAATCCTCCTGTCTTGCCTGCATCATGAGGTGACACAAATTGCTTTGGATCCTTCCCTGGAACATCTTGCTCGACTTTGCTCTTTCTACAGGAGAAAATGAGTCCAGGTCAGAGCTACACAGGCTATTTTAAAACCTTACCCCAGCCCCAGCTGCTGTCATGTTCCCCTGCACAATTAAGTTTGTTCTGGGGTTGCTGAGGATTCTGGAGTGAGGGCCCTGTGCTATCCCCTCTGCTCCCCAGCCACAGTCCTGTGCAGAGTTGTACCAGGACCTTCTGACCAGGAGCCAAGGCTCTCCCACTCTTAGCTTCTAGTGCCTGGGGCATTTGGAGACCTCTAGAGAAGAGGTGTGCAGCAAAGCCCCTGGTTCAGCATGGAACAAAGCCTGAAAGGTAACTGCCAGCTGTGCAGCCCAAACTGCAGGCCAAGGATGGGGGGTCTGCCTCTGGAAAAGACGGAAGTCTCTCTCCATCTGTCTAGCACACAAACCAGACTTGGGCAACTCATTGCTTCTGGTGCAGCTGCAGCCAGAAGTCTCACAGAGGGTTGGTCCCTGTTGTGCAGGGCACAGCAGGTGAGCGCCCCCAAGGCAGGAGCCTGCATTTGGCATTGACCTGCTTTGAGAGCCAGCAAAATTTCCTGGCCATGGCTTGTCACAAAAGCAAGCACAACCACCACCCTCCCTTTGTGCCAACGCCAGTGGGGGATAATAGCCCCTTCCTCCCCTCGTTCCTCCTGGAAACAGTCCTGTGCTGCTCCCATTCCCTGCACGCCCGGGTAGAGCTGCTCTTGGCAAGGCACTCCTGCTTTGCCCAATCTGCCTGGTACCATTTCAGCAAGAAATGGAGCCCCTTGAGAGCCCCAAGATGGGGTGTTAGCTGGGAAGTCAGTTCCACCCTGCACACAGGTGCAAGGGTCTACACATATTCATTCCTCCTTTTTTTTGGAAAGGCAAGGCCAGAGAGGAAGGGAGCAGGGATCTAACTTCAGGATGTGGAGTATCTTTTTTTCCTGATTTGACCAGAGCGGCTATCTTGGACTTCAGAAACTCCAGCAATGAGTTCTGCCAAAGTAGATACGTTCCTATAGAGAAACAGATTTTGAACAAATCAGCACTTTCTAACTGAAATGCATTTAATGGAAACATTTCCAACCAGCAGTAAGATTTTTAGACCAGTGATGCTGCTCATCGGGCATTTAACCTGCCTGCACTGACCATTTGGAGGGGTAGCTGCATTTTACCTGCCACCAGGGAGCACTCACCTGCTACGCTGCTGCATGGATCGCTCAGCAGAGACCCAGCCTCCTTCCCGTGGCAGGTCAAAGCTCTGGAGCTGCTGTGCTGGAGAACCAGATAAGTGGACCTACCCAGCCACATACGTCCCAAGCTAGCTTACGTTTCTAAAGGGGAGGAAAATGTTGAAGATGAAGAAGACTTGACCAGCTGCAGGCGTGGGTCTATGCAGCTCTCGGCCAGGTGGTGAACTGGAATCTGACCGTTAAGCTTTCAGAGGTGTTAATTATTTGCCATATACTTGAATGTATGAGCTTATTTATTTTTTACATGTGCATTTGCTAATGTCATTTTAATGGGGAACTTCCAACCCACAGGTACTTTTTTTTCTAAAAAATAATCTGCCAAATGAATTAATATATTAGAAACAAATACAGCTCAGTGGGAAGGGGGGGGGGGGTTGTGCTTAATAAATATTTGTGTCTAAGCTTCAATGACAAAAATTCATTTCCATTATTTTCTGGCCAACCTGCCTGCTGTGCCAAAAGCAGAAGCAACACTGGCCTTTTGGAATGGGGTGGGAGGGCACGATACTTTTTTGTGGGAGACATCACCAATTGCAAAATGCTTAAAAAAAAAAAAAAAAAAAAAAGGTGTATGCCCCCACCTACGCATCCCTTTACATTAAGAGTACACATTTATCTGAGGGAGCAGTCACCATCCCCAGCTCTGCCTGCCTTAAATGCACAGTATCTATCTTACTGTACTTACTGGCTACGGAGGAAGGATACAAAGCCCTGAGCATTCCCTACCTCTGAGCAACAGCTAAAGCCCAGAAGTTACCAGGACAACAGAGCATGAAAAAGCAGCCCTGCAGCCCAGCCCCAGAAAAGAGCTGCTTTTCTCAGTGAGCTTGAGCCCTCCGTTAGGAGTGTGGCTTAACCTTTCCTTTCAGGACAAAGGCAGCGCTGCCCTGGCTGGGGTTTTCAGCCCAGCCCTCATCTATCTCCATGCATTCTCGGCACCTGGCCCAAAAGCTGTGTCTTGTTTCCCTGGCTGCAGCTACCAGAGGAGAAGGGCAGCTAGTGCTGTGCAAAGCCCTGGCACGGGCCCTTAGGGAAGACACTCACAAACCAGCGGGCAGCAGTGCTAGCTCATTCCAGCGCAGCAGGCCTGAGCAGCCCATTAGACTCCGCTAGAAAGTGGGCCTGAGAGCAGCAGATTCTGGATCCTGAGCCCTGGGAGGAGAAAGCCAAGTCACAGCTGGTCTTCCCACGCCTGGCTAGCTTGTGCTGGCCCCTGCCAGTCCCAGTCAAAGATTAATGAAGCGCCATCAGTTCATTCTCATCAGGCAGTCTCACGCTCCTTCGTGCCTGGATGCAAGCAGCTCTGTGCTAGAAGCCTCTGTGTCTGACTTGAGGATAGAACCATGCCCCCAGGTACACAAAGGACAGAGGTTTAGATTCCTGGGCACACATCAAGTCCCTGTAAGTGATGGGGTCTCACCTGCTGTCTCTCTCTGTCCTTAGCTGCTGGGGAAGGGAGCACATGTTCTCCAGTAGCATCTACAAAACTGAGAGATATCCAGTGTGAACAGGGTCAAAGGCTACAACTGGACTCCAGAGCAGCTACAGTGCATCAGTTTCCAGCTTGGTTACAGAGGAAACGCGCAGCGGGCAGTGCTTGGGAAAGCATACAGCCTTTCCCTCTCCCACTCCTCCAAGCCACCTAGTCCAGCAGTGCTTGGTCTCCTGTAGGGAACTGCTCTCCAATGCTGACACCCGCCGGACAGACCCGGGATTGCCGGAGCTGCGCAGCAGTAAGGCAGGCAGACTCACTCTCGCCTAGCACTGCTCCACTTTGGATCACAAAGTGCTGCACAGCAGGGCGCCTCCCCTGATGCAGGTTTGGAGGTGAAAAGGAAGTCTGAAAAACAGACAGCGGAAACGCAAGATACTTATCTGTCCTACTCAGATGCTCAAATGCCCAGTGAGGTACTTGAGAGACAGTTCTGATCCTGGGTTTGTTAGGATTTGTGTATCTGCCAAGTCACGTCAGGGCTGAGTCTCGGCACTTACCTCATCCCTCCCCGGAGCCTCATGCTGTTACTGCTCCAGCAATCGATCTTCAGCTGGCTGGAAAGGCGCTCAGCCTGCAGTAAGGGCTACGCTGGCCCAGAGCATCCAGGCACTGTAAATTTCAGCCTGGAGCTGGACAGCTTTCCAGGCTCTTCACAGCAATCTCCGGGGACCTCTTCAGACCAGCACGCAGCCATGGGCTAAGTTAACTCCTGCATGGCTCTGGTGTGAGCAGACAGCCCTCCTAGCTCTGAATAGCCCAGAACAGGACCTGCCTACAGAGCAGACAGGTATACACAGGGCTTAGAGTCACCCTCTGAATTGGTTGTAGCCTCAGAGTCAGCAGCGGAGGGCTCTCTTCCCCCTCGCCCCCCCCCCCCATGTCTCACTGTCTACACTGTAGCAGCACCTGGAGGCCCAAAACCCACCTACTTTAGAGACTGTGCAAGCAGCATAAATAAGCAATGATTCACTTCACAACCCCAGCAGTGCACCCCTCCACTTGCAGTGATGCTACAGGAAAAGAAACATACCCGCCCAACCACCACTTCAGCGAGGAAGGCAAATCCCTCTGGAGAGTCTTTCTTTCTAGTGGCACGTCTGTGCAGCTGAGCCCTCCAAAACAGACAAGTGTGGCAGCGTTTAAAAGAGCTGTCTTCTTTTATTTAAGGCAGCAGGAGGCACAGCCCTGCACTGGGCACACCAACACATTCGCACACACTGGGAGCAAAAAGCAGCAGGGGCTATGGCAGCCAGCTCCAGCAGAACCACCTCTGCAGCCCAGTCTCCCGCCTTGTTTGGGCCTGCGCGAAGGCGTTCCCTCCGCAAGTCCCGACCCCGCGCCCCAGAGCAGCGCCCTGGGCAGATTCAGCCAACACAGGGCCAGAAGGGAAACTGCCACTGCAGAAAAATTAATTCAGCAGTTACAGAACCAGGGAAGTGAGCATGTGCGCACAGAGTTCCTAGTACTATAGGGCCCCAATTGCAACTAACTTTACCAGACACTACTGCAGCACTGCTGAGCGTGGGACAAAAGAACATCAGCAACCCCTGCAGCTAACAGGAGCAACCCCTCAGGCTGTGTCGCACACCAATTGGATTAACTTTGGAATTTGAATGCAATATAAGAGAAAGACTTGCTGGAAGAGACAGAAAGCAACAGTCAAAGTATTTGCCATTTTCCAGACAAGCCCTCATGGAATAGGATTCAGGACTAGAATGACTCCCATAATAGACACCATGAGATGCATCTAGGAATGTGCAAAAGGCTTTGTATTTGCAGCATATCCTGAGAATGCTGTTTTACCACCCTTTTCAATTGCCACCTCTCACCCATGCCTCAAAAACACTTACCCTTGTTTGCTGCACCTTTAATCACTCTCATGTCATCTGCTCTGCTGCACCAGGCCTTTGCTTCACTTTTCCCCCCATTTTGACACACCTCCAGTTCAGGAGAAAGGCTTTTCTTCCTCACGCTCCCAAGCCTTTGGCTAAAGCAAGGTCTGCTGCGCTCCTCCTAGAAAAAGTGTGCTTATCTGTCTCCCTTTTAATGAACAGCAAAGCTTGCCTGTGATTCAGAAAAAAAATCCTCAAAAGTGAGCACATCTTTTTTTTAATGCAATCTATTAAGCAACAAATCCTTCTGTATTATATGCAAATTCCCTCACATAAGTACAACCCTCCCTTCCTCCTTCCAGCTGAAAGCCCCAGAGTATTTTCTCAGGAAAAGCAGCAATTTCCTGCACTGTTGTATACTGCAACCTCAGTGTTTGGTGCTAATGAGTCCCTGAAGGCTATACTCCATAAACATCCTGTCTGCGGCAGAGGTGACACAGACAATGGTTAGCAGCGAGTTCTCTGCATGCCACACCATGCCCTTACCCTGAAGATTTGCCAGCGCCATACAGTCTGCAGCTTCGAGTTCTGGCCGAGATGCTGCCCTGACTCTTCAGAGCGCTGCATTCAGTAGCAGAAGCAGCAGCAAAAAAATATGCAGCCCTCTGTCCTTGGGTGCTACAGGCTCAGGTGACTGACAGCATGACAACCTGCTAAACAAGCACTCTGGCTGCCAGCTCTAAGGGACCTGGACCAGCTTACTGTTCCGTCTCGATACAGCATCAACTGCTAGAGGATACTGGACTGAAGAAATAGTAAAATGTATAACAGAGAAATTTTGCTAATTTTTACAGTAACAAAGCAAAAATTAAACTTTCTGTAGCTAGGGGCACAGTAACAGGTAAGAAAGGTAAGGAAAACAGCATTAAAGAAAAATCAGGTTATAAACAAACCATTCCCAAGACAGCATGAATCCTGTAATAGCAGTTCCATTCTGCCCCATCAAAGGCATCATTAGCACAACAGAAGCAGAATGCTGATTCTCAGGTTAAGGATAATAAAATTCAACCACTCTTCTAGCACAGTGCTAATACATGTTAACAACTTACAACAGGGTGATGTACAGCAGTGTTCCAAGATGTAAGACTCCTGTCTCTTAATTAATACGTGGATTGCTCTATTATCTAGTTGTCTCAGAACGAGAGAGCAAGAGACCTGTGTAATACTAGCATCTGAACATACAAAAAACAAGCTGATGACTTAAGTTCCTGCCCTGCCCCTCAAAGCTGTTTAATCACACTGAAAATACGTACCAACAGGAAAATATGACTACCTTCCTGTCACTCAGAACCATGCTTATAATTTAACACATAAAATTACTATAACACAAATAAAATTGTTATGAACTCTTCAGATGAATGAAATAAAGTCATTAATACACGCAATGCCCTTACTGAATATTCGGCTAATTAAAGACCACAAGCACCTAGATATGTTTGGCTGAAAGAACTGGGATTGTTCAGCCTGGAGAAGAAAAGGCTAAGGAGGATTTCACTGCTTTCTACAGCAACCTAATAGGAGGGTGTAGTGAACATGGAGCCAGACTCTTCTCAGAAGTGCACAGTGTTAGGACAGGAGGTCATGGGCACAGGTTGGAACACAGGATATTCCAATTAGCTATTAGGATTTATTTATTTTTATAATGGGGATGGTCAAATATCAGAACTGGGGCCCAAAGAGATGGTGTGATCTCCCTCCTTGGATATATTCAAGGCAAGGCCCTCAGCACCCTTATTTAATTGGATGCACCTTTGAGAAAGGAGCCTGGGCTAGAGACCTCCAGAGGTCTTTTCCAACCTAAATTATTCTTTATTGCCGAGTTTAAAAACATAAGAAAGCAGATAATTTACTATACCTCAGGCTAGTGGACCTCAAGGTAAGGTAAATTTTTTTGCAGCCAGGGGGAGTAAGCCCTAAAAAAGGGCAGTATGACCACCTTACTGCCTGATTCATCACTACTCAGGTATTATGTGCCTGGTAAATGCCTACATTTTCATTTATGAAGTTATTTTTTCTTCTAGCTATTTTTAACATGCAGCAGCAGCATTAATAAGCACCTCAATATCTGTCAGATAACTCTAAGACAACTTTCTAGATGCTCTATTTACTTCCAATGTACTTTACAAATATTAATCTTGCCTTCACACGCGTCCTCCCCCACACCAATAAGGAAGTTGCATAACCCCAACACCACAGTCTCTCTCCCTGCGTCATAGCCCAAACTGGAATTCCCAGCTGTGTGGGTTCAAGTTCCCCCAGGCAGGCAGAGGACAGATTAAGGTTGCAACCATATACAGTACAGAAGATTTTCAACCCTGTGACACTAGGGGCACAGAACCTTAACTCTGGAAGATACCAAGGCAAAGAAAAAAGCAGCACATAAGTGACTGCGATAAGAGCTAGTTATCTGAAGTCAGGATCCTCATGCAGGGCCATTTTGGCTGTGCAAATTCACATACACTCGGGGCCCATCTCCTCAGTTTGTACCCACTGCACTTTCTGCTCAGCTACTCTGCCATCTGACACACCCATGAGCACTGCTTTCAGCTGCTGCTATACAACACTTACACAAGACCAGAAAAGGTTGCTAAAGCCTCCATTTAGAGCTGCACCTCCTTAGGCCAAAACACCCCGAGAACGAATTACTGGTTCTATTCTCAAAAGAGAACAATGCAGGATTCCTGACACTGTTTAAGCACTCAGGCTAGCTTTAAAGTCAACAAAACGAGTAACAGGGAAAATATCCGCATGCCATCTTTAAAAACATTAGCTAAGTCAAAGGCAAAAACTACACAGGACAAAGATACAAACAAGAAGGCCAGTGCCTCCCTGCATTTATTTTAAACAAAGACAACGAAAATCAGGAAAGAAATGCTAAGTCTCTCCCTGCCATAAGCAGAACAACACAAATGCAGTTCATCAGGTCAGTCCCTTGCCGCCAGTCTCTGGGGGGGCTTCCCCACCTTCTCCCTCCGTAGGATGATTTTGTGACTTGGTATCTGCAGTGCTTTCCAGAAGCAGTTCCAAGGCTTCCTCACCAACCACACGTCTCACCTTCTCCCCTTTGGCTGCCAGAATTTCCTCGACATTCCTTAACAGCAATTTGAAAATCAACAGTGACACCTCAGCAAAGGCTGGATAGAAGACTCAAGTGTAGGCTCTCTCTTTTATGCTTTGCTCTCAGTGTTAACAATATGCAGTGAAATCAGCACATCATAAGCATTACCACAGTATTTCTCCATAAGGTGTTTTGGAAGCAGACAAAACTATGCAAACACCCTAGGAGTATTTTCATCTACTAGGATCAATAACCTAGCAATTACAGCCGAGCAGAATTTTTTTTAAAGGTATCTAAGGGAGTTAGAAATCATTGAAATCACAGAATCAACAGCATTTGGGTCCACATGTTTGAAACAGACAGGGAAAACTAGCAGTGATTTAATAAGGCCTAAGAGAGAACAAAAGAACACTACACACAGCGATTCATCTGCCAACACCAGCGAGGATGTCTGTGTATCATACAGCTTCCAGTTCTGCTTTAAACCGTATATTTGGGTCCTAGGTAATGAATAACGTTCAGTTTATAGCAGATTACATAGCTCAGTTTGTGCACTTTAAGAAGCTGGATGAAACAGAGAATTACACCCAACAAAAATTTTGCTTTTATCTAAACCACATTTAAAAGAAATAATAGCTTATCAGCTCAGGAGGCTGTGGTTATATCTCAACAGCCTTTTTCCTTGCTAAATAAGAGATACTGTTGCTGACACACCTACCTTTTTCCTTCCAGATCTGAAAACCATCCTAAGTTATCTGCTATGACATGGTGATTCTTGCAACCGGGGCACTTCACTATTACCACCCCTTTATGGTAGGCTAACTTGGAAATTGTTTTTGCTGATCGGGTCTGGCAGACCTACAAAGCAAACAGATTTTATGATCAAGATGATCACAGCTGCTGAATCTTTTAAAAGAGACAAAAATATTTTATTCACCCAATTAAAAGATTTTTTCCCCCCTCATCTCTAACTTTTGCAAGACAGCTTGATCACGTGATGATTTGTAGCTTCGTACTCAGTACCATGCTACACACGTATTTCCTGTTTTGGTCTACAAAAAAAGATGTAGCCTCACAACATCGTCACTTGAGGCTGTCCAGTTTATCCTTTGTTTCTTCGTGAAAATCAGTTTTTAAACGTTTTCATAGCTTTACATTATGATGAGAACACAAAACTACACAATGAAAATAAAACATTGATGCTTCGGGCAGTTCAGGTACCATTGATGCATATAGTTAGAATATTAAACCTCAGAAATTAGACCTGCATCTTCATCTACTTCGGGTTTATTCTAAAAGCTTTAATTTACTGCACTGAGAAATTATCATTACTTCGAATGAGAAATATCGTAACCTCGAATGAAAAATAGGGACCTGCTGATCAAGAACTACTACTGCACAAAGGCAGACAGCTTAATTTAAACACACTTCCCCCCCCCACACACACGAATTTAAAGGAAGGAAACGGGAAACGATTTCAGCGGAAACCAGCCTTTCCCATGCCCATTGCGACAGAGGCGGCTGCGGGAAGGGGCGCCGCTGCCATCATGTGCCAGAGGGGACTTTTTTCTTGGGAAAGAGCCGTTTCCTCTGCGCCCACGGTGCCCGGAGCCGCCTCGGGGCCCCTCGCAACGGTCGCGGCCCCTCACAGCGCGCGGCCCCCTCCCAACGGTCGCGGCCCCTCACAGCGCGCGCGCCGCCCCCTCACGCGGCCCCGCCCGCCGCCGCGCACCTTCGGCCCCGAGCCCCGCGATGTCGTGTGTCGCGAT
>NW_020448196.1:4446619-4458530 GCF_003343035.1 Apteryx rowi | reverse complement strand
AGCGCTGGCGCTGAGGCGGCGGCGGCCATGTCGGGTGAGGGCAGGTGCCGCCCACCCTCGTCGCAGCCCCGCCCCCCCGCCATGTTGTTAGCTCGCCTGCGCGTCTGTTCGCGCGTGGCCTGAGGCGGCTCCGCTCCCGCTTGCTTCGCCCGCGTCAACAAATCCTGAAACAAGCACGAAGAAGGGGGTTGCAAGTCCCCTCCTTTAATTACTGGGACTTACGAATACAATCTCTTAAAATGGATTTGAAGCCCCTTTTCCTAGCACAAACAAAGGCTTCTTAAAATTCTCTACACTAACCTCCCCCCCTTTTCCTTGTGCAAAGCACTAGCTTGGAATACAAGACAACTTATAAATAAAATAGCTCATACCTGGACTTTTTTCCCTGAAACAGAACCAGTACTGTGCACACAACTCTCCCACTCTTTGGGTCCTCAAATATTTAAACTCGTTTCTTTTATTTATGTGCTGTATGCCTCTTGCATTACTCTATTCTCATTCAGAAACAAAGTTCTGGATGGGAGATGCAAAACTGTCAAGTTCATTGAGGATATGCAGCAGGTAGCTGTGGTGGAGATTTAAAAACAAAACAGTCTAGAGCCTTCCAACTTTTTAGAAGTGATGCTTTTTTAGATGGTTTTAAAATCTAAGCAGTCCATGTGAAGTGACGAAAATAAACACGGGTGCGTTGCAGCCCCCAGCGTGCCTCCACGTTCCGCTTTCCAGGTCAGGTCCTGCTCTTAGGAGCCTTCAGTGTCCGTGTTGTCGCTGCCAGTGGTGTTTTCCCAGTCTGCTTCATGGGGTCTGTTCTTCGGTACCCTTCGCATTGCCCTTTTTCTGAAAACAAGACTAGACATTTCATTTTAGAAGATTTTTTTCCCCCTACAAACAAGTGACATTTGAATTACATATTGAACCTCCTCCGTAAACTCCAATAAAAGTATCAAGCCACTTAAGGGTTAATCAAACATGACCCTTTACTCACACATCCAACATAAGCTGTGACTGGAAGCAAGTATAGAGTAAATACAATTAGTCTAAACTGATGAAGACACTCTTATTTTGGGGGTTTTGTTCAGCTGAAAAAGGCAAGAAATCCTAAACAAAGTTCCTTATTTAATAAAATTAGTATTGTCAAGAGTCAAAGCTGTTTACAGTACCATTAGAAGCATTTCTAGCTAATATGAAAACTCAGGTCTCTGTTTTACAAGGGTCTTACTGCTCTCTCTGCTCTCAATCTCCATGAAGCCAGCACTCAGGGAAGACACTAAGACATTTGGAAAATGGGCCCTGAAACAAGAGCATTTGAAGAGGACCGAGGGTGAAAATTTGCTCCCATTCACAGTAACAGGAGCATGGTCTTGGATGCCAGGAGCATGGTCTTGGATGCCAGGAGCATGTCAGATGGATTTCATTTGCATAAGAGAAACCTACCCAATTTTCCACACTAACAGTGCTTTGCAGCCCCCATATTACAATGCTGTGGAACCATCTGCGTGGTTCAGGTTCAGTGCAAATGGGATGGTTTCCATCTTGGCTACTGCTGGTACTAAAACAGAGGAGTCTCAACCACTTCAGCTAGAAGCGTGAGCCTCTGATGATAAGAACTGTAATAAATTTATGTCCTCCATGAATCAAGCTTGGGGACAGGGGAGGGACAGAAAAGAGGAAATACATTCAACAAATTCAGTTAAGTCACACAGATATGTCTATATTAGTTCTGCTTACTAAAGACCAGACCTTCGGTAATGCTCAAAGCAGTCCTTCATCCTCCTCCGCTCCTTTCCTGCCAGGTCCTCACTGGCTGAGCCACACTCTTTGAACTGGAACAAATCCAAACAAATATGAACCAGATTCACATGAAGATCAGACTCAACAGTAGCATCATGTAGTGCAAGTCTGCTCTGTAAAGAGCACTTTAGAGGCACTAAACAGGCATTGAGGCTGGTTCACTGTACCCAGTCTCTGCAGTGTAACACTTCTTTGTGCCCTGAATTATTTTACATTTAAAATCAAGAAAGAAAAAAAAAAACTGTGCCTTCAAACAACAAAGAACTGTTTACAGCCAAAACCCTCATCTAGGAAAGCACTACAATGTGTATTGCTGCCTTCTTACATCTACCTGGGCCTGCAAAATGAAGTACAATGTGTTCATTTCTGGGTTGTCTGCTATTATGCACGCAGGATGGTAATACATCCCTGTTTCACACATTAAGTATCACCATTCTGCGTGCTCTTCAATTTGTAAATCTGAAATTCTATTTCCTGTACCAACAGTAATACTGCAGACTGTTAAACTGAAAAAATTCATACTCAGCGATAAAGGCCAAAAAGTAATTAGAACAAGTTTCGAAGGACAGGAGGAGAAATAACCAGCAGATGAGTGTTCTGCTGTTTAGAGCTCACCCTTTTTGGAGGGTAATTTTTGCATGAAACTCTCTGCTTTCCTGGAAAAGCAGTAGCTGCTTCCATGTTTCTCAAACCTGGTAAGTCAATCACCAACAAGAGCTTTAAAGATCACAAACTACAGTCAAAATAAAGAAAAGCCCACAAATATTCTCTTACACTGGGTGACTCTGGAGGCGGACTACTCTCTTGAGTGCTAAATTGCTGGGTTTGTCCTTCAGTGCGATCTTCTAAGAGAAATAAAAATCACAGCTTTAGTTACAATTATCCTTGTGTAACTTCTCCCTCCACCAGTTTGTCAAATAGCAACAGCTATAATATAGCAACTACCCAATGCTGCACAGCATCAACGGCAGAACTGAAACCAAACCCCAAAATGTTCAGGATTCAGTCCTGCAATCAATGCACAGGAGTCCCTGCTTGTTTTACTTGACCCCCAAATCTTGCTTAGGATGACGGATTTTTATCAGGCTTAGAGACATCAGCTTTCTAGTTTCTGCTTAACTATGAGCAAAATGAACCTTTGCAAAGCAGCACCTCTGCTTAGCATCATTAAAGAGCCAATTATGTTAAAGATGACCAGAAAAAGTCATGTTAATCATGATTCTAACCACAATTTGTCCCCGTTCCCCCACAACTAAGTTGTGCCTATCAAGATATGTAACATCAGATTATGTTTTAGTGTGACTCATCATATAGTGATCAGGTACTGTGGATACTTGATTTTGAACCAAGTAGGACTAGAATAATGAAAGACTCTTTTGGATCAATGTCATTTAACCTTTGTAACAAGTCTCCCATCTCAGTAGATTTTCCAGAAGATCAGAGCAGTAAGAGTTTCTTCTACTGTGCTAGTTTCCTTCTTTTCTCAACATGTTTTGAAAGAGAATTTCAAGCTCTTAAAGGAGCCTGTTAATTCCTCCTCACCGCTGAATCATTTCCACTGGGGATGCCACAAAAACAGAACCAATGACAGTGTTAATTACATGGTTCTGCTTTTGTGAAAATAACCTGCAACATTAAAGGGAGGAGGGGAAAGAAAAAAACTTGGAGAAAGCCATGTGGTCCAGTTGAAGTGGAAGGACATTTATTCTGTTCTCAGCTCTGCCACAAACACAAAGTATGCCCCAACAAAAAATCCAGGAGATGTTTTTCACTATGTACCATGTGATTCTTCCTGGAAAAATTCAGTAGACAAATCACCTCAAAAAAAGGCTTAACATTCTCCTTTTATAAATGAGAAGGATGGTGGTATGGCAATCAAACCTTGGGAATCTAGAAGCCTTAATTTGTGGGTATCTATTCTGAGCCATCTCAAGAAGACCCAATTCAGAGAGTGCCAATCACACCCCACTGAGAAGCAGCTCTCACAAGCTGAGTCCCCAGACAGACTACCTCTGAAACTTAGACCACAGGGACTTATTCTTCACTAAAAATGAAAAGCAGGGATGTCTTTTCCCATCCTTTTGAAACACTGGACCATCCTCTCAGGAATTCTACCTCATGTTTTCCCAGCAAAAGCCTTACGTTTATTATTCAGCTGTGTATCTTCATCTAGATGACCATGAAGAGTAAGCTATGGGACAGAAACAAAGCAAGAACATGAGAACTGCCCCATATCCTGTCTCAGTAGCTAGGAGCAGATGCATAGGCAGGAGTGTAAGAAACAGGACATGTGCAGAACAAACCTTTCACTAGTATGTCTTGCTGCCAGCAAAATAGGGGACTTCTTGAATCAGAAGTTATGGAACTACTCATGGATTTATCCTCCATGAACACATCCAGTTACTTTTGGCCTCATTTATACTTTTGGCCTCCAGACAATGTGACAATCACTTCCATGATGAAGTTATACACTAAGTGAAAAGTCTTTACTACAAATCTCCCTTGGGTAATAGCAATAGTTATTTTTGCCTGTCCTCCCGCAAGAGATACAATTAGAAAGAACTCAAAATCATTCAATTCCCCCAGTTAGCTTAGAACTGACATTTTGTCAGTTTTGTCAATTTTGTTGACAAATGCCATAACCGCATTCCTGCACTTAGACATCTCAGGACACTGGGAGAATCTATCACTGGTCTGTTTTGCTGCCTCTGTACTTTTTGATGCCACCGAAAAGAGTCTGAGCCATGAACTGAAAGCTGCTATTATTTGGGAAACTCAGCACAACTGAGGAATCCAAAATCATCCCATAAGGAAGTTCAAGGTAAGCGAGGCACCCTACTTACTTCCTGGGAATCTCTGGAGGAGGTGTCATCCAGGTCAGAAGTCTGAAATAAGAAAGCCAGTAAGTTAATCATTTCTCACAAGCAAAGAAGTAGCAATAAGGGATATACAGGAGACTGAAAGCTAGAAACAGAAGTGTGGGACTTCCTCCCTCCTACAATACTGTCTGACCACTTGCAGAAAGCACACAAAATGCCATGGTAATTAAAAGCCCCTGTATGTCCAGTTTTGTTCCGGAAACTTTTGCACCCTCCCACCTGCTCCAGTTTAATCCAAATGGCTCATACGTGGTCACTATTTTGAGTTCACTGTTTGGTGGTTGAGCATCCCCTCATCATCTTTGGACACACTCCAAACACAACCAGAAAAGGCCTCAGCTTGCATCAGTCCAGCCTATCCCTGCCTGAAACCAGAGTGAGCCAATAGGAACCATCATGTCTTTCAACTTTTTAAAGTCAGCATTTCCATGCAAATAGCTTCCCAAGCAGCTGGCCACTGCTTGCTGAATTCAGACTTGTTCTGGACAATGTTAGGTCTAAAGGCCTCCAAAGAGTCACATTCTGAGCCTTTGCTCAGCTTTTCAACCCTTTGTACACATAACATTCCCACAGAAATACCGGTGTCGGCAGCTCCAGTTGCAACCTTTTCAGCTTGGCTTCAGTAGCCAGTAACTGACTCTCCTTTTGGAACAACTGCAGTTGCATTTCATCACATCGCTCCCCCAGCTCCCGAATCTGCTTCCGGTAAGCATCCCTCTCAAACAAGTTCTTGGAGTACTGCGTATAGAACTGCTCTCGGGTCAGGAGTGCCTGGCGTAAGGGGCAATATATGGCATGTCACATGACAGTACATTCAGGATTACAATATCTGCCCACTTCAAGCAACAATGCAGGAAGGAGCAGCTCCAAGAAGATTGTTTTATCACCTGGTCTCTTTCTGAAGCCACTTCCTCCATCTGTTGCAAGACAGCTTCAATCCGCTTCTTGTACATCTGAGAGTCCTTCCTCAGAGACATGCACTGTAGCTCAAGCATCTCTTTTTCCTCTGCATGCTGTTTAGACAAGATCAAAAATACCCTGTGTGCGGGGCAAGCCAGGGATACACTCTCCCCACTTCTGTTTGTGCCAGAGATTGCTACAGCCAGACCTCCATGCAATGCCAAAGCTCAGCCAGGAGCAAGGCCAACCAGAAGGCTGGTCAAGATGACTAAGAGGACTGCTGACATGATGGATTTACATGTACCTGAACAGTTAATCATAATATAAGCTCCCATCTTCCTCCAGGCTGAGGCATGGACTTTTAATTGACAGACACAGCATCAACAGGTAACACTGCTAATGCCACAGAGAGAGAGAATACTAAAACGCGTGCCTTTCTCCTCAAACTGTACCATGGCCAATAGAGTAGGAGTAGCAGAGACTGCTGCTGAGCAGCTCCTCTGCTCCATAGGCAAGATAACAGGTTTTATTGCAGATGCTTCATCTGCCTATTCTTACTATCCTTTGCCCCCCAGCAGGAATTTTTCCTGCACCACATACTTTGTCTTGGAGCACCTCGGCTTGCCGCAGCTCCTTACGAAGGCTGTAAATGGTGTTCATCAGCTCCTGGCATTTTTCTAATACCTGGCTACAGTCATTCTCCAGAGTGTCCTTGGAGAGGTTGTTCTCCAAATTCTGTTCCCTGGCAACCTGCTGGACAAAGAAGAAATGGACATAAAGCAACCAGCAAACTCCATATTAACTTTCTCCCCACCGTCCTACATGCTCCATTTGACTTGAGAGAACAGGGCCAAAGCTGACCCACACAATCTTCACTGTGGCCCCCTCACTGCATCTCAGGAGCCCGTATCCAACCATTTCCTACCAACCTGGAGAGTGTTCTCCAGCTCCTGATTCTTGGCCAAAAGCAGCTCCTTCTCCTGCTGGATCTCCCACATCACCTCGTGGCTTGGGCGCTGCTCTATGGCATGCTTCAGTTTCATTGTGTGCTTCCTCTCCAGTTTGCAGTCATCTTCAGCCTTCATGAGGCTGTGCTTCAAACGATCAATCTACAAGAAGGTTCAGAGCTAACCAGTAACAAGGAGAAAATTCTAGCCTGCAAAGGCAGTTCTCTTGAGGCAGAAATCTCACTCCATTCCCCAGGCAAACACAGGGGCAAGTTCCCACCCCACTCTGTTCTCCTCGGGAAGTTTGGTACCCTGGGGACTGGAGCCCTGTCTGTGTGCTGAACAGGTATAACAACGTGCTGCTCCTCTACCACCCTGGCAAGAGGGCTCAGTCCTGAATGGGGGGAAGTTTGCTAACTCTTCACAGCCAGCTTGTAATACATGGGCCTACAGGGCTGAGCTAAGCACCAGTGAGAGATGCCACCTGCTAGAGAACATGTACAGTACCCCATGCTGGACTGGCTCAGACCATCCTGGGGCAAAGCTAAGTCAGGTGCACAGCACAGCCTCCAGGAATTGTGTAAGGGGGAAGCTCGAGAAAAGGGTAAATGACCTCTAGGAGCAGGTCCCGGTTCTTCATGAGGGCAGTGCTCTTCTCCTCACTTTGCTTGGCATAGCTCATTGCCAGGCTGTAGTTCTCATCCTTGTACTTCCGCAGCTCTTTGCTCAGGCTGTCCCTCTCCTCCTTCATCTTCTGCGCCCGCTCCTGGTGCTTGCGGAGCAAGCTGTCCCTCACCCACATCTCCCTGATCGTGTCCTCTTTGGTGCGCAGCCACACGGTGAGCTCCTTGGCCTTCCGCCGCTCCTCCTGCACAGCGCTCTGCAGCTTCGTGATCTCGTTCATCAGGAGTTGGCTCAGGCCGGATTCCCCAGCGGTGTCTGTTGGGTGGGCAGGCGTCAGCCAGCACTGCCCTGCCTGCTCCCCCCACACACACACTTATCCCTGAGGCTGGGGATCATCACAGGCTCCCTCGGGCCATGCTCAAGCAAGCAAAGCCCTTAGGACTCATGACCAAGCTATCCATGCAGTCTTGCCCCTGCCCTTCCCATCTCTTCCCCTGTTAACAACATCACTGACAAAACAACAGGCACAAGGAAGAAACAATCCTTTCTACTTCCTCCTCCAGGTCCTCCTCCCAGCTCCAGCCTGTGATACTGCCGGGGCTATTCTTGCCAGTTAAGCCGACCCTTCACAAACACACAGGGAACAAGCCAGGGAACGCTCCCGACTCTGCTCCCCTGAGCAGGGGAGAGGGAGAAGCGGAGGTGAATTCCCCCTTAAGCCGCAAAACAACATCAAATGAATAGTTGTTTTTCATAACCCGAGCATTACCTATTATCATAGAGAAAACCCTGCTGGGGTCCTTGCCAGTTATCTTCTTATACAGTTGCGGATAATAAAGCTCAAGACTCTCAAGAAATGCTTCAAAGCCCTTGCGTCCTGTCCGCTGAAGAATGTCCAGAAGAACACCTGAAATAATAGCAACAAGCTTTTTCTGTTCATCTGTTTATCTCTTTACCTATTTCTAAGAAAACAAGAAATTGCTTCATCTTCTCCCCACATGCAGGTTAAAGTCTCTGGAATCAAATTCCCAGGCAAATCCTAAGCCAATTGCCAAGTAACTATACAAGAGAATTGTAACTGTGGAGGAACAGATATAAATTAACCCTTGTGTCTAGCTTCTGCTACAACAGGTGCAGAAAGCAGATTTCAGAAAGCCACTTTACATTTTCTGTAGCCTTCGGCAGGATAAAGTGTGTTAAAATGATACACCACAACAGTTTCTGCAGCTCAAGACTCTGCTCCCAAATATCAGAGGTGAATACGGGAAAAAACGGGCCACTATCACTAGAACACCACACATGACTAAACAGGCAGCAGAGACAGGCCGAGGAGAGCCTGGACTAAAAAGACTTTGAACTCAGTTCCCTATTCTGTTCAGAAATACTCTGTCCCAAATCAAGCACAGGGTGCTTCTCTTTTGTTTTCCACAGTTTCCCATCTGTAAATAGAAAAAATAAATCTTTTCCTATGGCCTTCAGTAATTTATCAATAATTGTTAACAATGCAACAACGTGCTAATAGCATAGTGCATTTCATCATTCTCTCTGGTTAAAACACGGCCAGGACCCTACAGAAACAATCATGAAGAATTCACTTACATTTTTTTGCCAGAGTTCAAAACACGAGAAGATAAGAACAAGGCACAATAAATGGTGAACTAATCTTGGAAATATTGGAATTTCCACGCCCTCCAGATTATTATACAAGAATAGCCCAGCAGGTCAGACCAAAGCAACTCCCTTATGCTAATCTAGAGTTCAAGAACATTAAAAGGCTACTCATCCTCTATGCTCCCAGTACCCTTACATAGCTCAGAAATGCATCCATAGAGCCATCTCCATTCCTCCTCTCCCCTGCAACGATGTGCTGGGGAAAGAGGCTGCACAGCCCTGCCCACAACAGTTTAAACACAGGCAGGT
Organism: Apteryx rowi; assembly: GCF_003343035.1. Taxonomy (NCBI): domain Eukaryota; kingdom Metazoa; phylum Chordata; class Aves; order Apterygiformes; family Apterygidae; genus Apteryx; species Apteryx rowi. The sequence continues at coordinate 4,449,469 of NW_020448196.1, read as the reverse complement.
AGTAAATTAGAAGTGACTGTTTCCTTCAGGCCCAGTACATTAGCATTTGTATTTCAATCCACTGCCCAGACCCGACAGATCATGTTGTCTAGGGAGTCAAAGGTTGCACTTTACCCACCTGCTTTCCGTTTGCGCATGACCAGGCTGGGGTCATTAAGAATTTGTTCCTCATCATCATGGCTAATCACCTGGCACTGGCGAAGATATGGTGTTATATGGGAAGGATCTATAACAGAGATCAGCTTCACACGGAAGTTCTCCAGGTTATTCCAACATATCTCATCATTATCTTCTTCCAACATGTTGGTGAGTGACAAATATTAGCAAGCTGTGTTGTCCTTCCTTGAAAAGGAAACAAAACCAGACTTTAAGCCTCCTGGAGTAGCATGGTGCTGGAAGGGAAACCAAGTATGTTAACTCACTGAGAATGGTAAAGTGTCTTTTAGATTTTTTTTTTGCATGTGCAACTACAGCACTTTATGCTCACAAATACCACATGCCTGACTGTGAAACACAGATGCACTGAGAAGCCATGTAAGCATTCCCCTTGATGGAGAGTGCTTCTGCATATTTATCTGGTGGGAGCTTATTGCAGTGCTCCCCAGCAGCAGCTGCACCTTGAGGTTACTGGTTGCCACATACCTGCTTCCCAACAAGAGCCCTCTGTTAATCAGTCAGAAGAGCTTCTCCTTCTTGGCTGAGAGGCACAGAGATAAAAAGAAATGCAGAAAACCCAATGCTTCTTTACCCAAGCTTCTTTGTCTGAAGTCAGTTTGTCTATCAGAATAAGAAACCAGAATAATTTTTATTTCTTCGTCCCTTTGTCAGCCAGACCGTTTCATAAGAAGTAACTTCTGAAATCCCAATCATTAATTCCCATGCTCATAGCATGCATATTAGTTGACTGCAGTAGCCATTTTCGGCAGCTCAGGAAGGCTGCCAGTAACCTTAACTTTCATGTTTTTGCTCATTTTGTTTGTTGGGGGGGGGGGGAACAACCCCACAGTTCTGACTATCAGCAGCTATACAGGGGCTGGGATTTTACACACACATCTCACTGCATCTCTCCAAGGTCATCTCAAACTTGTTTCTCTGCTCCTGAACAGGCAAAAATTCCCAACATCTTCAGCAAATACTTGCTACACTTTACGTTGTCAGATAGATTCAATGGGCTGGATTGACCCAAAACTACTTGTTACTTATCATGGAAAAAATAGCTTGCTCTGCCTGACAGCAAACCAGCCCCAGCAGATTACAAGTAGAAATGCTTTCCTCTGTTGATAAATAACACACCCTTCCCTCAGAGCTGTAAAATCAAAAGTTTATCTCTGTAAATACAAGCCATTCTGCCTTACGTGGACCAACCTGGGCCTGTGCAGTCAAAAGCCTTCTTGTCTCGCTGTCCTCATACAGCAACACTTGTCTGTGTCCTGTCTTGGAGAAAATCCTTTGTCTTTCCTGCAGTTTCCCTTTATATTCTGGCTAGATCAAAGATCATTCCAGGAGCAAAACCAGTTAAGAGAAAGAGAAAAGGGGAAGCTACTCAGCTATACTCTGAGACAGCGAGAGGAAGAAAAAAAGAAAAAAAAAAAAGAGGAAGCCAGGAGTGATGAGGGAGGAGAAAAAACCCGAGTTATCACTGCAACTCAGCAGCATTACATATGCAGTGATCTTTCACTCTGCCTTGGCTTTCCAATCCATACCGCTGAAATATCAGCTAGGAAAGCTTCTTTCCATGGTGCTTAGAAAGACTAACATGAGTCAAAGTCACAGGCACAGCTCTGTCCAGCTGATTTCAGGGGACAAAACAAGTCACTGAGACTTAGAAGTAGCCCTTCAAGATCAGTCTTCCAGCAGTCAATACAACATCTGGAACAGGAATGCAGGTGGCAGCAAGAACTCTCGTCTTGGTTTAGAGATCAGCTGGAAGGGATGACTTCTGCAGTGATGCCTCTAACTTTGGATGTCCTTAGGCTTCAAGCATAATTATGCCAACTCAGTATTTTGAAAGAAAGGGAGTCAAGTCTTGGCAAAGCAAGGAACATAACCCACGATTCCCAAATTACAGGCTACGGCTCTAAGAGTAACTGAAGGAGCAGTACAGAAAGCAGCATTGTGACAATCTTAAGCATCAACATACCTTTGACTGCCTCCACCCCTTCCCACAATCCTAGAATTGTAGCTGCAACAAGAACTCACTAACAGCCTGCTTTAAAAAAAAGTCTTGAGCATGTACATGCCGATACCATGGCAGCATGACACATCTTCCCATTAGCTTCCCACTCTACTCTTTTGTTCTAGTTTCTAAGTTTCTAGAGTTTTCTCCATAGCTGTCATTAGGAATGGGGCAGAGATGCTCAGAGATCCTACAACCCTGTGCTTATTAGTCATTAAATTAGCTTTATACTAAAAAAAGATGCAATGCCTCTATTAGCTATGCCCTCACTGAAGGGAGTGTAAACTGAAAGTCTGCTAATTGATCCATCTAGGCAGGTTCAAGAGTTCTTGTTCCACAGTAATAGATCAGTTTAATACAGAAAAAGATTGAAGATAAAGGCAGCTTTTTCTGATAATTATATAATTTTTTTCCACAAGCAGTAGGATTACAATAAGGGTCTCTCTTGAGTGGCATTTGCAAAGGACAAGACTCATTTAGAGCACAGATCCCCGGTACCACCAGTGCTTCACAGGAACAACCCTGTGGTGAATGGGGCGCAGAAGTGTACGGCAGACCTTCTGCCACACATGAATTTCTTGGAAAAAAAGGTGACTCATACTGGCGTGTGGAAGATAGCTTACCTGCGTATGCTCTATTTCAAAACCCTTCTTCCCGCTCCAGTGTCTTGGCAC
>NW_020448196.1:4421598-4446549 GCF_003343035.1 Apteryx rowi | reverse complement strand
CCACCCAGCCCTGCCTAAGAGGCCAGAGTAGAAGAATTGCGCTGCACAGCACACTGCACTACACTCACCGCGACACTCTTGGGAAGCGGAGCCAGTGCAGCGGAGCGGCGCGCTCTACGGCTCTTCCCCACTGTGCTTTACCAGCTGGGACTCGGCTAGCCTCGCACCTTACCTTCTCTGCAAGGCAGAAATGCCCGCTTTCTGAACGAGCAAATAACTTCTGCTGAGTGATCTGCTGACAGCTGCACAGGGCAGGCTGTGGAAGAATCGAGAAAGAATCCAAGCCTAACTCAATCCTGCACTTTTAGCCACACACACATTCATTCCCCACATGCTCCCTAGCTTTTTTCATGTATCCTGAAAATTTCATTTGTTAGTAATCACACTCAGACACACAGGAAAGCACTATTTACCAGAAAAAAAAAATAAAAACACACACAGAAGAGATAAATAATTTTTAAGTGAGAAAAATAAAATATCTGTATTTCAACAAATACTCAAAACACATTTTGATACAAAATTAATCTACTGCTTATTTGGCAGCATTATTTCAGTCAGTTACTTGTCAAACAAAAACATCGTCACAGCACTTAAAAAAAACAACTCAGTGAACCACATATTCTGAATGTGGACAAACATTCATATAAATAGTGGCTAACACAAAAAGGAAATAAATAACTAGCATTGCTGGCTTCCCCTGATCTTCAGCAATCTTTCCCAACACCATCTATGGCAGGTGTTAATTTGAATGAGAACAAAATTAGTCTTTGCCGGAAAGACTTCCCTCCCGAGATTCTGTTTCATTATTTGCAACTTGTTTAAATACATAAACTTGGTTAAGTAATGGGAAAAAAAAAGAAAAAAAAATAATCAGTGCAGCCGTTTTCCCTTCTTCCCCAGGTCTGTCTGGCCGGCTTGTTGGAAGTGTTAAAAGTGAATAGTGCAAAGAATAGCTGCTACTGCCATGTAGGAAGGCAGACCTCGTTTCATTCCAGAGACTCCTGTAACAGAGCACAAAACTTCAATTAGTCACAGGACTTTTACAGGAAAGTCATCACTTGGGAGTTCCTAAAACCAATTCTGAAGAAAAATATTAAACCCAAACAATCTCATCCTACAAGCAAGCAAATCAAATGCAATACAGGCTTTCAGTCCATTCCACCAAAGGCTTCAGCATATGTTAAGCTTGCACCCTACAGAAGCTTGTCCTGTTAGACATGTAGAAAAATGAAGGCCAAAGAAAATCCACAAAATTGTTCAAAGATGAAGTGTTAAACACCAGAAAAGCACCCAATGGTCTCAAGCCCCACTTTCTCACCAGCATTAGACACTATTCTTCACTTCTTTTGAAATGATTGTGAATCAGGCTATGGAAGATATCAAACTACACAGAGCTGCCGCTACCTGCGCAGGACCAACAGGACCAGCGGACAACACAGAGCAAGGAGCTCCACAACCAGCCTGCCAGAACCTGCTCGAGGGATTTACTTTGGCTTCTACTGCAAGTGTTCAGCGCTCGCACACATAACCCTCTTTTCACCAGCAGTGGCCCAGGCTTTCCTGTCCCACAAACCATGACCCTCTGTTCTTACACAGGTCTCATTTTAGGAGTCAGAGGTGTAGAGTACTACTGATTAGGTACACTACTAATAGGCAGTTGCAGGGACTAAAAGGCTGCTAAGTGTTTGAACTTAATTGCTTATATATACATAATTTTATCATGCAGACACAAACCATGCCCCCCCCCCCCAATCAAAGTACTTAATCTATAATTGACTGGTGATTACAGAACTCTGCATCCCATGGGAACAACAGTCAAGACCATTTCAGTCCCCTTCTAGGTCACGATGCATTGGCCAAGCTGTGCCACAGACAAATGCATCTCTGGGTCTCTTTTCTTAGGCAAGAAATACAAGATTCAGAGAGCAGTTACTAACCCATTCCCTTCTCATGTCCTCTTCCTTTTCCTGAAGCGGGCACTTCTCCTGATTTGAGGAGCACTGGCATCAGTCACATCAGTGCAGGAGCCCAAGGTGGACTGCGAAGCCATCTCTTCAGCTTCCATGTCCTGCAACATAAACAGAAGACACTGTCTTCACAATAATGCAACACCCGGTACAGTTTGCAAGAAAACCCCTTCAGCCATCTTTTTATTTTAGGGTGCTCAGCAAGATTTTCGAAACAATCTTCCATTTACATTCTGGATTAAGCACTGGACACAATGCCCTATCACCAGTATCACAGCAAGCCCAAAGCATCCCACCTGCATCACGTTTTCAGAGAAAAACATTCAGCCAACACCAGCATTTCTTCCTGCAGAATATGCTTCTCCTACCACGATCAAGCTAGAGCATTCCTACTACAGTCCTTGTCCAGGCACGGCAGTTTGTTAGAGAGGTTGTGCCTGCCACACACTGCCGATGCCAGACAGCATCCCAGACCACCGGTCAACACAGACTTCTGATTTCTCATGAATCACACTCCCACCTCAACCATTTCACTGAAAAGCAGCATTAAAACAAACCGACTATAGTGTTGCTTTCTGCACTGGACACCCAGTTATCTAAAAAGCAGGGCAGAAGGAAAGCTGGTCGAAGATGACACAGGACTGACATCGGCAGTAAGACAGGAAAGACAGGCTATCAGGCAGTGAGGAATTATTGGTGATTTTTGGACCAGCTGCTCACAGTTCAAGCTAAACTGAACTTGACCCAGAGGCAAAAGTCAGAGCCGCAATGGAACAACTACTGCTGGTTTCTACTATGGGAAAGCTCAAATTTTTAGGCTTATTCTTTTATCAGCTGCAAAACTATGCTTATTCAAAAGAACCATTAAGGACCAAATTTCTGTTCCACTAAGATCAATACGGCTTTCTCCTTGGATTCTAGTGGGAGCAATGTTTAGTTAGCAGTAACTTTCTGCTTTTAGTATCCAACAGCTGTTTTACCTGATTTGATAAGTCAGCATCATTGTCTCCAGACTCAGCACCAGCTGCCCCATCCAGCTGTACACCTGTTAAGTCTTTCTCACAGCTCTCTTCATCTACCACTTCCTTCTCACTCTGCCAGTCCTCTTCGTCGCTCTCTTTGTATTCCTTCCTGCTAGCCGACAGGGTTGTTGTCACTTTTGGAGGAGGCAGAGTTGCTAGCACAGCTGGGAGTGTGAATGCTGCTAGGAATCTGGCCTTCAATAGGAGATAAGCAGGGTTATCACCGAGTTTCTGCTGCACCAATTCTCTGATAGCATGCAAGCCATCCCCAGCCTCCTCATCCTGACTTGCATCAGCAGGCAGAAGACACGCTGCATGCTCTTCTAGAGCTGCCTTCTGCAGAAGTAGCTTTGAAAGGGTTTTTAAATTGCACAGAAAAGGTGGCAAATAAGGCAGCCTGGTCTGCAGTGATGGTACCTGGACACCTTGCTTCCCATTCAGCCACTCCTTCACTAGCACCTCATCTTCAAGGGAAATCAAGCTAAAGTCAAGCAGATTCTTTTCCGCACTGGAAGTTGTTGGCTGTGGCAGACTGTCAGCAGGCTGTGCTGTTGGTGGTTTGGAAGCAATAGGCCTATTTTTCAATGCTTGGGCAGCAAAGCAATCAGAGTTACCTGGGACATTGCTAGGAGGAACCGGATCTCTTGGCTGGAGCACAACTGCTTTCATGGTGGCATTTGGATTGGAAGGTGATCCATCTATTGTAGTGGAGTCATGGCTCTTTCCCAAACTCATGGGACTTGGCACAGAGTGGGAATCAGTCCCTTGAGTGCTTGCAGGTGGCTGTGTCTGTGGCAGCAACACAGTACAGAGGGTTGGTGCATCAACTGGAAAAGCAGCTTGAGTTGCAGAGGAGTCAGAAATTTTGGAGAACCCATTTGAACATGCAGGTGTTGCAGAAGTGTTCAGTGAGCTGCATCCAGGATTGGCTGAGGTTGTAGGTAAAAGCAGTGTGGAATGGTTTAAACCAACTGTCTTTCCCAATGGTACCCCTTCAGCTAACTGAGGACTTGGTGCTTTTGTCCCTGTACTGCTAGCAGGGGAGACACCTGCTCCAGCTGGTACAGGAGGCATTCCTAAACCACCGGCACCATTGCCACTGAAAGTCACACCTGCCTGACTTTGACTTCTCACAGTGGGAGTTGGCAGTCCTTGAACACCCACAACAGTCTGCACAGAGGTGGGAAGCAAAGCCTGTGGTGTTATAACCCAGGTGATAGGCAAAATGCTGTTAGTAATCAAATGGGAACCAGTTTGTGGAGTTACAAGAGCAGGCAATAGACTGACTGGCCTCTGCTGGGGCCCATCACCATTCAGCTCACAGGTAGCTGGTGTGGAAAGAGACAATTTTTTGTTGCCAGACTCTACGCCAACAGGCATCACTGTAATTTGATGTGGCACGAAAGCTTGGTTTTGCAACACTACTGGAGTTGAGCTATCAGCTGTGACCTGACCATTCCTCCCTCCCAGATTTGGGGCCTTCTGCACTGTAGCTGGATTCACATCTGGAAAGCCTCCTCCTTCAGGGCTACTTCCAAAAGCTTGCTTGTTTAATTCCTTATTGGATTGTGCTTTTGTCCCTTGGGAGGAACCAGGGCTTTCCACAGCTTCTGGTACTGGTGAGGAATGGTTTTCAAGCACAATGGTACTAGAAGTTGAACCTGCAACAGAAGTAAATGCTGGCAAAGGAACTGGTGCACACTGTACTTGGCTACTGGTACAGCCAGCCGCTGCAAGATTGCTCCCTACTTGTGCAGAAGGAATGATGTGGTGTGGTGGATGCTGGATTATCATAGGCCCCGAAACCAGCACCTGTGGGGCAACAAATACTGTTCTCTGCATAGGTTTCTTAGCCCTGGATTCCCTTAGCCGCTTCTCCCTCAGCAATTCTGAGACGGTTTTAGGCTTTTGCCTTTGAACTTGGGTTGGAAGAGCTGCCTGCGTGGCAAGAGCAGGAGTGCTGCCCTCCAGCACAGCAAGGGAAGTCTCCTTTGCTTTTAAGACAACAGGTCTCCTGACAATGTTCTTTGGTACGCCCCTTCGGGAGTTCCTCTGAGCGCAAGGCTGCGACGAATTGCCTACAGAGGGTGGGGGAGAGAAAAAAGAGTTTGAGCAGTGTTTTCAAAAGGAAAAAAAAGGCTTTAGAAGCCATTGCTCACTTATTAAATATCAAGTACTCTGCACAAGCAGCAGCAGAATTCCCATTTGAGAGAGACAGGGAGTTCCTGCAATACTACACCATGGATTTAATCAAACTTTCTTCCGAGGTCCTTCAGACAATGCTGACATAGCAAACTCGGCAATCGTTCAGTATTGCCACAATGGTTTTCCCACAAATCATATACAGGCGAGGAATGCGCCTTAACACTGCAAATGAGAAAGTGTACTGTCAGCAGGCCATGGGCACTCCACACCAGCCAGGATGACAGCAACAAACTGGGGTTTTGGTCTGTGCCAGCATGGTCACTACAGCACATAGCCATTGCCTCGCTGGAGGAAAGCATCACAGTGACAGTCTGCAGAACTGGTGCCACAGTGCCACTGGTTCCCCCTTTCCCTTCAGTATTTTTGCTATTCCTTACCAAAGGGGTAACATACTTAGCCAATAACTGAAAAAGAGCTAGCAAAAATGAGCAAGACAATGCGGTTTTGTTCCAAAAGCTCTCCTTCAGTTAAACTGGTGCTTAACATAGTGGTGATGAATTAAGTGAAAGTCCTTGTACGTCATAAAAATAAGTGTTCTGTGAGGTACCTGAAGAAGTCTCCACGTTTTGGGAAGCCTGCCAAAAAATTATAATAAATTACACTCTGAGATAACTAAAAATCATTAAAACAGCATAGACATGAGTCAAACCCACACCTGCCAACATCCTATACAAATGACCACACAGTCAACATTTTATTGCATTTTTGAACCAAAGCAAGCTGGTAGCACATGCACATGAACAGCACCACTTGCTACCGGCAGTCAAAAACATCTACTTGAATCAAGACTTAAGCAGGAAAAGGATTAGAAACAGAGCATGTGCAGTACCTGCTGAGGCCTCCTCGCATTAGCCTTAAGGAGCTCTGACTGCCTTAGCCTTCTCTCACGAATAATCTTCATGCAGCCATTGGTGTCAATCTGAAAGAGCTGTAAAATGAGAGTTGTATTAAAGTTTCATTCACAGCAAAGACGTTCTGATGGAGCTGGAGACAAGACAAGATGGATGGGAGAAGGCTTCACATGAAAGATTCTGGGGACTTTCTTATACTTACAGAAATATTCCTGCCAGTATTAGATTTTGGGTATAGGATTTAAGAAACATCATATATAAGCCAAGAGGACAGACTAATCTAGTAATTACATGAACAGTTTAAGTCAAAGATAAACTATTTGTTTAAGCATCAAATACACAAATAAAGACCACCACTGTTCTAAAGCAGAGAACACCATTAAGACAGTAAAACCTACCTGAATGAAAAGCGTGAACAGGGGAGTGCTCGTGAGACTGATGGACCTAATCTTCTCTTGAATGGCATCCGCTAGAAAAAAGTCCAACACAAAAATTAGCTGGGCATTCACTTACAAGATGTCAGAAAGCAGGGGCAAGCAGTAGGAGTGTCCTACCCTTGATGGGTCACCTCTACCTTTAGTCTGATGAAAAGCCATCTTCCCAGTCTGCAAGGTGCAAGGCAGCAGTACGTTGCCTACCCAAGGTGTCACAGCCATTAGAAGCCTTCTGTCAAGGTTTATTCTTTTCAAACGCTCTCTCTCTTGACGATAAGTTTTCTCCACGCTGTTCTGCAGCCCCTGAGGCCTCTGGCCAACAGGTGTACTAACTCCAGATAATTTTGTGGTGGCAGAAGGTTTTACTATCTTTGATTGCTGTGCATGAATAAATAAATAATTAGGGTTCCAATTAGGAAAGTTCTGCCAAAATTACTCCTGGGACAGACTAGTCACAGGACGCCACAGAGTGCACAATGATTATGAAAAAAAATTACAAGCTTTTCCTCTTGGACCAAAGCACAAGATTTGTTATTCTATCAAATAACATTTCCCATTATAAACAGACAGGCAGTGCTTCCATTGCAAGAGCAGACAAGACAGAAAACACTTACATGTTTCCTCTGAAAGTATGTGTTTTTTCTTAATACTCTTCTCACATTCTCCAGGGTAACCCGCAGCACTTGCTTTCCACACCTGGAAGCCTAGAAAGTGTACAAAAAGAGATAAAAAGGAAAGTATCCCATAGAAAATTAGTTATGCTGACATTATACAAAGAAGGTTTTCAACATTCCTGCTATTGGAAGCATCTTATTAAACTGGCCCTGAAGTGCAGGTGGTTACCTTAGTTTTTAGTCCTTGTGCGCTACCACAGTAGCGAATGTCTATTTTGTAAGAGCCCTCCTGTGAGGTATCTACAAAACCCCCACACTGAGGGTGAATATTTATTGGATGATTCTCTTCACATTTTTTAGCTTAGCAGTACAAGAGAAGGAAGAGGAAGAAGGGAAAAGCCACTCACATTTCCCTAAACATCTACTAGTAAAATAATGCTTCATCTATAATCAAAACCAAGGAGTCTTTACACCAGATAGGCACTCACAACCCTTGCACGCCATAACCCCCATCACACGCTACCTCTGTAACCAACAAAGTTGTCATCAGTGCAATTGGCCCTGCAGTCTGTAGCCACGCATGCAGTTCTTAATATGGGGGGGGACAGAAAATTTTTGCAGATGTGAACTTAAATAGCAATTTTGACATTGAAGTATTGTGCTGAGCAGCACCTTTCTGCAAAAATGTGCTAGGCAGGTTTGGTACTTTCTCAGTGCTTGATCTGGGATTAAAACCCAGCTCAAAATCAGGCTTATATGTATAGCAAACTTAATTCTTCCAAACTCTAAGGTGATACACCCTAGTCATCAGGGTAGAGACTGACCACAATTCACCAGACAATTCTGCTTCTATGAAGATATCAAAAAGGTTTTGTTTCTATGTCTTCTTACTATGAGTAAGAAGACAGGTATCTTCTAGAGAATGAGGGAGGCTGAAGGGGGCTAGTGCTAGATGTTTCTGTTTAATCCCACAGCTCAGTTTCCAACAGCATCCCACAACAGCATAGTGAGAAAGCAGCTAACAGAAGTACAAAGAAGATTTTGCAGTCTGCTCATCACTTGCTCCCCATACTACAGCAACTGCACTTCCTGGTGGTTTTTGGATCTAAGCTCCAACCCCATCAACAACAGACTGAGAATCCCCATATTCACCTTGGTCACTTCTTCTATGGGATTCTTCACACTGATGTCAGTTGAATGTGGATGCGCAATGCCCCTCAGGATGGTGTTCAACTCTGCCGATTTATCAGTGACTCCGTCCTTGCCTCCGTCAAGTGGTGCATATGGAACTTCGCTGCTACCGATCTTTGCATCAGCACTCACAGAGGAGAAAAGGGATGAAGTTTGACCTCTTCCTTTGTTTGACTCCTGTGGATTTGTCCGTGTTGGTATCCACAAATCAATGCTAGGAAACGTGCACTCCTCCTTGCTTGTCTCCTCCTCTGAACTGTCCGTTATCTCCAGTTCTATGTCTTCACTGCTACTCTCTGAAGAGCTGGAACTCTCTCTGCGCCCGTGCCGGCGTTTCCTTGGCCTAGATCTTTTTTCCTTAGTTAAAGGGAGCACAGACAAGCCTTAGTCAATGCCCTGACTTGCAAATCTCTCAAATTAGAACTGAAAGTGTTAAATTAGAAAGTTTGGAGGGGCAATATCCTATCAGTAAGCTGTGGTTTCTAAATGAATGGTTCTGCTTTACTTCTAAGATTAAACAAATCCAGTACAATTCACAATTGCTTTTGGACCCAGGTTTTAATTGGTTCAGACTCTTGTATGCAAAGAAAAAGCTACTGGTGGAGACAAGCTAGTGTTAAGATCTGGTACAAGTGGAAAAAAAAAGCCAAGTACAGCTGCCCCATCTCCATGTATTCAGGCATCCAGGAACCTTTTCCCCAGGCCAGGAGCCAGTTTTTAGAAACTGCACATACAGCAGTGCTACATTTGAGATCCAGTACTGCAGAAGAGATACCTGTGGGTGCTTTGCCAATAGAAACAGGATGATATCTTAACAAGGCCTCTAAATAAGCAGCTAGAGTTCTGGAGTGTCTTATACCAAAACCGGAAATTCATGAGGTACCATACATGAAAACCTGGATATACCACATCCTTATGAACATTTCAGGGCAATAAAGAAATTACCGAAGACCTTCTGAGCAAAGGCTGCCTTAATGCATCAAAAAATCAGACCCTAAACATCCATGACAAAACCTTGATCGTGTGAAATCAGTGTCAGTTTTGCTGTCATTTTCACAGGATTTCACTTCTAGTTTAGAGAACCTTATTTAAAAGGGATGGATCTTTGACCTAGTGAGATTTTTACAATACCTTAGACCCAATCATGAGTTTCCACTTGCTTAGACATTGGGATCCAGTCCGGTGTGGCAGTTCAGAAGCTATTTTACTCCAGTGACCTAAATAGGATGCAAAGTAGAGCAGACCTATTAATACTACACAGACTGACGAAACACTATTCCTTTTCCACAAGATCTGCTGGACATTAATACTCAGACGCAGGTGAGAGGTTTTTCACTGCCTAATCTTTTAAAGATATTTAAAAGAAGTGAAAAGCATACCCCTCCCAAGCTGCTTAGTGAAGTGTTGCATCTTCTCAAATCAAGAGAGCCAGACAGTGACTGATCTCCTCAGACTGGCATCATGTTGTCATGCTCTATGTCATTTAGGAAACGTAAGCCACCTGGCTTTAGGAAGTACTTGATTTTCATGTGATAGAACTTGTATACGTGGAAACATTTGAAATGGAAATGGAATGGAAATGGAAACATTTGAACAAGATCCCTGCACTTCAGTGCCATGCCAGTCTAAGTGAAAATAACAGTCTGACAGGGCTAGAGCCAGTGTGACATTACATAAAAGAGACCGTTATCTCAAGACAAGCCTACTGCTAGCTTTCAATTATGCTTCTATTGAGCTGTTAAAAGTGTCTATCTTTCATTTGGTGGTACCTAAAAGGATCAGGTAGAGGAACCTGTTCATCTACAGTGAGAAACTTAAAACGACCATACACAAAGAGAGAAGGGCTGTGAAATTCAGAGTATAAGAATAGGGATCAGGAAAAAAGAGATTAAGATTTCTTTTATCTGAAATAAATTGAGGGCTTACTTGCAGCAATATGTAAAAAAACCCCTTACATTATTCCAAAAGGGACAGGCCTTTCCAGTGCAGAGTATTATACGCTTATTATATGCTACCTTGTATAAGAGATAGAGCTACTATACGAATGTATTATAAACCCCCAGTGCTCATCTGGAGTCTTCAGTCAGACTTCTCACTACTATACACTCAGCTAGAGTTAGAAATTGCAACAAATGACCCAATGATGAAAATCCTAAATAGCACTATACATTCCCTCGCAGAAAGAAGAGAGCTTTCAGAAGAAAGCTAAGACTGAACACTGAAGAGTTTCTATTTGCTAAGGAAAACAGCCTTAGAGAAAGCAACAGAACAGAACTCTCTTCCCAGGCCGTGTTCCTTCTCTGATAAACTCCCCTTTAAACAACCAGGCATTAGAGCTATAACAAATATGGCTACAGAATTCTATTACACAATCCCTCAATAACTGATTTTCCAGAAACAGACTACATAATATAAGGAAGATTGCAATCATCAGTAGGATGCAGCAACTGCTAATGTCAGGTGCAGGATTTTAATTAAAATAGAAATGAAGGCAACTCAAAAATACTTTAAGATTTTAAAGATTAAGCCACAGTAACACTTACCCAGGCCATGCTTTTGCACCAGTTCAATTAGCTGCTCCTCTTCCTCTAAACTCCACCTGCCTTTCTTTACATCACAGTGCAATGCTTTCAAGTACCTTCAAAACGAAAGCATTAAAGCAAGGATCATTCAACCCTGCTTGTACAGTTCTGATCATCAGTGCATAATCTAAGGCTGAACAAAGAAAGCATCCTTATCACGTCTGTCCTCATGCTACAGGGTCCATCCCTACTCCCTTAATACAGCACCTCTACAGTCCCTTTGTTCTCAAAAATACCAGGCTACATGACTAAGAATTACAACCAGTAGCTGTAAAACAGGTCGCCAGAATTAGGACAAACTGCACTCTAACAGTCTCCTAAAGTCAGGTCCAATGCTGAAAATTGCTTAGCACCTCTCTCACCATTGCTGCTCGGTTACAGGCAGTCACTGACTACATCAGTTTCACAGAAACGCAGACAATACACAACCTTCTCTCCCTACCTTCACTCACTCAGGTCTGATGGACCCTTTGTTTGGTGTAAGGAAATCAAACAGGTTTGTAAATTAAATTGCATCTTGGTTCTCAATAGCAAATTTGAAAGCACAGCTGCTATGTTTAGTATACTGACCGATCTCTGCACTGAGCATCACTTCTTCCCGGTACTTCTGTCCGAATTTTATACCAATCACGGGCTCCATACTTCTTAACTGCAGTCAACAACATCTATGTTAATCAGACAAAGCAAGAGTTGAAATTTTCACCAGTAATAATGCTAACAGACCTGAGACAGAAGCAGTTGTATCTATTTCCACTGTGTAGTAAATCTGAAAACAGAAGTGTTTGGGAGCTTATAAGCCCTCCTGACTTGTAAACTGCCTGTCTTGGTCCATTTTACATTCTTTTGTGTCACTATTAAAGCTTAGATGTATACAGATATGCTGCATTGCAACAGTCTAACCTTCCCACGTTTCGCACCATGCAATTCTAGATATCAGAGAAAGGAGCTTACAGCATCTTCCTCTGGTGTCCAGGGTCCTTTCTTCAAACTGGGATCCACGCTCTTTGTCCATCGGTAAATCAGCTGGGTAGAATCTCTTCCTTCCATGTAATAAGCAACTAGAAATTAAAAGTATATATCAAAAGTCTGTTGCAGACTGTTTCTTCATTTACTTACATTGTAGCTGTGATATTTTCAAACAGTGGATTGCCATAAGAAGTATTTAAATCTCAGCGTAAATACTTAAACAATGATATATAAGAATCAAAAGAGCATGGCACACACAAAACGTTACCATTTATAATGACATTATCCATATTAGACACGTAATGTCCACAACAATCTGTCTTGCAACACCTCAGAACTAAGACAGGTTTCAGCTCCGATACAGATCTGACAGGTTCAAGGCATCAAGTGTTCTACTTACAAGTGTGGATTTAGGACTTTAGACACTTGCTTACAATTCTCAACTCTACTCCTCAATAGTCATACCACCTTCCACACTTCTGTGGGACAAATTCGGACAGAATTTGTTATTGAGAACCATGGATGTTTGAAATTTTCTCCCAGTCACACTCACCAAACCTTTCCTAACAAGTCGCTTTCTGGGAGTTGGCTAAAGCAAGTCAGGTACAAAAGGTACTACTGACCACCTAGAAAAGGCTTTCGGGCATAGCAGTGAAAACTGCTTTAACAGCTGACTGTAAATAAACTCTGACTACCTAAAGAACCCTGATAATCTCTCTACAAAAAAAAACAAAGTTCACACAGACATCAGTACTTCCTAATAACTCTCAGCCAGTTTCAAACAAATTTGGAATACGGATAAAGATTACAAGAGATACTAAGTTCTTGCAGATATAGTAAGACTTCCCTGTAGGTAAAGGAAAGGCACTGTGTCACTGCTCCCACCAAGGGAAAGACATGGAAAATTCAATAATTCTCTTTCACTCCTCTCACCAATACAGGGTTTCTAGCAATCAGTATGCGTATAGCTTCAGACTAGCCAACAGCGCTGTTGTGCCTTGCCCAGATCACAGGCTAGAAAAGTAGGTAGAAAATGCAGAAAGAACTGGGACTATTCTGGCAATGGAAGCATCCGTAGGAAATGTGACTTCATTAATTCTTTGAAACAGAACAGACTGGGTGTTCTGCAGGCAAAAACATTAACAGACAAAAACACTAACAGACATAAGCTTGGGAGAATGAGAAAGAAAAAAAGTGATCATCACAGGTGAATGGAAGAAGTTCTCGCTTGTAGGTCACTTACTTTTCTTGTATGGGATATGACTTCCAACTCTCATCTCTTGAATGAGATCTGCAAGCATCCGGTCTTCTTCTTTGGTCCATTCTTTCCTTTTCAGGTCTTTGTTATAGGCTTGATACTTCTGCAGGCACTGGAACGCAGTCCTGTTTGTCTTAATACAAGGAAAACAAAGCTCCTCAGATAACTGTGGATATTTATGATGATAAAAATAAGAGACCAAGCCTAATTTTTGGTGCTATAGAAAAGCTCTCAAACTTCAATGTTTATAAAACCTCTACTTATTCAGCCTAAAAAGAAAAACATGTTTATAAGCTGCTTCAGCATGTAGAATATCAAACTTTTGTTTGGTACTGTATTTGAAGGCATCTCAGAAAAGTATTCATTAACAATGAATTAACATTAACTTTGGTTTTCTAAAACGTTGACATGAAGCACATTTAAGCCAGAACTGACTTTTCACCTCTTGCTTCTGAACTCAAAACACCTTACCCCCAGTTCCTGGGCTATAGTCTGCCAGTCCAGATAATTGTGATTAGCAGCTATTTCCTTTAGCTTCTCTATTTCTTCCTCACTCCATTCCTTTTTGTTGATGCTCGGATGCTCCCAATTTTGCCAAAACTTCCTCAATTCTTCTGAACTACGATGTCCATCAAACTAAGAGAAACAGCAAGAATCAGCTTTGTCTTGTAGCTGGGACTGAAATACTGATACAGGCAATATGTTTTGTAGACTATGTGTCTTAATTGCTAAATTATATAGAATTAAAACACCAAATTTAAGTAATAACATCAAATTTTAAGTACTTCTGTTCTTGCCAAGTTGAAATTACACAATAGTCAAATTCTAGAAACTTGTGATGAAAACAGTGGATGCAAAGTAAACCAGGCAGGTAAGTTCAAGAGAAGAGACACAGATGTCAGAAGTAATAAAATAACGGATCTCCCAACTCACATGGATGTTTGAAATTTTCTCCCAGTCATGCTCATCGAATCTGCTTCCTAACAAGTCGCTTTCTGGGAGTTGGCTAAAGCAAATCAGGTACAAAGAGAAAGAACAAACCACATTAAATAGTTAATTAAACAGTTGATTTCTCTGCCTGATCTTGTTCCATCTTATTCCTCTCAACTCTTGCTGATTTCCATGAGAACTGAAGACTTACTACCTCACAGCATCAAGCTCTAACATCAGTAACTTTGCTCAAAACAAGATTTCTTCCTTACTGGGTTTGTTCAAGTGCTTTTACTCGAGTATAAGCTATGTACCATTCAAAAACAGTTTCCTGTAAGATGATATTTGGTTTGGCAGAAGAAACTTACTATTAATGCAAGATCAAAATACATTGCTCCAGATGTACATTAAAGAGTAAAGCTCAGAACTACTAGAATTCTCAGAGCCCTCTGCCTCCTTGATGCTAAATCAAGAACTGTTTCAAGCAGCACCTCTGCAATAGCTATAGATATTACATTTGTGTATCAAGATCCAAAACACATTCTTCTGTAGTGAAAAGTTGTGGAGATGAGAGCTCTGATGAGTTCGAACAACATTTATTAACCTCTTACAAGCCAACACAAAGAAAGCTTTCTCTAAATGCCATATCCAGAAGTGCTCAAGGAAGGAAGGAAGGACGTTTAAGAAGTAACCTCCAAGAACAGACTTTCATTTTCACAAATAACATAAAAAGACAACTTCTCACTTAATCGCCTCTATTTCTCGCTCCGCTTCTTTGATTTGCTTTTCCAAGATCTGTTTCTCCATTTCTGTCTTGACTTTCTCCAGCTTCTGATTCCAGTAACTCAACCTGTGCAAAGACATTTCATCATTACTTAGTACAGCTAGATGAGAACAAGGGCAATGGCAACAAAAGAGGTAGGGGAGAGATGATTTCCCCATTAGTGTCACTATTTCCATAAATTTTATTTCCACAATACAGAACTTTTCTGCCAGATTTTCCCACATAGCAGACTCAGTGCCCTATTTTTGCCTCTTTGGTGCAAGCTGTTGACCCAAAACAAGTTTCAGATTAATCATTTGGATATTTACAGAGAACCAACAATGGCTGCAACAGCAACTAGCGAAAGCTGTGTCAGGTCCAGGCACAGAAATCTCTCATCAGCTGGGAGCCACACACAGAATAATACTGACCAGGAACAGGACCTTGCCTCTACAATAAACTTATTCTGGGACACACCGTTAGGACTCGCTTGGTACACATCACAGTTCCAGCTCCAAGTCCTGTAGGCTATATTAAGTTATACCACTGTGTTAACGGGAAGAACTAAATGGCTATGAAATGCCACAGTACCTTCAGAATATAAAAACTCTCCATCTGCCAGTTACCTGTAAAATTACCACCAAGTGTTTACAACCTGACCTGCACTCTGCAGCCTGTTCAGCCTGTTGCTTACAGTCAGAACATTACATACAGTCAGAACTCCATGACCCTTCAGGACTGTGTGCCGACACACAAAGATAATACAGATGTCAACAGAAACCAAAAGAGGCTGCGGCCCTGCAGCAGTGCCATCCTCTGCACTGATGTCCACAGGGCAGGGAAGTTTGCGGTTCACTGCTGTAATTCACAGAATGACTCTCCCAGGCCAAAGGGTGACAGTCAAAGTATCCCTGCTATGCTTGTAACCTTGCTGAAATGCAAAGTTGTTGACAATCCAAGAACATGCTGAAGGAAGGTTAAATCTCCTCATATTCACTCTCCTTCCTTCAGATGCAATGTTCTCATTAGGGGAGAGATGATTTTTGCACAGTACTTACTTCAATAACTTTGGCTGAAGCAGGCGCTGCAAGCGGTCACTTACTATCGATTGGTGCAATAATGTCTTCTCTCTGCTTTTCCCTAAAAGAAACAAGACAATCTGAGTAGAGTCATTAGCGCAAGACCATTTCCAAGAAAGAGGGAGACCCACTGCTTTCAACATCCCTTTTAAAGTATCCCCCACATTTTCACTAGAAGTTCATCTTCATTAGCTACACATTTTTGTTGCTAACCATAAGGGCAGAGGTGCTATCAGAGGCTAGATAAATAGATTCTCTTCCCCATCTAAATCACTAATGTCATGTCTGACTTGAGCAAGTTACAGCCTCTTGCTTAACTTAATTCAGAAGAGGTCTTGCTAATGATCATCATCTAAGTAACCACTTAGGTGCTTGTAATCATCTAGTATTGTAAGTGCCTCTTGAACGTCTCTCATCTGAGCACTACCCTTGTCCTATCTTATTTGCTTGAGTGTTCACAGGACAAGGGGTGTTATGGATCACAACAAATGCAAATGAAAGCAGGAGGTAGATCATTAATTAGGATCAGTGAAACAATTCATAAAACATCCCGTTTACTCTTAAAACATTTTTTCTGTGGATCCAAGCATGGAATATCAGAAGTGTTGATGTTTCACCACAGATGGAAGGGGGGGGGGAAGCTAATGATATGAATATATCCATTTATTACAACGCCTTTAGAACATTGAGCAGCACATACAGTTTCTTACATTTTGTTGCGAGTAGTTGTTCAAATGATTTTATGCCTTGAGCTGCCTTTTCCCTGGCATCTTCATTGGAAGGAGGGCCCTAGTAAAGATTAAGAGTTAAATATATTGGAAGAGTCAAATACACTGAAAAAGGGCCCTTGCTTTTTAGAACTGTAGCATGAACTGCTACAAAAAAAGACTAGTAACTCAAACTTGTGTAAACTGTCACACTAGAACTGATCAGTCACCTTTATTAATACTAGTTCACAGATAATCCAGAAGACATTATAAAACAACCAAACAAAAACAAATACATATAGGTAGTTCAAGTGAGTAAGTGGCCTGCTTGCATTAGCTGACAGTTGACTGAAGAAGCATTCTGAATGTGAGCACACGTCATCCATGTTTGTACCAACTTAGTCTACAGTACCACCACGGGTCGGAATGAACACTACAATTATGAATATAATATTCAAGGAATAACTGATATGTATAGTGATGGTTGATATCTTAGCTTCAACCAAGAATCAGAATCCCCTTTTGCTAGTGACCCTTTAAAAACACATTAAAAAAAAAAAAAAAGAAAAAGAAAAAGAGTGGCATTTGCCTCAGAAAACTTGGTTCCAAAGATGGCCAGGTTTCAACAAGTATATTAACTTTGATTATCTTCATCTCCATGACCAATTCTGCATTGTTTAAGTTGAAAACAAGAACATTCAACCGCTTTACGGCTGGAATGCCACTCCTCAGAACTCGCTTTGAGATTTCATAGCAAGACATCGGTTGAACAAACGTTTCAAAAATGGTATGTTTGTGTTTTGCTTGTGTTGCATGTAAAAATTATCCAGACCTACTTCTCTTCAACTCTTCTTGATCATATCATCTTGACAAGACAAGGAAAAGTAAGCAATAAGTGAGATTTTTGCAGTCAGAAGACTGTGAACTCACATGACAATGAATTTTCAGCTCAGTAACATTCACTCAGAAGAGAAAGCAAAGCACAATTTAAGTCCATCACTGAAATACATATATTAATATGTAACATAATGATATTTACTTACAATTCCTGTTGTTTTATCCTTAAAGTATGGCTTCATAAAATGACCCAAAAATATATTTGCTGGTAAACTTCTACCATCTCCTGCTTTTGCTGGTTTTGGACCACCAAGCTCCCACATGATTTCCTTCTACAATACAAGAATTAGTGAAGTGTACATATGAGTATCTCCTTGAAATTCTCTCATTTCACAGAGCAGTGGCTGAGCCATCACAAACATTCCAGGCTGGGTTCAAGCAGTTTGCAGCACCAGACTGTAAATTAGTGCATGTTTTATGCACAGGTTTTAGAACAGGTTTTAGAACTTAACAAGTTTGTATAATACAATACAAAGAACATTTTAAAAAAATACTACTTTGCTATAACAAGCTAAAAGTAAGATATAAAATGCTCTAGTTGTAGCATTTTTGGTGACAAGAAACCAAGGAAATTGCAGTAGGAGTATAAGCCATTTGAAGGGCCAACGGTCAGGTGACATGGGTTTGAACTGCCATGAAGAAAATGAACTCAAGTCTCCCAGTCCCTGGCCAAGCAAGCTGGTCACTGCACCAGCATGCACACAGGAGATTACACCTGCTGCAGCCGATTCCAGTGGTACCTGCGATGCATTAGACACGTTCTGGGAAGTTTTACTGGGCTTGATGGGCAGAGGAAGAGGCAAATGGCAATCTAGAAAAGCACAAGGAGGAACATCTTACTCCTGTTTCACTTACCTGCTGTTCTTTGTTTTGTGCAATCAGAAGTTCAACTTCCTCAATCTTCTCCTGGATAACTTCTTGGTACACATGGTTCATCTGCAGGCATGTTTCTGGATCCTCTGGGAGACTATTTTCGATATCATCATCACTACTGTCCTCTTCCCTTTCCACTTCCTTGAGGTAAGTGAGGTATTTTAGAGGGTCAAAAAAAAAAAGTGAGTGAAAGTGAGAGAGAGAGAGAGAGAGAGAGAGAGAAATGCTTGCTTTAAAAGCAATGCAGCATGATAATTATTTAAGCCAATGCTTCTCTTATGTTAGAAAACTGGTTTTCAGAAGAACTGGAAGAACATAACTGTTTCTCCCTGGTTGTCATTTTGAACATTTCCAGAGCCTGAGCTGTCAGCCTTGTCTAGCTCCCTTCTTCCTGCTCATTCTGGTGTTCAGTCTGATACTTGAGCCACAGACACTGACTCCAAACCTTGCCAACAGCTGATCTTGTGCCATCAACTGCAAAACTGTAAGTAAACTGCAAAAAAGTAGTACCACACACTGGAGTCCTCCCATCTGCTGAGGCAGTACCATCCTTTCAAATTTCCACCTCATTCGTACTTCTACTGAAGCAGTTTTCCCCTTATATGTTTTATTACCACATACTTCACACACAAAAAAGCATGGCTCTGAGTTTCATGAAAGTGTTTTATCAGATACGAAAAGAAATCTTGTACAAACAACCAGCGGATCTGTTTTCACAAAGTAGTGTTTCCTTTATTCTGCTGTACAGATGTTAGGATATTTCTGTGCAAAATGTTCTTGTGTGGAGTCTGAGAAGCTACTATGTTTTACATAATACCAAAAGTAACAGGATTTGTAAAAAGTCTTAGTATTAAATTCCCCTAATCTACAAACCAAGCCTTCTTCAGGTACAAAGAAGTGAAAAAATCTTCAGCCTGTGATCAAGAGATCTTTTTCTCAGGTGCAATCGATCTGCTACCGCCCCAGGCACTGGTGTGTTTCCAGTGACAGCTATCAGCAGAAGGCAGCAAGCACTAGAGCAGCAAGGCTTCTGAGCCCTGTAATTTGTTTTAAAAAGGAAGTCTCTGTACTATATGTGAATAGCAAAGAGCCGGGCAAGAATAACTAAGCTTCCAGATCTATTATTAGTCCTTTCCGAGCTACGGAGACAAACCAGTTGCCTATGTTTCCCCAAAAGAGCATGAAAATTCGCATCCCCTTGCCTCCTGCTCCCTTCAGTGGGCAGATAGAAGGATATGGTTAAAGAGAAAACGGTTACCGTTTCAGCATGGGAATCTGAGTCATCATCTTCAACATCATCATCTGTTAGACAACAAAAACATACATATGCTGATTGCAGTGAAAAATAGAGAGCTTTAAAAACAAAGACTTTTCAATTAACACATGCAGAATGAAGCGCCACACAGTATCTCAGATATGACCATTAGGGTTTTCAGGTATTACCAATATTGTCAAGCAAAAATAATACTTGGTTATTCTCCACATATTCACTTTTTTGTTCTAGGCCAGGCAAAAGAACAGCTCCTGATAACTCTGACAACAATCAGGCCACATCTTGGTCTTATGGATCAATGGCAAAATAAAGACACCAGGGTGCGGAGCTGAGTGAATGCTCCAACCCAACAAAATCAAACTTAAACTTTGAAAGTACCTAGCAGCCCTTCCACACTCTTCAGCAATGTTTGGTTTTGCCTTCAGTGTGGCTACCGAGTCCTGACACACTCCTTAGACTTACAAGATGAAAACGCTGGTGGATGCAGTGGTTGTGACAGACACCAGAAGTACAGATGCCAGAACTTTTAACTCCCCCTTCTTTGCTACAAAAACTAAACTGTAAGAGGCCCACCCAGGATGATGAACAGGTTGGCTCACAACGGCCTGTCTAAGCGGACGAGACAGATTATACTGTCAACGGCATGGAAAGAATCGCGATTTAGCTCTTGGCAATATTCGGGGGGTTGTTACATTCCCTAATTCAGCTCGTTACCACCTGCCCTGATTAAGGAACTCCGGGCGGCTGCTCCTGTCAGCCCCGCTTGCCGCCGGCTCCACGGCGAAAACGCGCCAGAGGCCGGTGTAAGAGGCTTCTCCCCCGTGGGCAGCGGTTAAGGAAGCCTTCAGGGACCAGCGTGCCTCAAAGCTTCCGAAATCCGTTCCCCAGCACCTTTTACTGGCCGTGACCGCGCGCAGGGCTGGCGGCGCCGCTGCCGGGCCTGTCCCCGCGGCGAGGCCGGGCCCCGACCGACAGGGCTAACGCGGCGAGGCGGCGAGCGCCGGCCGTACCCGTGCCGGAGCTGAGGCTGCACTCGGGCCCCGCCGCCCCGCCGCCGGGCTCCAGGCTGCGCTCCAGCTCCTCGATCTCCCTGCGGATCTTCTCGCGCTCCGCGTCCAGGTCGCGGCCGGCGGGGAGCGGCGCGGCGTCGGCGCCGCGGGGCCGCTGGGCCCCGGCCGGGCCCGGCCAGCGGGACATGGCGGCGCCGCCGCCGGCTGCCGGCCTGCCCCGTCGCCGCGTGGCCCCGCCCTCCGACCAATCACCGCCGGGCGCCTCGCTCACGTGAGCTCCCCCCCGCACGTGACGCGGCGCAGCCAATGGAGCGGCGGGGCCGGCCGGGCGCGTTTCCCGCCGGCGCGCCGCCCCACGTGGCGACGGCCCCGAACGCGGTTCCGCGGCACGAAAAGCCTTCGCTCCCACAGTCCGTTTACTCCGGGGAGGAGAAAGGGGCAAGGCGAAGTCTACCAGCCAAAACGCCCGGGGTGCTCGCGGGACACCCGTGCGCAAAGGGAAGAGGGTCTCTGGTCCCAGCCTAGCCAAAACACGGACGTAGTCCTTGGTCACTGAGGTCTTGGTGGTCCCGTGGCTGTCGCTGCACTGTCGGTAGAGGTGGAAGGGCCAGTTCTGCAGCAGTGCGCAACATAACGAGGTTGAATATGAGAAAATAATCTTTAACTAGTGACTTCTGTAAGAAAGCGGAGCTCTCCATTTGAGTCCATTTTTGTAGTTTTACTGTTCATCATCTGGCATTTCAGAAATTCGGTCTATGGATTTAAGGAGATCAGCAACAAGCTGCAATGATTCTGCTCCAGAGACCAGCTGCCTGCAATTTGGGAGAAACTGTATTAGTCTTAAGTCTAGGAGAGGATAAAGTACACAGGCACTGTTCTGATACTGTGTTTATCCATGCAATTTCACTTTTCAAGCAGCAGTTTATTTGGACTGCAAACTTGACTTCTTAAAGGGAGAAAAAAATACAAAAAGTATAAGGTTTTTACATTAAGTAAAAAACCCTAAGACCTAGACATCTCAAGTATTTCTAAAAGACACAGTTACCTAAACTGCAAGACAAATAATATGCAGATAAGCAATAAGAACATGGACTAACTGATCTGGCATGCAGAATACAAGAACCTAAATTTCAATCCTACAAAAACCATTGGGAAAGTTCAGTACTGCCGTTTGCATTAGTACTTAGACAAGCATCTGGGATAGTATTGGATGAACCTTTTTAAAACATCTTACTTTATTGAAGACTGAGAGTTTGTTATAACTGTGAGAAGATTCTGTAAGGCAATGTCTGCATTTTGTTTCATTATGGCCAGACTGGCTGACTGGCCCGACCTCAAGGCTTCATTCTCTGTCTTGTAATTTTTCAGTTGAACCTTGACAAGGAAAGCAAAAAAACCCCCAAAACACTTTACATGAAAATAACAAAAAAACCTTCCAGTAAATACTTTACAATTTTAAGCAGGATACAGCAACTAATAGACAGATACTTAACAAAATTACTCTCCAGAGCTGGGAAGAGATTTTTTCTATGCAATCTCAGATATAAACAACAGCTGAGAAACCTTTATTTATACTGAAGACATGCACTGTTTTCATGATATACTGCTATCCAGCAGCCCTGAATTCTGCTTGTTTTATACACCCAACTCAACGCTCGAGTGAATATTTCAGTTCTGATGGTGGGGAAGGAAGTGGTTACTTGACACTGGCATTATCATCTAATACACAGGCTGGACCGAGATACCCATAATTTCAAGCTTCTTTCCCTTCCCCCTAAGGCATTTTCCTGTACCTAAATACCCATTTGCCTTGCTGTATTACAGGTATTCATAGTTTCTAGATATTGAACAGCATATGAACATAATGTGAAACTTCAGCAGAATTTCAAGCTGCAAGACAAAACAAATACCATGTGTTGCAGAGGTGAAACTTACAGTTTGCATAGACATGATAACTCTAATCTAGAACATTTTCTACAGTATTCTCTAGCAAAAGTGAGGCATAGTTAAATGTTTTCAATATCTCTTTTTGGGCTACATTTCAAGATAGATGTTTTCAGTCACAGTACATTCAGTAAGGTGTTAAGAATACTGCTTCATACCTGAAGTAATGCATTTTCCTGTTTCAGTTTTGTAGCACTGTTCTCTGCTTTAACAGCCCGTTTCTGAAACGGAAGAAAAAATATATATTTATATCATAGAACTGATTGTAGTTTGAGGCAATTTAAGGAATATAGGAATGGACATTCCAGCACATAGCTTGAAGTGACATGACTTGTGTTATAACACACCTCTTGCTCTGAAAACTTTATCAGATGGAGACAGTGAACCCACTCCTTCTCTCCCAACTTTTCCTTTCTAATATTTTCACCTACAACTGCAGAGTCCATTACCTCCTGCTATTTTTCTAGGACTAGAGGAAAATGTACTTAGTATAAATAAACAAGCAGGAAAAACAGCTCTTAGTTCATATAGGAGGTGTTTTCAGAAGGCTGCAAAAAAGCCTTCTGAAAAGCTTTTTCAGAAGGTGTTGAATATAAAGATGATACTTCTGCAAAGATCTCCCTTATTCTAGGTAACATTTCTAGACTGAGTTTCAGTCTTGTCATAACGGAAAAAGCTGAACCCATGTCACAGCTTTTCAGTGCTAGCGTTGCTGAACCAATCGCTTAAGCTTCCTGAATTAACTGGGGGCAGAAGGAATAGGAATGGAACTGCAGACTTCAAGCTATGAACACTCTTCTGCTAGCACAGCACACACAAACACCCACAGTCATCAGCTGGAGATTTTGTTCCACGTGCTGCACCATTGCTTCTAGATCTTGAGCTTCTTTTTCTTCTTTAATTTTGTTTTCCTCAAGCTTTCTTTCAAGTTTCCTCATCCTTGAAAAACAAGAGACAAGGTGCAGTAAGCACTTGTAACACTAAATTCCTTGGCAAGAAAATTCTAGAAAGGGATCAAAAGCCTCTTTCCTCCACATTATATGAAAGTGAAGTCTTCCCACAGAACTAAATTTCTAGGATGTTGAACAAACAAATCCCCTGAGGCACAGCCATTTCATTAATGGGCATTACACAGCTGAACCCAGAAAGGCTGTACAGAAAACATATCTATTCACAGTCAGTCTAGATAAGGTTGCGTTCTGAATCAAACAGTTACCCCATCACCATGAAAGTACCGGCTGCCTCACTGCTAGCAGCAGCACGATGCAGAGGGTTCAGATGGGAACTTAAGGAAGTCCTACCTCAGATCAGTCTCTGAATTGTTTAACCTCAGGAAATTCAATATCAAGTTGCTCAACAACAACAAAAAAACACCTTTCTTGCTTCAAAGGAGAGAGATAAAGATTCATTACTCTGTTAATTTGAAGCTTTATGAAATGCTTCCTCTCAAGCCCTACCCTCATTCACACTAACCACTTAAACTGATGAAGTATAAGCTATCCAAACATGCTCATCAGAAGTCAGTTTGCTACTTATTCCCCAAGTATTTTTCAATAAGAAAATTAGGTTTATTAGAATCAAGTTTCTAAATAAATAGAATAGATTTCAACTGCATTTTTCTTCTTTAAAGATGTTGACTCTTTCCAGTGAGCACCTCTTCCAAGAGAACTTGTTTACATGGTTACTTTCTCCCATACTGCAGCTTACGCACTTGTCTGCTTGAGTTTCAGAGAAAACCTGAAGCTTATTGATCTTGCTTCTCAAACTGGCATTCTCTTCTTTCAGCTAAAAAAAAAAAAAAAAAAACTCATTAGAAGTGAGGGCGTGGTTTCACAGCACTTCTAGACCTATACAACCCGAAGAAGTACAGAAGCATTCAACCTTCTCAATTCTAGCGATGAAAAGTCTTGCACTGTTACACACCAGCTTACTTTCACGCCTGGCTTTTCCCTTCTCAAAGCCATTTAACTTCAGCTAACCCTGCGGGGCACAGAAATGAGGCACTGAACAGCCAACACAGGCGTGTGACTAATCCCGCGTGGTCCAGACTGAACTAGCAGGGCCTCACGGGGCAAGGGCATGAGGCAGCCACCTCGGTGGCCCGAAAAGCAGCGGGACACCCACGGCAGCGGAGCTGACTGATGATGCGGGGCAGCTTTCCGGACTTCCTCGCCTTCCTAAAACTGCTCCCGCACCGCGCTGGCGGTTGTGACCCAGCCCCTGGTGACAGCGCTCCGGGCTGTCACGGCAACCCGAGGGGCGGGTTTGGCGCTCGCCCGGCGGAGGACGGGCCCGCAGGGAGGCGCCGGGAGGCCGCGACCCACCTCCTCGTAGCTGGGCTGCCGCGGCGGCGGCGGCGGCGGGGGGCCCCGCGGCGGGGCGGCC
>NW_020448196.1:4402536-4421284 GCF_003343035.1 Apteryx rowi | reverse complement strand
GCCATGGGCGCCGCCGCCGCCGCCTGCCCGCCCGACTCCACTCCGCGCTGCGGAGGGGGCGGGGCCTCGCCTCAGGGAAGGCCCCGCCCCCTCTTCGGAGCGGGGCCAACCGGCGAGCGCCCGGCCCAGCCTTCCTCCAATCGGGCGCTTCTTCCTGTCGCCCCGCCTCCCTCCCGCCGCCGGCCCAATCGGACGAGCTCTGCCTGGGCCCCGCGCACGTGACCCTTCCCTCCCCCGCCGCCGGCCCAATCGGAAGAGCTCTGCCGGAGCCCCGCCCGCGTGACCCCTCCCTCCCCCGCCGCCGCCGCGCCGGGCGGAAGCGAGGCTTGCCGGGTGACGGCAAGATGGCGGCCGCCATGGCGTGGCTGCGGCGGGGCGTGTGGGGCCCGGCGCGGCGGTGAGCGCGGCCCTCCCCGCCCCGGGGCGGGGGATGGGACGGGAGGGGGGTAACAGCCCTGGGGGGCGGGAGGGAGGCCCCGCTCTGCCCGTGCCCCCCTCACGGAGCTGCCGGTGCCCGCAGGTGCGGCCGGAGCTGCAGCGGCGGCGGCGGCGGGGTGCCGCTGACGCGGCCGCTGCCCGGCGCTCCCCAGCCCGTGTTCGCGGCGGCCGGCGGCCGGGAGCGCTTCGAGACGCGGGTGACGACGCTGGAGAACGGGCTGCGCGTCGCCTCCCAGAACAAGTTCGGGCAGTTCTGCACGCTGGGCCGTGAGTACCGGCGCCCCGCGCCGCGCTCCCGGGCGGGCCCGCGGCCCCCGGGCCCGGCGCCGCTGAACGCCCTGTCTCCTTCGCCCTAGTTCTCGTGAATTCGGGGTCCCGGCACGAAGCGAAGTATCTCAGCGGCATTGCCCACTTCCTGGAGAAGCTGGCCTTTTCTGTAAGTGCGGCTTCCACAGCCCCTTGGCGAAATACCGCGCGGAGGGAAAAAAACAACCAAACAACCCCAAAACGGGGCCTCTGCGCGAGGGACGGCACCGGGACGAGGCGAGAAAGTGCAGCGCAGGGCAGGCTGCTCCTCACAGCAGCGACACGGGTTTGAACTGTTTGAGCCGGTGGTGATGCTATCGTTACAGCTTTAATTGTGTTCTCAAAGTTAGGCACGCTTTCACCTCAAAACTTACTGAATATTCGGCAAACCGTTTGACTTAAAAAACGCAGAAGGCTTTGCGTGTGCGGAAGGTGTGATTCCTTGTTCTAGGCCCCACTGAATGATTGTGAGCAGTTGTCACTTTACTAATTCGTAATGCTGATCTCTTGTTCTTAGTCCACAGCTCGATTTGCTAGCAAAGATGAAATTCTCCTCACCTTGGAAAAGCATGGCGGCATTTGCGACTGCCAGGCATCGAGGTACGATAGTTTTTTCTGTACTCTGTTAACTGAACGGTTGCAGCGTTGACAGTAGTTTGAGATGACTGAATCCCTGCTTTCCTGGCGTGTGAGAGTAAAAGCCGCTTTCTGTTTCTGAGTAGAAGAAATCTGCTGTTTGTGGCAACTGCTAAGAAGCCACAGGAGTGAACCTGATGGTGTGATGAATGTCAGCGCTATCTCGTGTTCAAAGCACTTAGTGAATAGTGATCTAGCAGCTTTATCTGTGATTCCCTGTAGCGTGTTTGCCGACTGCTCAGCCATGTGACTTCTGAACTGAATGCAAAACCCATCTGCTTGTGTTGCAGGGACACAATAATGTATGCCGTTTCTGCTGATGCCAAAGGCCTGGACACGGTGGTCAATTTGCTGGCTGATGTAGTGCTACGGCCCAGGTTATCAGGTCTGGGAACATAAGTCTCTGTCTCAAAAAAGGAGTCCCAAAGCGTAACTTGCTAAGTGGATTTCAGAATTCTTCATTAGATTGCGCTCACCAAGAAGCTTAAGAGTTCTCATTTAGCAATTGCCTATTTTGTGTGGTGGTTGCTATGTCTTGCTTTCTCTCTTATCGTAGATGAAGAAATTGAGATGACGCGAATGGCTATACGATTTGAGCTTGAAGATTTGAATATGAGACCTGATCCAGAGCCTCTACTCACAGAAATGATCCATGCGGTAAAACACTGACAAAGCTATCTTGCACACAGCACCCTGTATGGTACATGCTGCATTCTCTTCCTCAGCTTCAGGGTTTATTTTAGACTGCCCTGCAAACAGATTTTTCTGATATTCAAACAGATTTCAGTGGGAGAAAGGAGAGTTTTGCTGTCCCTTTGTTTTGAAATCCTAGATTCTGTACGTGTGAAAGGTTTCTAATCTAAACTAAAACTAACTAAACTTATCTTTGTTGACATGGGTGACAATATGTTGTTGACTTATGCTGACATAAGTGAAATGCTGCTCAGCTTGTTCTCTCTTACGTGTCTCAGTCAGATAGGCATAATTCTGAAATATAAAGAAAGGCTCAGATTGAGGGGGCAAAGTAACATTTGTTACTTTAATGTATCTGTTTCTTTTTAGGCAGCCTACAGAGAAAATACAGTTGGACTGAACAGGTTCTGCCCAGTAGAAAACACTGACAAAATTGACCGGGAAGTCCTCCATTCGTACCTGCGCAACTACTATACGCCAGACAGGATGGTGCTGGCCGGGGTGGGGATCGAGCACGAGCAGTTAGTGGAGTGTGCCAAGAAGTATCTGCTTGGAGTAGAGCCAGTGTGGGGTAGCGGAAAGACCAAGGACGTTGACAGATCTGTGGCTCAGTACACAGGAGGCATTGTCAAGGTAAAAGACTGCATACCTATAGCCAAAATTGACCATAGCAGCCATCGTTTGGGCAACAGGTTAATAAGCTGGGTTTTATCAAGCTGCATACAGAGGTGAAAATCAGTCCTAGTAATTTGTCTTCCCTTCCCACAGGTTGAAAAAGATATGTCAGATGTGAGCCTGGGCCCTACTCCCATCCCAGAGCTTACCCACATCATGATTGGGCTAGAAAGCTGCTCATTTTTAGTAAGTATCAACCCCAAATCTGTTGTTTCATGTGCCTTGTGCCTGAAGAATTCCAGACTACTATCTCATCCTGTAAACACTGGCACTGTTTTGCTGCTTATGGTGCAAGTATAGACAGGCAGCTTTTTCACGTAACAGTTTTTTTTGGGAAGCTGGGAAATGTGGCAAAACTGGACACAAATGCCAGAATTTGCTGTCATGCATATCATTAGCCAGATGCATCTTTGATAAAGGCACTGATTTTACACTCCTTTTATGCATTTTTTTCCTGACTCTTTTTTCTTTTTTTTTCTTTACTGATCCCTGGCCCTTGAGAGTCCTGTTAGGTCTCTGCTATTAGTTGACTGAATTTCTTGTTGCAATTCAGGAGGAAGATTTCATTCCCTTTGCAGTATTAAACATGATGATGGGAGGCGGCGGCTCTTTTTCAGCTGGAGGACCTGGCAAGGGCATGTTTACCCGACTGTATCTCAATGTACTCAACAGGTTTGTTTGCCTTTCTGTTTATGGGATAGCAGGAAGACAGTTTTCTCATAGCACGCTCACATGAGAGGCTTCATCTTTTGAAAGCCAAAACACCTAGGTTTTATATCAGCTTATTCTGCTTGAAACACATGCGACCAATATGTCAGCAAGCATTTTGAGAGGGTGAAAATAACAGGGCAGAAGTAACCAGGAATCCTGTCTTCCTCCACCAGTCTAATACATCCTCTCAACCAGGGAATATCAGCAAAACTGGCAGCAGGTACCAGTATTTCTGCTCTGTATTCTTCTCCTTCTGGTTCCAAGGATGCAAGTAGAGAGAAGGAAGTAGATGAGACATGCAGAAATGTCAGAGGCAGGCACTGATAATCCCCATAAGCACTGCTGAGAATCTTGCTGCCTAGCCTGAAAATGGGCTACGGGGACTCACTGACTGCTTTCTAGTTCTATAATGCTTAAATAAGTATGTTTGTGTACTCACAGGCACCACTGGATGTATAATGCCACCTCTTACCATCACAGTTATGAAGATACAGGTCTCCTGTGTATTCATGCCAGTGCAGATCCAAAACAGGTATGTAGCTCTCCTGTGTTCAAAGACAGACGTCCTTAAAAAGTAACTGTGTTGCTTACTACCAAATTGTAATGCGATAAGAATTTTTATACTCTGAGATAAATTAATGGTGGCACATGTCTATATAGAAAAGTCAGTCGGACCTGGGGGATTTCATGTCACTTTGCAACATAGTTAGCGTACACGTACTCTGTCCCTTATGCATAATTGTAGCCTTAGAAGAATTTTTTGGTTTACTCCAGTGGAGGGGTTTTTATAACATTGCAAAACTGTGGGAATCCAACAGAATATTCTTCTCTAATTCATTCAGTTCTTCTAGGCTAGATCTCCAAAGGGAAGAAGTGTCTACTCATACTAGCTGTTGAACACTTTATGCTACATCAAGAGAACAATTAAGCATTGTTCTAATTTTCTTTCAAATATCTGTTTTTCCTAGGTTCGAGAGATGGTGGAAATCATTACAAGAGAATTCATTCTAATGGCAGGAGCAGTGGGAGAGGTTAGCAGCCTAGCTTGCAATCTGTGCAGATGGTCTTTGAGCTGAACTTGCTAAAATAATGAATTTTTGTACAGAAGTATTTCACATTTATCTGTAAAAGAATATAGTCATTTTAGCAACACATTCACAAAAAGGAAGGTGTTTACAAAGTTCTTAAATGCTCGGTATCCCTTCATAGCAAATCTTTTAGGCAAAAGAAAGACCTATTGCTCATTCTTAATGTCTGATGTGTGCTAAGAAAAGTCTACCTGTTAACTGTTCCGGTGCCTTTTTTCCTTCTCTGAAGCAGTACATCTAGGATAAAGCTCAGATCCATCTCCTTCATGGAGCAGAATGCGGCACTAAAAACAACCTCCCTGTTTTTTTCCAGGGAGAGATGGTATCTTGCATTAGAGAGCAGTGGTCACACTTGTTTGAACATTTATTTGTATTTGTTGTTTCTTCACAGGTAGAACTTGAGCGAGCAAAGACGCAACTGAAATCCATGCTCATGATGAACCTTGAGTCTCGGCCAGTTATCTTTGAAGATGTGGGAAGGCAAGTGTTGGCAACAAACACAAGGAAGCTACCTCATGAGCTCTGCACGCTTATCAGTGAGTAAACAATACTTTCCCTTGCCTAGACTGAACGGTAGGCAATTCTGGGGGTGGCAACTTAGAGCCGATTCTTGCAGCACATATGAATTGCCTTAGAAAGCAGGGTGGCATAAATACCACAGAGGCTATTTCAAACTGACCTGCTCAACTGCTTGCAAGCTAGCACAATGCTCTTGTCTGAGAGAAGGAAGGAGAAAACAGAGGCACGGTAGAGAAGGGCCAAAGTTAGTGCTTGGTCTTCTAAAGTCAAAAGAAAAGTCAAAGACCTTTTTTCACAGGTCTCTAACTCAGCACCATAGCAAAGCTGCTGCTTGCTGTTTAAAATGTGGTTTTAACAGCTCTGGCTTTCATCCGCAGGTGATGTGAAATCTGCTGACATCAAGAGAGTGGTCACTAAGATGCTTCGTAACAAACCAGCTGTGGCTGCACTGGGTGACTTAACAGATTTGCCCACCTATGAACACATCCAGGCAGCACTTTCTAGTAAGGATGGGCGGCTCCCTCGGATGTATCGGCTCTTTCGATAAATCAGTGCTTACTGCAGGTGTCTACAACAGACTTGCTTTTTTTAAACACTTGTTGGATTGTAACATTGCTGCAAACCCCCCCATACCTTTCCAGGCATACTGTGCCAACATGGGATTATGCTACAGCTGAACAAAACTGCTTTGGAATATTGGACTGTGAAGAGCTCATTATGTTGTGGGCTTATAAACCATCCTGGCTCAGGATGAGTATTTTTCACCTTCTGAGTAGATTTATGGCAGAAGATGGCTGTATGCAGCCTTCTCCTTGCACTGGGGAGAACCCAGCAAGTCAGAATATTTATCAGTAGGTGAAAGCACATATCTGAGGAGGAATAAGTGTGTTACTACTTAACCATATTGCAAGACCAGCCTTTTTGGCAGTATAGGCAGGGCTGCCAGTATGGAGGCACCCATGTGCGCAGCCTGCGCCTCCCCCCCCCGTGGCCACAGCACCCTCACGGGGCAGACACTTGGCCCTGATGGTTGGCAATGGGCCAGATGGGATTAATCCCCAGGAGGCTTCAGGCTAGACTGCTCTGCTGAAGGCACAGAGTGTGTTCACATTAGCTTTCCTTCACAAGGCTGATGGTTACACCACGTTTGTTAGTTAAAACATTGATTTAGATAAGTTCACTTTAACAAGTCAGTTGGCCTTCAGTGACGCACACCATGAGCCTGCAGCCTTATGTGGGCATAGGAAGACTGAAAATGCTGTTAAAGGGTTTGGCTTACATATGTGAATTCAAAGAATATTTATAGCTATTACTAAGGTGGACAAATATTTGGTCAGAATTAATTTGGAAAATATTAGTTATTATCCCTGTGCACTTAGGCAACAGGTTTCCTGCATTCTAGTTTTTTGTTAGAAGAATCATGGATCGTTTCATCGGTGTAACTTACCTTCTGTAATACTCTTTGAAATCATATGTCTGGAAATAGCTTGATAATTTTGCTAGAAAGAACTCAAAGGAAAGTAGACCTAGAGCATAAATAGTTTCTGGGAAATCCATATACAGAGACAGTTTGCATAACTCTATGTGGACATTTATTCTAGAATGAAAGCAATCCTATTCTTTAGATTATTTCACTTGCAAGTGGATTATGCTAAAGAATAAAGTGCTTCTACTCTAGAATTGGTATCCAAACAAGAAGTTACCAAAGGAGTTGCTGCTGCACCTTAAATTCATACTCTACCATCTTCAAATTGTTATTCAGATGAACTTAAGGCCTTGTAAACAAAGGACGTAACTGTCAGTCTCACAGCAAAGATGGAGCTAAATTAGGAGTCAACAAAGTGAGGATGGAGAGATCATAATCCTTGAAGTGACTGACTCTTAGGAAAGAACAGGATGCTGTCACATTACAGAAAGAGACGTGAAGCTAAGTGAAACACATTTGACATACTGGAGAAACTGGCCCATAAGAGAGGAGACATAAGATCTGATTTACATAATCCCCTACCATACAGGCTTAAAAACGTAGACTGCTGCATTGCAGCATTTCACTGGCTTGGTATGTATTTTAAGGAGCAATCAAAGTGGGAGCAGAACACTGAGGCAGCTACTGTCTGCTTTATCCCTGTAACTTCCCTCATGCAACTGGAAGAAAAGATGTTGCATTGCTTCTTATGGAACCCACAGCATGGAAGTCTGTATACGCCTCTGTCCTATTCAGTTGTTGTGTACGTTTGTAAAGAAAATAAAGAGACTTTTAAATGACTAGAGCAAGTAGTAAGTAGCAAGAGTGCTGAAGTTCATCTGCTGCTGGCTGGGTTTCTTAAACTGGCAGGCGAAATACACTTCATCAACAGTCCCAAAGAAACCTGTCCACCATCAGGTGAAGAAAAATGATGCATGTTGTCATGCAAATGGTTAGCATGCATCACACAGTCAAAGGACTTGAGTTCTCACAACCCTGCAAGAAGAGACGGCTCTCAATTAAGGTACAGTATTAATTTATTTTTATTCCTTTAAAAAGAAAGGAAATCCAAATACCTGATGGCTACAGCCAGGCCAGTGCTGTAAATAATTGTACCGCAGAACAGAAGCTCTGTCTTGGACAGGTTGCATAGTTAGCAGCACTTCCCCCAAATAGTTTGCTCTGTTTTGTGTGTAGTAAGATGACTGATCCATCCAATCTATGCCCATAAAGAGTTTTTCACTATTAACTGTAGTTACATTTTACCAGCACCATACTGGTCCCTGTAGTATCTTTACGTTTAAGATGACACTACTTCAAAAACAGCAAGTTATTCACAGTTTACTGAATTTGGAAAATAAAAACAAATGGTATTTAACTCAGAACCAGAGGGAATGGAATTAAGCTGATCTGACTTGCTGCAATTTCTCTGGATTCTTCCTTAGTACTCACTTGATATCTTAATCACTTTGGTGGAGCATTACATAATAGCTGTACTTAGAACACTGTTTTCAACTACAGTGTCCTGCTGCTGAAGGCCAGGCAGCATTTTATCACCCTTGGGGAGGACAAATGAATTGAGGAAGGGATTGTTTCAAGAAGTCTCAACAACCAAAGAAATTTACTGGTTTGAGAAATTACTATTCACCCCCTTAGTAATAGAAGGCCTAAAAAGTAATTAACCAAAGGCAATGTTTGTACACTTAGAATGTACAGTAGTACATTCATACAGGTCTTGCTCTAGAGGGCCAAAAAGCCCAACACAGGAACACTGTCCTCAGACAAAACTGCTCAAGTTCCCTAACTGGTCCCTGTTAAGCATTTTACAGAATACCATACATTTGGCTGCAGATAAGGAAAAAAACACAAAGTAGATCAAATCAAACAGACAAACCAACGTTTTCACCTTTCTGCAGAATTTTGTCATCTGCCCCCAGTCATGCCAATTCCAAGGGCTGCGCGCCCTGCATGGAGTCATCTTAGAACAAAGAGACTGCATTGGGCTGCTTCCAAAGGTAATAGGGTTAAAAATAAATCAACTGAGTCTGTTCGTATGGATGTCCTAAATAACTGACTCCCTTTTCTTCAGCAAAAGCACTTGAGCTGCATGGATTAGCTCATGCAAATGAATCCAGGGTGAGGTTTAAGACATTCTTCACAAGCCACAGCTACTGCCAGAGGTGCTTAACCAGACAACAGTTCCCTGCAGACTTTGCCAGGGCCTGAAATCCTCTTTCAGGGCACCTCTAACACCAGCATTGCAGAGTTCTCAGCTCAGGAAATGCTACACACGCTGCTGGATTTTTGGTCCTTTTGCTCTTCCCGTTTCTTAAGTTCCCTTGTAATCCGTCTTTTTATTCCGATTAAATAGAGCTCTCTGTCAAACTGTCCCGCAGCAAGTGGAATGCTACAACATAAACACAAGCAATAACATCAGGGCACAAATTCATTCTTCTTGTTGGCTCTAGACTTCCCAACTAGTCCATACAACAAAGGCCAGAAAAGTCGTTCTTAACTTCTTGCGTCACTCAGTTGTTGCTCTGAGAAAACAGGTGAAAGTTCTTTTCCACAGCAACAAGATAAGGTTTTTCACAGTACATTTTAAGGAAGACTATACGGGTAGTAATATGGAAATGTACCTTCAATTTAAGCATGAAAATGCCTGCAATCATAAGAAATATACATGAAAGACATTGGTCTTTAGCCTTAACACAAGTGACAGTTAGTTGAGAAACTAAACTGTTAAAATCTAGCTTACTCTTAACTTGGTGTATTCACAGACCTTCCCGTCTCCAGAAATATCAGGCTGGAATGGTTCACATTCAGCAGTTCTTACCTTAGTCTTCTGCACAGGCCAGAAGAAAATCCTAGCAGCCCAACTTCAGCGACTCTGCAATACTTCTATTTAATGGGTATTTAATACACATAAGCCAAAATATAAAATCCCAATTCTAATTGCACTGCTGATCAGGTGCTTTGAGAAATTACCATTTTCTAGATACCTGGGTCTTGAATTCCTTGAGCATGCTACTCACAGAAAAAAGACATTAAATTTCAGTGACTTAATCAACTTTTCTAAGGAGTTCTACTAGCATCACGGCCCACAGTTGGGATATTAAGACACCTGGAGGATCTGAAAGTACTCTGCAGACATACAGCTATGTTGAAATGCAATCACCACTGGGAAGGGAAAACAGAATTGATTCTGAAAGGGGAAAGAGGAACAGAAGAGGAAAATTGTCCATGCCGACAGGAAAAGCAGCGAGAGCTGTATCTCAGACAAAACACAGATTTGTAATAAACTGCAATGTTTCAATTTTCTCCCTCAGATGGATTAAGGGACCTGGCAGCAGGGATTTCGGATCTCAGCTGCATGGTTTAAGTGCTCTTATTGCTCTGACCACTGACAGTATATTGTATAAAACACAAAACAGGCTGCAAAGAGCCACAGGGGATTAACTCCATCTCAGGGACTCTTGTGAGAGCACAAAGCCTGAGCAGGAGCACATCCTCCGGGTCACTGCAGCCATGCGCAGTCACACAGAATGGCACAAGTAGGGCACTTACTTGTCTCTGCCAGGCCTCACTTTCACACGGAACAAGGCAAATACGGGCCGATGGTCTGAAGTTTTGATCACAGGACAAGAAGAGTACTTGACAGCATGGATGTCATCTTTGTGCCGACTCCGGTACACAACTCGATCCTGGGAGGCAGAGAGAGATGGGAAACTGACGGTAACTCCCTTTGCTCACCCGGGAGAGAAGCACTGGTTCACAAGAGACAAATGTGTTCATTTATCACACCACCTAGTGGAATTAAGTGACTTTGATAAGGATAAATTCATGAAGAAAGTGTGTCTGGTCCTCACCAAACTCACTGAGGGGACACATAGTCTCAATAACAGTTGTGTGCCCAGCTCTGAGCACAGGGGATAATGTACTGTAGTAGGCTGTAAGGCAGGGAAAAGTAAGACTAGCAGTCTGTGCCAAAGTTTCCCTGTACTCACACACTCAACAATCTTTTCTCCCAAACCAGCTCCACATGCATGTTGCCCTTGAGCAATACTAACTCTCAGCATGACTGTATCTTACGCAGACCAACTGTGGCAGGGGGCATATCCAGGACAACTTTTTAACATAGGTGGGAATCCCCTTTGGAGGTGTGTACATGGCTGAACAGCCTTTCTGCGAATGCTGCTAGGAAATCATCTCTTACCGTGTAGGAAGGAGTCCTTTGTTTGGAAGTGGTGTCATAGCTGTCCTTTCCTATGTCAAACTTGTAGGAAGGACAGAAATGAATGTCAGCCTCTTGGAATCCTTTGAAAATAGACCCTGCAGGGGAGGGGGAGAACAGCATGAACAAGAAATGCCTCCTTCCCAAGGACCTGGCACGCTTTGTGCATTTATTTAACACTACTTAACTATTGCTAGCTAGAAACTGCAGCCCAGTTTACATAGGAGTCAAATGAAAGAAAGAGCAATAAATCACTTGGGAGACTACACAACAGTCACAGCAAAATGTGGATGTTCCTCCTACTGACTATCACTGGACTTCACAACTGCTGACTTCTATTTTTTAGGGAGCTCAACAACAGAAAGCAGTGGAGGTCTTTGGGAAATTGGCTGTAAATATTCGTGACCCTAAAAATCTTTGTTCCTGGAGGCTAGGGAGAAAAACAGCTGTCCCTCACCCCTACTCATTTCACTAATAAGCTGGTCATACTCCAGTAGCTTGGACATGTCCTTTTCCAGGTTCTGCTTCAAGATGGAATCCACGGTCTCACGATCCTTATTTAGTCGGAAGTTGAAGTCACCAAACCAGAATACTTCATCAAACCGAGTTGTGACATCACCTGCAAATTCAAGCAGGAAGGGTCAGTACAGAAATAAACATTCTGAAAAATTCTGAAGGCAACCCCCCCCCCCAACTTTTCTTCCCTGATTTTCTGAGTTTTGAGGACAATTAAAATATCTGATGTAGCTACATGCTCATTAAAATGAAACTCACTAAATTCTTTCAAAATAACAGTTATATTATGAATAGCTTACTGAGAGTACTACTAGCTATGTTTAAGGAACAGGCATAAATTATTTCTTTTTACTACCAAGAGATAAAATACTATATATGTTTTCTGCCTGTGACCATCACAGAATGCAGTAATAGAAAAATATTAGAAAATAAAAATAAAGTTTTGGTCTGAAAAACAGACCAAACTTTACCTGTATGGCCTAAAAATAGTTTAAGCAGAGAAACCTAATGTTATATTGCAGATGAATAAATTCATCTTTCTAGAAAAACAGCTTAGTCATATATCTAGACGTCATGTTAACAACAGAGTATTAAGAGACAACAGTAAAATTTGGCCAACAGTATGTTGAACTCATATATATATATATATATATATACACACACACATATATATATGTTAACTTACATATATTTAAATTGAAATAATGTTCTTCTTGCAAGTTTTTAAATAGTCACTTCTACTAGTTCTAGAAAACACTTAGAAAAAATTGAAACACATCCATAATATTTAAAGAAACTCTCAAAATTATCTCATTACCATTCTGAGAGAAAACACATCACATTTTCAGTTTCCTCCCTTCTCCTCCATTTCAACTTTTTCTCTCAAATCTCACAAAAAGCAATATGCTCCAGCTCAAAAAAAATCGGGTGGCATCCTCACACAAAAAGACTTGTGGTCTCTTTACAGACCAATTGTCTCAAATAAGCAGACCCATTCTCTCTCCTTAGTGTAGGGCAAAAGACAAAGCGCAAACTCTGTTCACTTGCACTCGCACACAACCGTGGTTTCATGCTTACTAGAACTGGATCGATATGGATTTGTGTCCGGAACATTCCTGGGAAGTGCAAGTGCTTGAATGGTTTTACTGTAGTCCATCTTCCTCTCGTTCACTTTACTGTCCCCAGCTGAAAGACAGAAACCCCAATACTGCCAATGATGCATCGTTTTCATTCAATAGCCATTTTTGGTTATAACAGCAATGTCCAAAGGATATTAGACATCTTCCACATGTAAAACATAATTCCCTGACCTGGGGAACATAAGGACTAAAAGACAATGACAGAAAGTGAGCAGAAAGGCACACAAATGCACAGAGTTCATTTTTGTATTTGTTTTGTAAGTTTGCTACAAAAAAATCCCCCACTCTAATCATCCTAAGCTCAGCAACCTTGAGCTTTAACTTCAGCGTTGTCTTATTCCTGCAGCCCTCTGCAGCTGTTTGCTCTTGTGAAGCAGTCCCACTCCTCCCTCAGTCAGGACATTTCTACCAAGCTTGTAAATGTCTCACACGTGAAGTGGGAGGTAATGAAGAGAAAGGAGGTCCCAAAAAACGTGAAGCAGATCCCCAGAGCTCCCTTGGTTTTTATTTGAGACACAATTCGAGTTGTCACTGTGGCGTATTCCACTTCTGCAAGGAGAAAGAGAAGCAGCTGTTACAGAAAAGCCTCTGGAGACAGGGAGCAGGGAAGTCAGGAGAAAGACAGTCCTGGGGAAAAGGACAAGACACCTGATGGCAGCAGTCCTTTCACCTCCCCATTCTCCAGCTCGTACCAGACCACACACCTGAACAAAACCAGATTAGGTCCCTTCGAATGAAGACTGACATGTAGAGCACTCCGTGTGCAGCAGAGTAGAGCATGACGTAGTGGGGGCCTAGCGTCTCTTGGAGGCGGATCTCCCACTCTCTTCTACAGGAGAGAACAACAGCTGGTTCACAT
Source organism: Apteryx rowi (assembly GCF_003343035.1). NCBI lineage: Eukaryota > Metazoa > Chordata > Aves > Apterygiformes > Apterygidae > Apteryx > Apteryx rowi. The sequence continues at coordinate 4,408,005 of NW_020448196.1, read as the reverse complement.
GAACAGGACCAGAGACAATAACCAAGAAGGGAAATGAGCACGGTGAGAAGACAGCAATCCCTCTGACGAAGAAAGGCAAGCAAGCACAAACAGAACCTCCCCTGCCAAAGCAACGCTGTGTTAAAGGCTGATCAGCCTGACGTGTAACCCCCCGTGTCTCAGGCAGCAGGATCTGCACACTGGTGAGAGTTAGAGTGTCACTGTCGCTGCACCAAGCAGCTTACAAGTCTGAGGAAAAACATGTGCCAGTGAGAAGATATCTTAAAACAGCAAGGACTGACATGAGGCTTCAACTTGCTCTTCTAGTGTCAGTCACTATCAGACAGACTAGAAATTTTGGAGCCACGTGCTGATAACGAGCGCAAGGTTGCTAACTAACAGGCTGCTGGAGAGCTAGCTCACTGCGGGCAAACTCTGTTTCGGATCTATGGTGAGATGCTGACTGAAATCAAATGGGAGCTTTGCTATTAGCTTCACTGAGAACAGAACCAAGCCCTGTATTTACAGATTTTGTGACATTTTCCTCTAAACCCATTTCCCCTGGTTCTTATGCAGTGAATTCACAGACTTATTGAATGGATGGCTTATTGGGAATATTGAAAATATGACTAAGAATATTTCCAGACTAGTTAACTGGTAGCTTTTTTTTTTAACTAAGAAAAGAGGACAGTTCATTACATTGTTGTTGCTACCTGTCTGGACAGCCTTCTTGAACTCCAATAACATACATATCCTGGGCATAGTCAGGATCCGTTGGTAACAAGAAGTCATCCAGATTCACTGGAAGTTCCTGTTAAGAAAGGGTGGGGGAGAAGAAATTAGCAATATTAATTATGCAACAATTTACTACAGAAGTAGAGGAAAAGTCCAGGCAAAGCTACAAGCTTCACAGCATATGACAACAATTCAGGCTTCAAAAAAAAAAAAAAGTTTACTAAGTCATAACATTATGAAGACACAGAGACAGGAAATAAATTTATGCACAAGTAGAAAAAGAGAAAATATATGTGAAAAACAGAGGAAGTGAGAAACGACCAAACCCAAGTTCTGTTAATGAGGAAAATAATTAGTATCCACTTTAAGTTGAATGATGCTCTCTGTTACGTTTTGGGCTCATGCAGAAATTGGCTGCTATAGGTGGAAGAAGGTAGCTATGGACAGACAAAAGTCTGATCTGTGTGGGGCTGGACACCTGCAAATTTATTCAAGGCCCCAAGGGGCTGCTTGTGTTCTTCCAAGCATAGCTCCTAAATCACCTGGTTGAAGCAATCCTGAATTCCTCTGCTAGGCAGGAGGTTATGTTCTTTATTAGACATGTTCTCTTCATAAGCACTAAATCATCAATCATCTTCATATGACCCTAACTGCAATGGAGCGTTAGAGAGCTGCCACAAAAAGCTGGAGTGGCACCAGTAAGCTTCTCATCGCTTTCGTACCTAATGTCTGAGGAATCCCGTTATGACAACTCTTTCACGAAGCTGAACATGGGCGAGACATGTAATGCAGTGCGACTTGAAAAAGAAGACCAACTCAGGTTGACAGGGAATGTAATCATGAACAGAAAAAAATATTGCACCAGTCCCCCTAATAAACATGGGGAAATTCTAGAGACTTAGATGCACATACCTTCTGACCCTGCATGTTCCAGGTAGCCACAAAAATTCCAATATTCCGATCAGGGAAATATCGGCTAAGTTCTTCTGCTCCCAGTAAGGCACCATTTGCCAGAAGGCTGCCTTCCAAGTAGCTTCTATAAACAGAAGACCCACAAAAGAGCAACTAAGCAAACAGCATGACTATTGGAATACTGATTTGTAACACTTGAATCTTGTATTAATCAAGAACGTACCTTCAGCTCAGGAAAAGAACATTTATTATCTATATATTGTTTTGCTAGCATCAAGTTCCTTAGAACATTACCAATTTTTACAACTTTCATCAACTCAAAGTTAAAATGTAAACGACTTCCAGGGAAACATGAGACAACTCAAAAAAGAATTTGGCAAAGGCACCAGGATGTGATGGATCACCTTTTGTGAAAAGTGCTCCATGACCTGCCACACTCCCAGCAGTCATGTTTGGTTTATGCCGATGCTATCAGCCCAATCCCCGGCTATCCCCTTGGCACAGAGGAGCTAGGACTGAAAGTGGATGTAATACACCTCTGGGTTATGAAGTCAGAGGCTGCTTCAGCCCTCGTTTCAGCCCTTGTCTTCAGTGCACATCTCCCAAATGTTCCTCAGCTAGAAACAATCCTTATGGAGCATTCATGGTTCATACGCAAGAGAGCAGAACTACTGTCACAAACCGGCCTTTTCAAAGCCAGGACACAGGTACGACACTCAGAGTGATACCGCACAGGTTATGTGATCAGAGGACACAAGCCTTCCAAAGCTTTCAATTCCCCTAGCCCTTATCTCAGACACAAAGTAAAGAGATTGGCTTGACATTTGAGTATCTTGAAGCAGCTCAGTTTACTTTCAAACATGAAAACAGCACCACCGTTCCCCGTGTCCAGGCACTAAGGGGCTCCTCATCGAGGATTCAAACTCACATTCTTCCTTCAATTCAGCTTGTCCAGTTAGTTTTCAAGTAAAAGATTTCTTGAGTCTTAGGTCTAAAAGCATTTCACATTCCAAATAGATAGATTTGCCACACACCATCTGCCTCTCCAGAGAACACGCTGCTTACAGAAGCAAGGGGTATGGGCAAAAGGAGAGCAGGTTGAATAAGTGCTTTTAATCTTGCTTAAGCTCTGCAAATAACGATTACAGCATGATGTCAGGGAATGCTGGGCAATCTACTGGTCTACCCATCCCCTCATCTGACTCCAACAGCTGTTCAGAAGAAAGCACAAGAAAACTCATCACTGACAAACAAGTAACAATCTTTGTTTGTTTGTTTTTTTTAAACTGGTTAGTAACACCTTAATTTATCTCTCTCTCAATTATTTTTCCTGTATCACTGACTCCCACTGTTTTTGGATCAATGATCAGACTTACCTCTCAATATCTTGCAGGTTATTATGCATCTATAACACCCAACTTTTAACTGAGGACCTGGCATACTTTACCTTTTAACATGGTTCCTGCCCCATGGTATTGTCAATAACGCTGGCAGAGCGTTTGAGCTGTGTGCTGGGAGGTCTTTACAAATAGAGTTTCTGCAGCCAGTTACAAGAAGAGGACTCAATTCACTAGCAAGCAGATGAGAATATCCGTGTCAGTTCCCGCCCATCAATAATTTAAACTTAACTAATAATGAAGGCAAATAAGCAACCAGAGCTAGAGGAGGAGGTCAGGACCACCGCAGGAGAAAGTGCTGTACTCAGATCTGAGTGGAATCACAATCTTCCTCAAGAGATTCCTAGAGCAGCTGGGGCAGTGGATCTCCTGTGATACACTGGGGCAGTTCACAACATGGGATCCGATCCTGTCAGAAGCCAAACAAGCTCAGCACTTGCAGAAGACACTCAGCACCCTACAGGACGGTGGCAGGCACATGTGTGCAACTACTGCATAAGAGCTTCAAGCTAAAGTTTTGTTTTGTTTTGTTTTCCCCTGCCAGTTAACACCTCAGTTCCAGCCCAATGTACTTTTAGGTTAAAAAAAGTGTTATTCCCAACCATTAGCACCCACAGCTACCGTTTAATTTTCCAAACAGCTTACTATTTACAAGAAAGCTGACAGCAATCTAAGTTGTTTTTTTTTAAAATGAAAAGCAATGCACAGCAAAAAAGGGAAACACAAAATAGCGTATTTGTACTAAACTTTTCATTTTCAAACTGTTTAAAACTGAAGTCTTCGCAGTAAGTTAAATGACATAGAACAATTCTGTCATTTATTCATTAGTCAGAAGTTCTCTGCCTCAGACCAACAGGACTCTCCAGGCAGCTGGCTACCTAGTAACAAATACCAAACTGTCTCTGCCGGGAGAAGCAGGGGAACATACCTGTTTCGAACATCCTTGGCACGAATGGGAGTGAGCAGGCTGAACGTAGATTTCATGGAGTCTGTGGAGCAATTATCATAGACCATCCCGCTGCCATGGAGCCTGGTGTCACTCAAGCTGCTGCTTACCCTCCCGAGCTTGCGCTGAGAATAATGTCGATAATCCATACAATCTGAGTCAATCCTATTAGTTGTCCTCAGAGCGTGAGAGGCCACATTGAGCTCCACGGGCGGCAGAGGCCGAGTAGGCGTTATTTGGGCCAGCCGGGGTTTGCTGCCTGAGAACGCTTTCCCCCGCAGGAGCCCACCGAAGGCACTGGAGATCTCAGAGGCTCGTTTCCCCAGGTCAGCGGTGCTGCCTCTGCTCTTCCCCGTGGGACTTGCTTCTGAGGCGTCTGGTGAACTGCGCAAGGAATCCTGCTCGCAGCACTGGTCGCAGGGGGCAGCCCTACCCCTGATGGCAGGGCTGAGGGCCGCGTCCTGCAGAGAACCGTTCGAGGAACTCGTCTCGTTGGGATCGGTCAGGCTTTCCTGACTCGTTCTTAATCGCCTCCACCTCCTCCAGCTTTTCTCATCCAGAGAGGCCGCGCGCTCCAGCCGGGGTTTCCTAGGAGGCCTTGGGGTGATGGATTTGATTCTCATGTTGGTTTTGACTTCATCTGGCAGAAGCTTTAATGTTTCATTTAAGGAGGTGTCCGCACTTAGGGGATCTTCAAAAGTAAGTGCCCCACTGTCACCAGTCCCCATCCCCACTGCTTTGCCAGCTTTTTTAGCTTGCAGGTCCTGTACTGCTCTGCCCTCGGTGCTCTGAGTAACACATGCCCCGGAGTGCTGAGAAAATCCATTTAAAGTATTCATTCTCTAGCCGGGTACCACCTACAGATACTGCTCCATACGGGAAGGTCCTTGCAGAGTCATTTTCTCTCCCTTGCTCGCTCCGTAGGCTCGCAGAGCTTCAAACAAGCCAGAAAGGCATCTCACTGGAAGGCAGTTCAGTCTCTAGCCGGGACCGAAGGGAAGGCGCGTGTCGTCGCAGATGCACCGTTTGCAAAATTGCGAGAGGTGGAACATCTGTATTTGCCCAAGAGAAACACAGAAGAATAAAAGCGCGTGGAGCTACCCACGGTGAGCTCAGGCCCTTACCCAGGACCTCCCACTGCAAACATTCAAGCCGCAACAGGACCTTGTTAGAAAGAACCAACGTTACTTCCATTTTTTTCCAAGTACAGAGCAGTGAAATGAATGTCTAGCTGCTAGAAGCATCGGCGATGGGAACAGACTCCCTCAGGAACCGGCTGCCTACTGCTCGTTAACGCGAAAGGAAGCCTAAAACCACGCGTAAATGGCACCTCGTCCTTCCGAGGCTTTCAGGCTGCCCTGCGAGCCCCCTGCGCCCGGCCTCCCGCTGCCCGCGGCGCCAGAGGCCGGGAAATTTCCACTGGCCTCAGCTCGGGCCGCTGCTTTTTTCCGAGTTTTCCACAGAAAGGGCGGTGCAGCAACCGCCTCGGCGCTATGGGGG